>NC_072353.1:1941592-2265190 GCF_009556855.1 Talaromyces marneffei | reverse complement strand
CTAATGGATACGGACATGGTCAACCTTCTCCATTCCCTAGTGGTCCTTTACCCCATTTGAATGGATATGCCAGCGGGCCAGCTCCAGCCCCTACAGCTACTTCTTTACCTGGACCTCCACCTTCATCTACACCATCGCATGGTCATCCTCCTCCCAGTTCTGGTCCTGGTCCAAGCCCCCATATGCCTCCAGTGAGTACTCACCACCATCAGACGCCAGGGCATTATCCAGGACCAATGTCTTCCAATTTACCCCCTCCACCACCACCACCATCGCATTCTTATGTGGGTTCTGGACTGGGTGTGCCGTCGATGCTCTCACCGCGTGCACCACCAGCCCGACCGTTTGGCACGTCCATGTCACCTCCTGATTTGCACGCGAGTTTGCATCGGTCGCCACCAACACATGGACTTCCTACTGCGCGGCCGCGGTTGTACTCAATTGATCGTTTCGGGCCGGGCCCTCCGTTAGCCAAATCTCATACAGATACACAATTACCAGGTATTCTCGATGAACATGCATCACAACCACCTAGCAGTGGACGATACTCTGGGCCTGGGCCTAGCGGTGCAAGTGGTACGAGTGGCACAAATGGCAGCAGTGGAGCTAGTGCGAGTCCATCTCTGAAGAACTTGCTTTCCTGATGCCGCACACATTGGCGTCCGGCATTTCTTGTAGATGAATCTTGGGGGAATAAAAAAAACACACACCTACACTGAAAATGAAGGTGGATTGTACAATATTAGTCCTTGTCTTTTGATCTTGTTTGAATTTGTTTGGTGCAAGGTTATGCATTGCACAAAAAAAAGATGAGCATTGCATGTTGGAAATCTTTTTCATTTATCTATTCTTATATCATTGTATGTGGCGTCCTTCTGTCAAAAGACGAACAAAAGAAAGCTTCGATTAGTTATTTACTTTAGATGTGTATTGTGAGAGAGGATTTTTGACATTCCAAGAAGTTCCCGAATCTCCAAGTAAGTATACTATAGAAGATCAAGACTAACGTTACTATCGATCCCATACAATCATGAAGAAACAAATCACCGTCCGACGTCATCTCGCCACAATTTGAAGTAGATGCAGATGCAGCGTAACCTCAAGGATCAATACCAGGCACAACCATGATCATTAATGAGTTAACTATCATCTAACTGAGATGAAGAAAACATGAAGAAATTTGATAGTACTAGCCGGTACGTGCATACAACACACACTAACCCATTCCTGACTCTAGCGCGGATGAGTATAAACCCGAAAGAGTTAGGTTCCATTCTTTGCTGCATGGGCCGGGTATCCATCCATAGGATGGTGATACGTACTTTGTATAGATAGGGAGAGAGAGTATGGGGGAGAAATCCACTACTCAGACTAACACTAACATTAGTCTAACCAACATGGTACATAACTTGCGAGTCCCGGCCCAGTCCTGGTGTGGGATTAGCCCCGGAGTATGATATGCTTGATACTTACTACGTCTGTACTATAGTAATTACCTAGTGCCTTGGGACGACCAAGTACGGAGGTACATAGTTACACTACAGAGTTCGGAGTATGTAAGTTACTACATATGTATGTTTAGTTATGTATCCTCTAGACTGGTTTTATCATTTATGTAGGTTCCATAATGGAGTACGCCGTAGACGAGGCCGAAAGGATTCACTGACTCTCGGCTTGTAGGGGATAGATTCGATGAGTTCAACTGATCAACAATATCGAAACTGCTGGCATGTCTGACAGTTTCTACTAACAGAGTAGTTACGTCGTGGCTCTTTGACGGCATGTAACTCGTACCGTAAGCACTACGGAAGATATCTTATCTATTCAATCTTCAAGCATCGCGTCTCATCACTCAAACTTGGGACTGGAATCATGAACCATTGTCAGAGTCGGTCAGGCACTTGAATAAACTTTCCTGTATGACGGACATCGAAGCTGTCATAGTGATCAATTAATTAACCACTGCCCAGAGATCTCGGGTTGTCTGTTGCCTAAGGCAAGGCTCCTGCAAAATTTATTACTAGTCCTAATTTGGCCTGATACCATTACTACACATGTAGTACTACAGAGTAGACTGCGTTGAAATTGAATTGATCCTTCTACAACGTACGGGTAGTTGAGATTTGAGGTTATTCCCTGTTCTTTTCCTTGATAGGACGATGATGAATTTTCATTCCCTCTAATAAGTAATTGAAGATGCATCCGGATGCTCCAAGGGCAGGCCTGGAAGCACATGCGAATGCTTTGAGATGGAACTGAGTCCTGCCCCTACGTGTAGTTTAGGCTGTTCAGATTTTCCTTAGCCATAAGTATTTAAGGATTTATATTAATTAAAATTACTTTTTACCAGATTCTTATAAATTTGAACTATAGAAGTGGCGATTATTTTTAAGTATTATGCAATGTGGCAGTCTCTGATATTATGCTCGAATGGGGTGAAATTGATTGATGAAATTATTGAGTTACTTTCCAGGCTCTTGAATAAATCTTAGATGAGGTAGGAGGTAGATTTTTAAACGAATTTGGGAATGGTAGTTGTAAGGCCGCGAACTGGAGGCCTTATTGAGCGCATATAGCTTCATATTCCGTCCTCCGGATTCCTAGTCCTTAGGCGTTATCGCACCTACGAATCGTAAGTTACTATCTATTGCTGGCTCGTACTCGTTCTATCTTTCCGCACCTAGCCTAGCAACCCCCCCTCACAGTAGTCAATAAGGAAAGGTCTGGGATTCTACAACCCACTATGTAGTAGATGATTTCTGATCAGCCCCTGGAGCACGCTGAGCACTGAGTAAGTCAGTCCATGTGCTCAGTAATTAATCAGTGATCGCTCAGGCCTGCTCGGTGAGTGCTCCGGGCTGCTTCAGGATCAATCCCGGCGCGTAAAGCGGCGGCGCCAAGCGCACACAAATCTTTTCTCGATGTAGGTAGGGCTGGGGGCCAAATGCTAAATGGGCTGACCTGACTTAACTATTCACGGAGCTGAAGGACGGAGATGGAGATGGACTCTGGTTTTTATCGTTTTCCAATGATGGAGATTTGATGGAGATGGAGATGCAGCTTCGGATTACGAGTGTCTCTGTATTTTGGGAGGGGCCCTGATAACTATGAGAGAATGGAGGAGTGAGTGGTTTGGGGGATAGTTTCATGGGATGTCGGATTTTGATGAAAATAAGTACGGATTCGTTCAGCTCATGAGGATAATCTTAAGCCAGTGTAAAGAGTATACGTATGCTTTATCGACTCCTGGTGGTTATACCTTCACGATAGTCGATATCTTACTACCAAGTAAACCCCCCCCCCCCGAAACTGCAGCCAGATGAGTCAACGACATTGCAATTCTACACGGTAAACATACCCCTTCTGGCCTAGTCCAATCCCTTGCTTTGGGTCCTGCTCATCGTCCTCTAAACGTTCGTTCCAAACATCGAGGATTTCGAAGTCAATCTGCTGATGGGCTGAAACTCACAACTTTAGGGCTTGAGACTAGGTCTCAAAACAGTTCCAAAGGTTGGTTTTGGGCCTGGTCCGCCTGGACAATGACAAGGAGATTAAGCTTATTCTGTCTTCTTATGCATATTGATGGCTTGAGTTGAAGTTAAAAAAAAAAAAAAAATTTAACTACTCTGTATGTATCGGAGATAGGGATGGGTTGCCGTTGTTTTGGGGTGGTTTAAGGTGAGGGTTGTACAGGGTTTGAGCGAGCCTACGAAGTGAAACTCGTGCTCTTTCGTATCTACGTGATTAGATATGGGAATGATTGTGGGCGAAGACTCATATCCCAAGACGACCTGGGAATAGAGCTGAAGTCCAGTGCCGTGATTCATATTGATATGAATGATATAAATATCCATAGGACCAAAATAAATCCGTCGGCGCCTAATGAAACGTCAGAGCACCTCGCATTGTTCGCAATCACTTGATTTACATCCTAAGTATGGATCTAAACAAGAGCCTAGCAAACTAGTCCGCGTCAATGGGGCAATATTCATCCGAATGCCATGATTGCCATCTGATCAGCACCAACACCCATGACACTGGCACCATAAATCTTAAAAATGATGAGTTGAGACGGCGCAATTTGGCGGCCCCAAACCGTAGCCCTAAGCCTGGTCAATACGGTGTCACAGCTACTAACCTGTGTACTAGCCATGGGCAGGGATAATACGGTATCGGCGAGATCGTCCCAACATGCAGAGTGCATATACTACGTAGTATATATATATACCAGTCCAGGGTGTTTGTGAAGCCATCGAATCAGGGAATGAGGGCAAGTGTTGGAGGCGTTGGGGGGCAGTTCTAATTATATGTTGTGGCTTGTCAAGAGATACACACACTGGTTACCCCAGAAAGTGCATGTGAATACGTACAGGCCTTGATAGGGATTAGGATCATCTTGAGCCGGCACTTTATCAGTCGTAGGGAAGCTGCCATTCGTTCTGCTTAGGCATAACCGTTTATATGCCCGAGTAGTTCCTTCTTACTCCAGAGTAGATAGAAGAACGTGTCATAACAGGCACGCCCTTGCCTAATACTCTGGACTATGTAAGTTTATCATCAAATAAAACGTAGTAAGTAGCCGGCTAATACTCCGTAGTCCGTAGACTATGCCATTTTCATCATCAAAGTACAGAGTAGTACGATTTGGCTTTGCCAGACTAAGCCATTAGCTGCATTCCAGGCCCTTGTTTTGAGTAGTTAGCATGTATGTACTATTGTTAGTGGCGGCCGTTGAGTGGTGGGTTGGTGTATTAGCCATGCTATATGATAGCCTGCATAGCGGTGACTATGCAGGGTGGTTTACAGATGTACATAACTACTACGAGAGTAGTACTCCGTACTCGTACGGAGTAGTATGTATTGATTTTCCTCGTCCCCTGCATGCATCAATTGAGCACAATTGATGCATGCGCTATGCTGGTTTAGGAAATACGTAGCCTTGGATGCTACCTACATGATGTACTCCATAGTCAAGTAACATATGTACTACGTAGAGTCATACAAACAGAAAGCTTCGGTACTTCTGGAGGGCTACGAATTGTTTCTTGTACTGCAACTCGAAACGAAGTCTCTCTGGTAACTCCAGTGATTGGCCAGCCAGTGCGCCGTCAAGAACCTACTCCGTAAAGATTGTATCGTGTATGTGCGTATTATGTACCCGCTATGTACAGAGTACGTGACGAATGCCTCGTGGCTGTGTCTGTGTTGCCCGGCCTTCCAAAGTTCAGACCTAAAAACCGCGATCTACATGCACGTTGATTGGCGGTCCTCGTTTATATGCAGAACTAGCGTCTGACCAAACGGTCCAAACCACGCCGAGTTGGCACCGATTGAGTAATGGGCTGGTTTGCGTTTCATGTAAATTACCATACCGCCCGTGTCGTGACTCCTCGGTTCTTTTGGTTTTGGCCCCGTGCACGCTGAAGTTGAACTCTATGAGATTTGCTGCCAAAGCCCTACATAGGGCTTTGACTCTGAGCCGGTATCTACTCTAGCAACCTAAGTAACTAACCACGTTGGCATACAATGTACACAATGATACATACTCCGTAGAAGACCATTGCTCGTATCTGTATAGAATGCCGTTCGTCGTTTGTTCGTTACAGCATGATTTATGATATATCAACCCGACCCATCAAACACCTCATTGGTTTGATCAATTTCAGTCGTGTCATACGTACTACTCTGAAGCAAGCGTGGAGATCATTACTTTCTAGACCCAAGGTTGCAAACCAACATTCCGATCGGTCAGATGTTACTTTCTTAGAGTCCTTACGTAGCATGTGCTGTCCTACCGAACCTAAAGTACGCAAACACGAACTTGCGATGGTCGATACAGACAAGGAAGGATTCTAGAAAGAATTTGTATAAAACAAAGAGTCAGACAAAAAAAAAAAAAAGAAAAAAAGAAATGAAAGAGAAAAAAAACGCGGCACGGGTGGGTGTAAGGTACCAGGACCCTCCTGATGTTTAAGTGGATAAGAAGGAACATGCCGAACTCCACCCGATTTCGCTTCGCTTGATGCGTTTGTTTCGTTTGATTAGCGGGGAGTCAGATGCAATAAATAGATCGAATTGTAGATATAGAGTGTTGGCTATTGTTGTAGATAATAAATGAGCGGCTATTGATCGTTTACCGCTTATTGTTGATGCAGAGTTATTGCAGGTACTGAATTGAGTACCTCGGCGCACTTCGTAAATACCCCGTATGAATACGGACAATACGGAGTCTGAATCGCTGAAGCTTGTTTGTTGTCGAGATCTTGGGCCCACTCTCTCCATACTGCAGAGTACATAGTCGTATACCATCCCAGTCTGTAGTTATGCCGTACAGACACTCTTCAGGCATACTTGAGGTCTTAAGTGATGGTATTATCGCATTATCGATATATATTAACTAACGACGACTAGTGATACATGGCTAATGAAGCCCACCACGGAGACTCCGAGTCTCCGAGAAGCCATATCCTTAATTCATCCTACTACAGTGGTACTATTCTGTATCCGTAGATTGGGTTGGTCTTCCTGCTGAAAGCAACTGGCGGAAAAGGCAGAATATTTTGTGTCTCTCATTGGTCGTTTAATTTTCTGGTCACGGTTGGTGTTGCAAATCCTCCAAAAAGAAACCAATAAACCCCCGCCGTGTTCGGGATCCCGTCATTTGCAGTGGGCCCTCTGTACGATACAGCTGCGTATCATAGCAGTCCGTACCACGGATATATGAACATCATACAGGAGGCGTCGAATCAAACACCGCCGTGCCGTAATATTACCAGCAAATGACCGGGGCCTTCCCCTGTCCGTCCGTACTCTGGAGTCTGTAGTATGATAAGCCGTCGGTACTATGGTCTTAACACGTAAATTAATAAATTAAGTAGTTAGCCTCCGTATTATTTAGCTTATCTTTGCTGACCCTGCCGTTGGCCAATCACCGCAAACGGCCCTTCTCAGCGCTTCTAGCCTCTCCAGCCTTCTGGCCAATGTACTATGAGTAGCCACCCATTGCCCGCCCCGCCCCTACAGACCTTCTGGAAACCCAGCAGAAAACTTCCAAATGGACCCTCCCCAAACCTTGCCGTCCGCGACCTTTCCCGTTCTGGTCGTTTTAGGTCGCTAGCACCAAAGGCTAATTTATCGCTTCTTCGCCTTCGCTGAGTTCGCTCCTTCTTCCTTGAAGTTTCCTTTCTTCCTTCCTGCGTCTCCACCCTCCAACTCCTCATTCGAGTCATTCCTTCCCTGCAGCGAGCCAGGCGACAAACTGGCCAGTCTGCACCTTCCCTGTCGACCTTCGAATGGGCCCCAACCCTTCCTTCCTCTTACTAGTCCCATACTACGAGTACATTACATCCTCTACCACTACTACTTCATACTAGCGCCTCTCCATCTCTCCCTCGGTCTCACGCCCTCTCTGCCTCATACTCTAATCCATCTCTGCTTCACTCTGTCTACCTACGGCCTTTACCTCTTTCAATCCTCGCTACTTCTCGCAGTATCTTCTTCCAATTTCTTCTTTACTAGCCTCGACTGCTTGACCTGCAATCACTACTTTCGCCGCACTTGAACTTCCTTTACCTCTTCTCTTCAACCAATTTCAACTCATTATTACAAAACTACTACTGTCACCCACGAATATACACTCTTTACAGCCAATTTCCTATCTCATTATCTAGTAAGTGTCACCTACACGACTCGTGGTTTCGTCATCTCGGAATATATCGTCACGGCGTTACACTACACACGTACACGTTTGCATTCGGCGGCCATTTCATTCTTCGGTGCGCTTACCTTGCCGCTCCAGACTTCAGGACGATTTACTACAGTTCATATAAACGACTACTCAAAAAGAAGGGACTGATTGCTGGGACATATCAGACGAATTGGGGAACAGCAAAAAGCAATTCTTCACGGCCGCCACGATATAATTTTCGCAAACCATACCTTTCACATAGCCGCGACATTGCCCGCAATGAGTCGTACTCATTAAACTACTACTTGACATATCGTGGTGCGCATATCAATACTTTAAACCAACTACGTTACATGAGGAGGACCTCTCATCTTGATGGATAAGGTCGTTACATGTCCTGTGGATCTCAGCTACATAATATATACCAACGTTCACCCGGTCAGCGTGGCCCACGAAACGGACTACGCTTTTGAATAATGTCTGCCGACCTTTGTGATGCGGTCTACATTGACGACCGATTCGGGACGGAAAGATGGGTGTATAGAGACGAATTACTCGACCGTGAGGCCGCAGGTGAACTTTCCGTCGTATTCCCAGACGAACCAGAAAGGCTGCAGTCAACGGTGAAAGTGCTTTTCAATGTTTGCAAGAGAAGTAAGTTGATAATAACTGCTATCATATTCTGACAGGTATTCATTGAACTAACCTCGATCAATCGGCTAGTCTACCTTTGTCACTCCAACCAGTCATTTGCAGCCGCCCTTGCCGATTTGAGCGATCAAGCTGGATCAGAATGCACGCCTATCTTCGCCTTGATTGATGTCGAGTCGACTGGTGGACCCGCTGCGTCGCGACGACAAGGAGCCCGTGACTTTGAAGGCAGCTTAACGTTGGATTCGGCGGCTCCTTTCTCGAGCTGCTTCAGCTTCTCTTCGGAATCCGCCGACTCGTATGGTGTTCAACTAGTAGCCCTACTGGCATCCGATCTACAGTTACAAGACGGCCCAAAACTCATCACGCCTATTGCCGTGATGCGGACTCCAGGAGGCTTGGGAGAAGAGGCGGAAAAACTAGAGCTACCACAACTATCGCAGATCATGTGCTCTACATCGTTAGCATTACCGAGCCTGCCATCACGCTGTATAGATGCAGGCGCTGCAGATGTGCTTTGCCAGCCGTTGTACGAGGCCCGTGTTCAAGGTCTTCTTGTGCATGCTTACCGAGTCCGTCGAACTGCACGGAAAGAGTTGACTAGGTTTTTGTCTATGAAGAAAGCCAGGAAGCAATCATGGGTTGGTGTTCACGCCGAAAAGCCGTACTCTTATCTCCGGGAAGCAATGTATGTTATTCCATCACGTATTACCTTGTTGCCTGACGTTGCTAATTCGGAGACAGGGTGTCAAAATTGCTCGAGTCGATATGCCATCCCGAACAAGTCATTGAAGAATTTCAAGATGGGTAAGTATTCACTCTGATGTTGCTCCACGTCTTGATGCTCATGTTCAAGTGATAGGGACTTGAATATCGCCCCCGAACGAAAAGAAATGATTGAACGCGAGGTCGGTGTATGGGGGTTCCCGGTTCATCACCTTACAGACGACGAACTCGTATATGCCGCGTGCACAATGATTGGGCATGCAATGACGATGCCCGAAGTAGGACCTTGGCGATTAACCAAAGCCGAGCTTCAGACCTTTCTTCTTGCTAGTCGCGCAGCATACAACTCGTTTGTTCTATATCACAACTTCCGTCATGCAGTCGACGTTTTACAATCGGTTTTCTACATTCTCATCAGAATCGGCGCCCTCCCCACTTATGACAACTCCAACACAAACTCATCACCTTCGAAATCTCCAGTAGCGTCACTGATTTCACCATTTGATGCTTTGACACTTCTCATTGCAGCAATCGGCCACGACGTCGGCCACCCCGGTGTGAACAACGTATTCCTGGTCAAGCTGAATGCGCCACTCGCCCAGTTATACAACGATAGCTCTGTTTTGGAATCGTTCCACTGCGCTGCTTTCTCCCAAATTCTACGTCGCCATTGGCCTGCCGCTTTTCACGATATCAATATGCGGAAATTGCTCATCAGCTCGATTCTTGCAACTGATATGGGCTTACACTTTACGTTCATGGGTCGCATGGGTGAGTTGCAACGAAAATACGAAGAGAATGCGGACATTACCTCTTGGACACCACAGGATCGCGATACTTATAAGACTCTCATTTGCGGTTTGATTATCAAATGTGCGGATATCAGCAATGTGGCCCGACCATGGAAGATCGCGGAACAGTGGACTAACCTCCTACAAGAGGAGTTTGCTCATCAAGGTGAGATTGAAAAAGAAATTGGTATGGAAACGGCACTCTTTGGTGGACCACCTGAACTCGGCAACATGCAAAAACTTTCGCTTGGTCAAATCAACTTTATGTCGATCTTTGCCTTGCCTCTATTTGAAGGAGTTGCCGGTCTCTGCCCAGAGATAACTTGTACCGTCAAGCACATCAAAATGAACAGGTCCAGATGGCAAGAGGTGACTAGCTGTGAAGAAACACGAGAGGCTCCTACTATTATTGCCGAACATTCTCCACGATCATTCAGTCCTGCCAGACGTGAAAGCCTTAAGGTCTCGACTGTACAAGAAAACGATGGTTCGACGGATCAAGACATGAATGCCCACATCATCTTGGACCAACCTCCTGAAGTTACAAATACAGCACTATCATTGACAGCCCAAACCGATTACGCAAATGATCATATAGACCTGTCGCAAACCACGATTGTGGGTTTCAGGACGGCGGCCAATGGACCAGTACTAGATGAACCTTCTTCGGAGTCTCCGTCAAGCGATGATGAAACTGGCGAGTCATCAGGTGTTACTTTGATGGCACGCAACAAAAGTAACAATGATCAGGCATCTTCTTCTGGTCGTGGTTCACGTCCTACGAGCTCATATGGAGTCGGTAGGGATACTAGAACGCAGAGCGCAAGCACTACAACGAACACGGTAGCAACCCCTGTATCTCCGGCTACAAATGCAACCAGTTTCGTTACATTAGATAGCGATGACAAGGAAAGTCGGGGAAGTGGATTGAGCAGCGCAAGTGACGTTTACCCGCTTGATGATAACCATTCACGTCCGTCTTCATCGGGATTATATGGGCAACGACTTCAACCGAACGGCCATTCCATTCCTCCCAAACCCCGCTCATCTCAGGGCTTTGAGGAGTTCGGAAAATCACACCACTTGATGACGGCCATTTTAGGAAACGGCCATGATGGTCACGATTGTTCGTTGGAAAAAGTGCGGTCTTCACACCGTTCGCATGAGCAGCTTACATCTCTCCCTCGTCACGATCTCCCACGGAAAAGAAGCCGACTACGACTGGCATTCTGGAGACGGAAGTCTTAGTGACGGACTTGGACTTCTGGTCCGTCAGGATTATGGGGATTTGCTTCGAGCGTTTGAGCATTCAAGGAGTTGCAACAAGTTGTGGTTATGATTTATAGAATTGGATATTGGCTTTGAAGGCCAAGTCGACATTCATCTGAACTATCGGTTGCGGATCGATAGTCTATTACATTCTCTGTCTTTTCTTTTTTCAGCTGCATTATCTTACCGCGCAGTCATCGAAAGGAGCCTATTTACGAACGGGCGACCCAGGTTAGATATAATGATTACGACTTGGGGTTGCGTTATGTGCGGATTTTGTACCATCTGATATTTCAAAAACAAGCAAAACTGGGCGGATGATACCATTTCTATTGTTGTGCATTGGATGGTATTTACATGGGCGTTTTTCTTTTTATTCTCTGTACAGTGCCGAATCGGGGCGGGTATATTGTGGTTTGAGCGTGCATTTCTTGTTTATATATCCCCATTTGGATTGTGATCTGTCTATATATGAATTGATCTAGTCGAGAAGCATTCAAACATTTGCAGAATTCTCATCCATCGTAGTCATAATCCCGTCAATTCGTAGCTCATCTTTGGATTAGGAACGTGTCTAGGTAAATTCGTGTAGTATGTACAAAAGAGAACGGATGGTTTTCTTCAACCTATTGACAATCTTCGCATACCTCTTGGGATTTGGAAGGAGTCTTTACCTCCTTCTCACTTGTCTGCGCAGCAGCAGAAGCATCAATAACAACCTGCTGTTGCTGTTGTTCAGTGGTGCTGTCCGGCTTCGAACCCTCCTTACCCTCGGCTTTCGCAACATCTTCCTTATCTTTATTCGCTTTATTTAACGCCCTATCAACATGCCCCAGATTCCTGGTTGGATCGACAATATTCCGAACCAGGGCTTTGAGTTGTTTGACTTCTACAATATCATCAGCACCCGCTGACTCCCCTCGATAAGAAAGGAAGGGGAAGAAATACCTGGAAACCCACCATCCCTCTTCCGGTCCCAGAGTAACATCTCTTCTGTACTAGCATTCGGCACAATGGTGACGGTGAATAGACCGCCTGTAGCTGGTCGGAGCGAGACTTCACCTAGGGTAGTGCCGAATGTTGAGAGGAGTTCTTGGGCGAACTGTATCTATCTTAACTACTTGTTTATCTAGATTTGTGGAAGGGAGGGAGGGGGACATACATATGCCGCGCGGAGCATCCATTTGCATTGAGTGCAGTATGTGATTGTGATTCGGGGAAGGTGTGTGTTTTGTGGTGATGGGTCTGTCCCTGTGGGCGGTTGAGCGGATTGTTCGATGGGGGTTATTGGTTCCGTCATTTTGAATTTCCTTTAAAAAAAGTATTTTCTTTCTTTCTTTTTTTGACTCTATACTCGATCATCTGATGTAATCCGTCTATCGTCGATGAAGAAGGACATCGGATGAGAAATGCAGCCAGCATGTGACGTAAACCCCGGCCACCCAATCAAATCAACCTAGACAATCCCACACGGTCCTCCCACCCGGCAAAGATTCTACAAAGATTTGTTTGGATTCTCTAAAGTAATCTAAGCAGTGTATCAGTAAAATTTAACATCCCCTCCCCCCCCCCCCCACAGAACACAATGATGCCTCTACTAGCACAAATGTATGAGGGGAAACAGAATATGTCCTTCCAACAACCTCGGCCCTATAAATGCTCTGATCCTGGCTGTGGCGCTAGCTATTTGCGCAGGGAGCATTTGATTAGACATGAAGCTCAGCATAGTGAGGCTCCGGCTCATGTATGTAAAGTGTGTGGACTTGGGTTTAGTAGGAGGTATGCCCGCATCGCTATGCTTCAAATAACAACTTTGTTGCCGAATAAAATACTGACCGTTGCATAGTGACTCTCTTCGACGCCATGAGAGAGCTCATACCAAAGACTCGACTGCGGTCGTCCCTAGAGTATCAAAGGCCTGTGATCGATGTCATGCTCTAAAAGCGAGATGCGACAAAGGAAATCCATGTGCAATCTGTGCCAAGAAGGGTCTTCAATGTACCTTTGACAGAAGCTTCAAGAGGGAGGGTCGGAGCGCGAGTATTCTGTCCGGGACTAATCATGAGGAGACGCAGGTGAGTACTTCAGTACTTGCTTGGTGATTGATGCGTGTCAAAGTACTGATTGCAAGATAGGCTGGAAGAAAACGTAGGCGTGTTGAGCAGGATTTACCAGATCGATTGCTTGGTTTGTATGATTTGATTGGCGCGGTGGTTGCTTCTTCGTCTACGCCTACACCACCTCCGCCTGCTTATACTACTTCTGCGCCTCTAAAACTCCACCAGAAACAATCACAAGCAGAAGAGGCATCAATACAAAGCCTCCGTGTCGCCGTACAACAACAAGAAGCTCAAATCCAGTATGGCCTGATGAACGTGAGTGCCCAGAAACAGCCTCCAACCCAACATCCGGACCACCAGGAAGAAGATGTGGACCATCCCATCCTACGACTTTCAGATGTCTATACAACCTCAAAATCCTTCCTAGCAAACGAAAACTTCTCAAATGAATTAGAGTCCGAAGAAATGACCAATCTCATGTGCGACCTTGACGCCAAGTACTACGTTGAACTTTACTTTGCGCATTTCCACGGTCAATGGCCCTTCCTGACCAAACCACAATTCAATCCAGAGATTGAACCGCCGATCCTGGTCCTTGCTATGGTGATCTGTGGGCTCAGAATGACCGAGGAAAAAACTTTGATGAGACTTGCTTGGTTAATTCATGCGCATTTACATGCTATTTTTGTGACGCAGATGGTTCGTCCCCCTTCAGACTTCTTCTTCTTCTTCTTCTGCTTAGACTGACGATGAGTGAATAGGAAAACTGGACAGTAAAAGAATATTCATCTCATCGTTGGCCAATCGCTACATACCAAGCTATTCTGCTCTTCACCATCTTTACTATTACGGCGAATGACTACGAAGAAGTCTTTGGACCTGACGATTATGAGGATGAAGAAACAGAAGATGTCCACGATCGCATATATCCCATCTTCACCAATCTCGTCGACACATGTCGTGTCCAGCGCATCCTCCACTATCCCTCTATGCTCTCACAAATTCACGCCGACGATCCACTAGTCTACAAGTTCACCGCGTCCGAGGAATTCAAATACTTCGCTATAACACTGTTCAAGGTTGACAACATCCTCTCAAAACTTATTCAGCTAGCAAAAAACGACGACGACGACAAGCCACAGGAATATACGGCGTTGTCGATATCAGAACTCCAATTCCCGCCCCCCATTAACAGTTATGTATGGGAAGCAGACGGTATCCGCGAGCTACTTCGTCGGCGTGCGCGGCAGTGTCGAGACCCGTCGCGTTCGTCGGATATTTATGGTGCGATTATGGCTGATGATCGAGAGACGGTGTTGAATCGTGAATCCAATCCGTGGATTTGTGATATTTTGGGCTCTGCAGACAAGGAGTCTGGGGCGTTGCAGCGGGGGAAATTCGGATTGGGAAGGAAGAGAAGAAAGGATTGGATGAGTCTGGGTCCTTGGTTGGGATATTTGGTTGGTTTGGATGTTGGATCTGCTGCACATGTATGATATAACTTGTTAATATGTAGTACTTGAGTCTACGACTGGTACATGCGATATGAATCGAGGAAACGATTATTCAACTACTACATCATAATCAAAACATTCATATCAATCAACTGGAAGCATAACGTCAATAAGAAAGAAATGTAAAGAAAAGGAATAAATCTATTATACAACGAAATCAATATATGTAAAGTTTCAAAGGAAAAAAAAAGTCGAGCGCCCTCTTAGACTTTCATATATCAGAGAAAAGCTGCCGCGGCCGTAAATGGCAATAGATAGCACCACTCCTTGTTTGCTTTCGCGTACTCAAAGAGTCAGCGGACTTCGAAACTGGCAAGAAGGACAAAGAACAGAAAGGAAAAAAAAAACCCGTCGAGAGGTAGAAGTCGCGCCTATATAGAAGTAGGCGGACAAGGTGAAGAAAGGAAAGCAAAAAGTACATTTTTTTGCGTTATGTCGAATTACACAGACGATCAAACCAGCGCAACTTTCAGAGTAGTTCTATGACTTTTTGGTCGGTATCGAATGCTTCGTCATCAAGAGGAAGAAAACAAACAATTGGACGCCAAACTCATAACAATGAAGATAGGAAAAGAAGCTAATAATTGTTGTTTTGATTTTGAATTATGCTAGACCGTATATATTCAAGGTCCAGGATTCATTAGTCCATGTTGCATGCATGTATGCAGTATGCATTGACTGCATGGTCTGGAAAGATCGATCGTCTTGTCGAAATATTGCAATAACCAATCGAATGGATTGCATCGGAGGGACGTCACAGTATACAATTGTGAGAGCGATATGAGAGAGAGAAATGTTGTTATCGTCGCAAAGGGGGTATGATGAAAGAATCGAGGAAGAACGAAAGAAAAGCGAGAATTGGTCGAGTCATCAGCATGGGTGGGATAGGATGAAGCACCGACAGGATGTCCTGATCCGTTTACATCACGGTACAGCAGCCACCGGATTGTTGAGGTGCGTAGGGGTCTTCTCTCTTATCAACCTAGAATGGAGTGAGCAATGACTTCCTTGCGATCAGGCCGGTACATGAGGAATTGAACATACCTGACCCCAGACGGAAGGTACCATGAAGTCACGGGTGTTGTTGCAGTAATTAATGAGACTATTTAATAATTGAGTCAATTGATGTTTTATCAAACACACTATAAGAAATCGTATGCAGGATTTGGTGGCGGGGGTCGTTGGCAGCTGTGTTAGCTGTGCAACGACACCAGGGGAAGACTCACGAGAGAGCAGCTTCGGACACCTTGACGCGAGGACGGTCCAAGTCTTCCTTCAAGCGACTATTCAATTCCGTCAACCGGCGATATTTAAGATCTGCCATGCTCTGTTTTTTATTCTTGACGTCGCCGCCCGAGCGGAGTTCGTAGGCAGGCATCTTGGAATTGGTTGATGGGTGTTAGGGTGGAAACGGCGGACGACTCTCTTTGGCGGCGTTGTATTTCTTCCTGTCCCTCGGTTTGGACCCTGGAACTGATTATTTATTTTTCCCACGACCAAATCGGATACAAACGGATGTGA
Organism: Talaromyces marneffei; assembly: GCF_009556855.1. NCBI lineage: Eukaryota > Fungi > Ascomycota > Eurotiomycetes > Eurotiales > Trichocomaceae > Talaromyces > Talaromyces marneffei. The sequence goes on along the minus strand of NC_072353.1, from coordinate 2,248,971 downwards.
AGTCGCTGCAATTGCCGCAGGAGAGACGATCGGCCTGACAACCGGGCGAGACAGAAGAAAAGAGAGTGAGGTGTCTGAGGTGGTGGCAGGGACGCAGAGGAAGGGAGCGACGAAGATAGTGTAGGTGCTAGGTAGGATGGATGGGAGCGAGGACACAACAGCGAACACACAGACAGAGGGAGCACACAAGACACACGGGACACGAGGTGGACCGGGAGACACACTATTTCTGTGACTAGTACACACTCAGTCTAGAACAACGATGGCGAGTGCGAATAAGCCGTAGGGGTTAGAAAGCGAGTGAAACAGCAGACAGCGCGAGGGGGAACCAGAAGGAAGAGGGAGAGAAAGCAGGTTGAGAAGGGGAAAAGGGAGCCCGTCCTGCTCGGCCTGCTTGGCCCAGGCGTCTGGGTTGAGCGGTGCTAGTCCTGATCTGGTAATCATGGCCATCAGAAAACTGGGGGCTGCTCTTGGTAGTTTCTGCTGTTCATCGGCGTATTCCTCCGCCAGAACAGAAGACGATCCCAGAAAAAGATTCAAATAGAATAGCCAGTCTATTGGCTCTATTTCATCCTAGTCGCACATCTTATCGAGGCGTGTGCGCTTTCGAGTCTTTTCTTTTCCTCAATCCCAATTCAAATGCCAACCCCAAATTCGATGTGGACGGGCCCCTAGCCAATCAAAACGCCAGAAAGCCACTAGTTCGGCGACTATGCTGTTAGTGACAGTTAGCCGATGCTACTACGCTTTCTGGCTAGTCCAACGGTCTCTACTCTGCAGATTTCATCTTACTAGTTAAGTTAGTTAATTGCAGACATGGATTATCGCATATACACAGAGTTTGCCATGGTAAACGGTGGATAAGCACGAAACAAATGAGGTACGGAGCAAACAATCGAGTATCCGACAAGGAAATCTCCATTCGCCTATCGTACCCATGTATTTTAAGACCAAAAGATCGAATATACATACGCTGGCAGCATAGTTTATTGTCCGATGGACTCTGTACTCCGTATCAGGTAGAAAATGACGAATAAGCCGGGAAAGCGTCCAACCACAACATATAGTGTCACGTGACTAGACCGCCCTAACCTTGTCTTGGTAAAGCGTTACAGAATCAAGGAAGAGATGGTCACGTGATAAGGGTTAATTTTTTTGGTCTTGATTCGGCGTAGCGTAATATTCACAGCTTGGCACTTATGCCTAAGGCAGCAAGAAACATTTTTGAAGGGAATGAATCGCACAACGCTATTCTCGGCTCCAGCCAGAATTTGCCTCGAAGTTCCGTCACGGCCCTTCACCCCGCTGCATCGCCAGGTTCAACAGATTCATTTGAATCTTCAGATACCTGCTGCAGTTTGACTTGAGTGTCTCGGCTGATTGTCAAGTCCGGCTTTATCTTCGATCGCTTCACTCAAAAAAAATCTACATTTCGCCTAAGGGGCAGACTGCCCACCATGCCTCCACCACCGCATATCAAGCCCGAAAATGTCCTCAAGGTACGACAACTCGACGATTCTCGCTATCTCTGTTTTCAGATCTAAATACTACCTCCATTTTTGCAACACTTTGGGACCAGATAGAACTTTTTACTGACAATATTTGATGTATAGAGGGCTAGGGAACTCATCGCTGTGGGCCAGGCTCCTGCCGCGCTCACAGTTCTTCACGAACATGTCACCTCGAAACGAACACGAAGCAGCCCTGTCGCGTCTTTGGAACCGGTGATGATCCTCTTTGTTGAACTCTGTGTCGATTTGCGCAAGGGAAAAGCCGCCAAGGATGGTCTTTATCAATATAAAAACATCGCCCAAAATACCAATGTGGGAACCATCGAGGTAAGATTCAAAAACGCAACCCATCAAGGGAATCAACCTAACGTCGTTTTCTTCGAATAGACCGTTCTCAAGCACTTCATTGAACTCGCCGAGCAAAAAGTTACCGAAGCTCAAGCCAAAGCCGATGAGATCCAATCGTCGCTCGAGTCAACTGCCCCTTCAACCAACGTGGACGATCTCGAGGCCATCGAAACTCCTGAGACTATTCTTTTGGCAACTGTTTCCGGCGAACAATCCAAGGACCGTACCGACCGTGCTATCGTTACCCCATGGCTCAAGTTTTTGTGGGAAACCTACCGTACTGTGCTCGAAATCTTGAAGAACAATGCCCGTCTTGAAATTATGTACCAGACGACTGCCCTCCAGGCCTTCCAGTTCTGTCTCAAGTACACCCGCAAGACTGAATTCCGTCGTCTTTGCGAACTTTTGCGCAACCACGTCCAGAATGCCGCCAAATACTCCACTCAGATGCATGCTATCAACCTTAGCGATCCCGACACCCTTCAGCGCCACTTGGATACCCGCTTCCAGCAGCTTAATGTCGCCGTTGAGTTGGAACTATGGCAGGAAGCCTTCCGCAGTGTGGAGGACATTCACACCTTGTTGAGCCTCAGCAAACGCCCTGCAAAGAACGTCATGATGGCCAACTACTACGAAAAGCTCGCTCGTATCTTCTTGGTCAGCGAAAACTACTTGTTCCATGCCGCAGCCTGGAACCGCTTCTACAACCTTTTGCGCCAGTCTGCTGCTACTCTCGCCTCTGGCCAAGGAACCAAGAAGGACAACCCTTCTGTCACCGAGGCCGACATGACCAAGGCTGCATCCTTCGTTGTGCTAGCTGCTCTTTCGATTCCTGTCATTAGCACTTCTCGCTCCCGTGGTGCTCTGGTCGACGTTGACGAAGTCAGGAAGAACAAGAATGCCCGTCTTACCAACTTGCTCGGCATGGCCCAGTCCCCCACTCGTGCGGCTCTTTTCAAGGATGCCTTGAACAAGGGCTTGCTCAAGCGTGCTCGTCCTGAAATCCGTGACTTGTACAACATTCTTGAAGTCGACTTCCATCCATTGTCCATCTGCAAGAAGATCACCCCCATCCTCAAACAGATTGGTGCTGATCCTGAGATGGAAAAATACGTTGTCCCCTTGCAACAGGTCATTCTTACTCGTCTCTTCCAGCAACTTTCTCAAGTGTACGAGTCTGTTGAACTCAAGTTCGTTTACGAGCTTGCCCAGTTCCCTGACCCATTCCAAGTTACCCAGTCCATGATTGAAAAGTTCATTATGAATGGTTGCAAGAAGGGCGATTTGGCCATTCGCGTTGACCATGTCGCTGGTGTTCTTACTTTCGATTCCGACATCTTCTCATCTGCTAAGGCTCTGCACCCAGGTAGCGCAGCAGGATCTGCCGAGAGCGAGGTGGGATCTGTTCAACGTCTCCAGAGCACACCTTCTGAGATTGCTCGATCTCAGCTCACTCGTCTTGCCAAGACTTTGCATGTCACTTGTCTCTATGTTGATCCTTCCTACTCTGAGGCCCGCCTCCAGGCTAAGCAGCGTGCCCATGCCCGTGCTTTGGAGGGAGCCGCAAAGGAACACCAGGAGACTTTGGCTCGCCGGGTCGTCATTGAGAAGAAGAAGGAAGCCGCCACAGAATCTCTCCAGCGCAAACAAAGGGAAGAGGAGACTCGCAAGAGAATCCGCACTCAACAGCTTCAGGAAGCTGAGAAGCAGAGACTGTTGGATGAACATCGTGAGCGTGAGAAGAAGCGCCTCAAGGATGAACAAGACCGTATCCGCAAGCAGGAACTGAAGAAACAGCTTGAGGAATTGAGCGGCGTGAAGGGTATTGATATCAACGAGATTGACCCTGAGGAACTCGACAGCAACCGTCTCCGTGCCATGAAATTGGCTCAGCTCGAGAAAGAAAAGAACGAACTTAATGACCGTATCCGCATCACAGCCAAGCGAATTGATCACTTGGAACGTGCCTTCCGTCGTGAGGAGCTCAAACACATTCCGGAAGATTACGAAAAACAGAAGCAGCACGATATGGAGGTCTACGAGCTCCAAAAGGAGGAGACATTGAAGGAAGCCCAATTGAAACACAAGGCCGATGTTGCTCTCAAACACCGACTGAGCCGTCTTGTCCCAGTCTTCACCGAGTTCCGTGACGGTCTCAACGAGAAGCGTCATGAAGAGTTTGAGAAGCGCCGCAAGGCCGCTGAGCGAGAACTTGAGGCAAAGAAGAAGCAACGCATTAAGGAGGTTGTGGAGCGTCGCCGTCGCGAGAAGGCTGAACGTGAGGAGGAGGAACGTCGCAGACAGGAGGAAGAAGAACGTGTTCGTCGTGAGGAAGAGGAGCGTGTTGCACGCGAGGAGGAACAGAGACGTGTTATGGCCGAGAGGAAGGCTCAGCGAGAGGAGGAGAGAAAGTACGTTATCTATATACTATCTAATGCATCCGACCCTTTGCTAATCAACAACCCCTATAGGAAACTCGACGAGATTGCTGCCAAACAAAAACAACGTGAAGAAGAGGCCGAAGCTCGCCGCGCAGCTCGCAAAGCCGGTGTCCCTGCTGCACCAGAGCCCACTCGCGCCGAACCCGCCGCCGAGCGCGCCGAGCGCGGTGAACGAACTGCACCAAGACTCAACCTCGCTCCTCGTACTGGCGCCAGCGGTGGAAGCTGGAGAGAACGTCTGGCCGCCAAGGAGGCTGCCGGAGAGACTGCTGCTCCCGCCGCCCCTGCTACCCCTGCTGCCCCTGCACCAGCCAAGGAAGAACCCGCTGCTGCCCTCCCCCGCAAGACCGGTGGCTACGTGCCCCCTGCTATGCGTCAAGGCGGAGCCCCAGCTCCCAGATCCGCTGCCCCTCCAGCAGCAGGCGAAAAATACGTCCCTCGTCACATGCGTGAAGGCGGTGCTCCCCCTGCTTCCAGGCCCTCAGCCCCTCCAGCAGTTGCTGCCAGCGAAAGATCCGAAGAGAGCAAACCGGCCGGTGGTAAATGGGTTCCTTCGTGGAAGAAGCGTGATCAACAGTAGTAATCTTTTCTTCTTTCTGTCATGCACGGAGGTTTATTTACATAAACTTTTGGGGTTTCATCTTATACACTCTTTTTTATGCGAAAAGTACGGTTCCTTTTTTGACTTATGTTTTATGTGACCATGTCCATAGTAGCATCATTTCCACCTCTTTCTTATTCCCCATATTCTTCTCTATCGAAATATGAGGATGTTTATGGGAAAAATGAACCTCCATATCTCTATTCCTTTGCTCTTGCTCCCCATGATCCTCTTTAGAGTATCTATCCTTCTTACCCCCCCCTCCCTCTCCTCTTTGCATATCATTTCTCATCCTTCCTTTATTTATGATGGTTAGTGCATGAGACTAGATTGATTATGAGATGTTGTTGGTGAAGAGGAGACAGTCTATATGTGGTTTACTTTCAATATACGCCTATGTAGAATGAACGAACTGTGTCTATTTGAATTATGGACAAGGTATTACTTTTGTATTCTAATCATCGTCATATACTCTGAAACAACAAGGGGGTCTTAAAATCATGACGAGAAGCAGATTGTTATCAAACAGGGGATATCTATATGTGTGATGTATGATTATAAACAAAAAAAAAAGGGAAAACCACAGTGTAAATCTGTCGTCGAGATGCAAATGTAACAAGACAAGGAAAAGCTCGAAGAAGAAGAAAAATGCACAAGATATCGTCATCAAATAAAGTAACGGTCATGGTAATCACGCTCTATATGCGGACTGGAGCATAGCTTAACGCTGCAAATTCAATCAAGCTGCTGCCTCGGCAGCCGTAGCACCGAACAATTTCCTCCTCCATTCACCGCAAACCGCCTCAAAGCCACTGACAACCTCCCCACAGACTCTTCCTGCTTCGCGCTCCTTGAGCTTCCGGTCCCATTGGCCACTTTCTATCCAACGATGACCTTCTTCGCGATCCTCGTCTTCTCGTTTGATTTCTGCGACTAGTTCTCGAGCAGATCTGAGGCGGCGCGAGGCTGTGGATGTGAGTTGGCGGGATTCATGGAGTGTGTCGCTTAGTGTGCGGAGGGTGAGGGTGAGGTCTGATGTTTGGCCTAGTAGGGACTGGAGGGATAGAAGTGGGTCCATGGATGCGGTTGCTGCTGCTATTTGGCTTTGTGTCGATCGTACGGAAGAGGCGGATTCTGGTCTGAGGGTAGAACTGGGGCTGCTGATGCGTGCTCGTTGTGTGGGGAAGGGAAGAGGCAGATTCGGGAGAAGACCTTCGTCGATCAAAGGTATCAGGTCGTCCATGGATTCGGTAGATATCAGAGGGAAGTGAGAGAAAAGGAGGGGATGTATTAATGTTTGTAACGCTCGGGTTTGGTGCGTGAGATGTGACGTGATGGATGTATGAGCGGTTATTAATCTGAATAGATGTTAGTGTCTCCTTTTTTTGGGAAACTTCTCTAAAAGAGCATACCTCGCGGCTCCATTCTCAATACCGCTCTGCGCGCCTAGATCCTTGAGACCTTCCACAAACCGGTGAATAATCTGATCATTCGAGCTGCCATTCTCTTCTATGCCCCGTCTAGCCAGACTCTCAATTCCCGCCAGTCTCCTCTCTAGGTTCGGGGAGAATTCGCTCCCCTCGTCAAAGTCCGAGTCGTTCCCATAATCCGAGCCGTCGTATTGAGATTCTGTGCGTCGATGTCGATTTTGTATTGTTTTCTGCCTATTCCTCGGAGGCTGTAAACTGTTCGCATGGGTAGGCGACGTCTGTTCGCGGGGTGTCTGTTCTCCTGACGAATGCTCATCTTCATGGTGTATATTGTTCACTTGATCGTTGACCTCTATTCCTGAAGCGTCGTCGTATCCCTCACCATCACCCCATGCATCAGCCAGTTCATCTGCTAGATTTCCCAGCCCTCCACCTGAATCAACAGCTCCCATATATTCTGCAGACATGCGTCGGTCACTGATTGACGATATAGAATGTCGCTGATGCTGACCGTCCGCGGAAAGAGCGCCCGGGGACTGTGGGGTTTGTAGATAGAAATATCCATTATCATTTGCGTCATTTATTGTTGGGGTTATATCAAGACTGGATGGGTGTCGACGATGTCTCGGCGAGACTGGCGAAGATGGTGCTGACATGATCAGCGACTTGAACGTTGGCCTTTGTACAAATCGTCAAGAAACGAATGTATGGGATTATCGGAATTGGGTATCACGGTCAACATTCGGTTTGCATGCCTTTTGGTCGTGGCGAGCGGGCCTATAGCCCAAGACCGGATCAACAGCAGCAATCAATAGGGGCGAAATTATTTTCAAGAAGGTCGAAGGCAAGTCAATTTAGTGCCATCTGCATGGGGGGGGACGGAATCTTTCACAAATCGAGTCTTGAATGTGAAGTTATGAGCTGGGACGACCGGTCTCCTATTAATATGATCCGGTAATGTGTACTCTCAGCGATTTGCGTCGGATTACGTCCTCGCTTAAGCCCAAATGTCAAAGAACTGCGGTGGTTGAAGTGTTTGTTGACAGTATGGTACCGTCTGCGGATTATGATTAAGAGGCGCTCGGTCTCACCCGTGAGACACTTCCAAGGCGGTCAGGTCAGTAGTCAGTCAGCGCCGATTACCCCCCGCTTTATCAGTAAGTGATCAAATTGATATTTTGATATTTTGAATTATTGAACAATACGGAGGGTTAGCACATTACTCCATAGTCAAAGCACTTTATAGCTATTCTCTTGGCCTTGTCTGCACCCGATCATTCACTCCGAACTCTCGCACCATAACCAGAAACAATCATCTGAGCACACGAAAATGAGTTATATCCGGCGCATGACGCCGATGGACATGTTCTCATTGAACCTGACCAATCTCGACGCTCTGACCGAGAATTATGACCTCGGATTCTACCTGAACTATCTCATGCGCTGGCCTTCGCTGTTCAGCGTGGTTCAGGACCGAGATGCAGGCATTGTGGGATACAGTGAGCAAAAAGTCCACCCCACCCCCGAAACAAAAGCTACAAAGCTAACTAATTGATGCGATGCAATAGTCATGGGAAAATTAGAAGAACAGCCAGCCGCAATGCGCCATTCGGAACATTACACACCTTGGCACGGTCACATTACAGTCCTAACCGTTGCGCCGGCATGGCGAAGACTTGGATATGCGCGACGATTGACGGAGAGCTTGGAGCATTCGTCTGATATAAATGATTCGTGGTTTGTCGATTTATATGTTCGGGCGACGAATCGGGTGGCAGTGGATATGTACAAGGGCATGGGGTATGTTCCCAAAAAGAGTTCTCTGGGCTTTTAAGCTCTTGGGATGGTTTTGACTAATAGCGTGTTTGTGCTTTCAGGTACTCTGTCTTCCGGCGCGTCGTGAATTACTACCAAGACGATCCTTCCGGAATGTCCGAGCAAGGCGAAGATGCGTTCGATATGCGGAAACCTTGCAGTCGGGATAAGGATCTTATACATGTTCGAGAAGATGGGGAGAACTTTTTGGTGAATCCGGAGGATGTTTATTGATAAGAGCCACAATTCCGTCTTTCGTGATACAGTATGTGCTCGTTCTGCGGAGATTAAAAACATTGCATACATAGATTCATCTAGCAGGCGCATGGGGAGGATTGATTATGGAAGTTTATGGTGATATTGTACATGCATTTACTGGTGTTGAAAGGCTTTTTAAGGGGGCATTGAAGACGAAATGCGTTCATATAAGAATTACTATAGGGATTATACGTCTACTACGTAGCTAGATACAGGAATTCAAGTGTATGAGCTTTAGATACTATTTTGGAACCCTAATGCTTTGTTTGGCTCATAGACACATCAGCCAAAACCAACAACCCGAAACCCGCAAAATCATGCCACCCATATGCCTCCTGCAATGATGTATGTATGGAGTATTACCGACTCTTGAATGGCTGAGCATTAATGCAAATATATATGATACATGTACCGTTGACTGTACCATGCAAAGTTGAATGAGAATGTTCCGAAAAGCGATAACAGAGCGCCGCCGTTTTATGCCGTTATTACTACCATGCTGTCTGTCTCGCGAGCAGTGGATGAAAATATGGATATGTCGTATCACGTTCGAGCAGTCAACCTCCATCCAACACGAATGACCCGAATAATCAGGATGACCACCGCACAAACTGCAAGACAAGCCCCACAAAACAATTGTACGCCAAGGTAGGAATTACCAGCAGACAGAATCGCGCCACCAATCGGTGTGCCAACTAAGAGAGCAATGGAGCAAAGGCTGAAACACATGCCCAGTCGAGTTCCGAGATCTCTAAAGTCCTTAGTGATGGCCATCATGACGACGGGGGGTAGAGAGACGAAGCCTCCGGAGAAGAAGCCATAAAGAAGAGCAAGAATAATGATTCCCGCAGTTGAATTAACGGCAATCCAGCAGAAAGCCATTAGAGCCGTGAAGCTAGCAGCCGGTAAGAGAATATTGAGTGGGCCTGTATAATCGGCAATCAGATTCGGTGCGATACGACCAAAGATCGAGGCAGCGTTCAGAATGGAGACGAGATAGAACCCTAGATTGGAGTTTACAATTCCATTCTGGATTGCCCAGGGTTGGACATAGATCAAGAAATTGTAGAACCCCAGGAAGCCCATGAACAGCCCGAGACAAAATAGCGAGAACTGAATTTCTTTGAAAGCAGAGAGCTGGATCAAAGATCGACGTTCTGTTGGAAGAAAACGCGCACGTAGGACGAGGCATGACAAGGTGCATGTACCCAATGACACGAATGCGATGGCTCGGGTTGCCCAGGGGAAGCCAACATGTTTCTGAAGCTGATCGAACATAATCGGGTAGATAACACCGCCAAAACTGCTACCGGAAGCTGCGAGTCCGTTTGCTAGAGCTCGTTTTTTCCGGAAGTATTGTGGCAAAAGGGCCACCGATGGCACGAATAAGAATCCGGTACCAAGACCAACACAGATACCCTGTGCCAGCATGACTTGATAGTATCCAGTGGCAAGACTGGTCATCATATAACCAAAGACGACCATGAAACTACCAAGTGGCAGGAGGACCGGGAGATAGCCAGCATCGAATAGAGGGCCCGAAACAACACCGATGAACATGAGGAGGAAAGATTCAATGGAACCAATCCAAGAGATAGTTGATGCCGATTCATGTGATAGAATATGTTCTTCGTAGTAAGTCTATGCATATGTTAGCTCGCTGTTCAAGTAGTTCCTTCCAGAGGGATGAGCTTACCTGAAATGCACCCCATGTATTGATCAAGCCCCTGAAACATTTCACGTCAGCCCTGTCTGCTCATACAAGATCATTGTATCCGGCTGTGTGCATACCATGTATTGAAGAAAAGAAAGAAAGCCCCAAGCACCTGCAACCAAGCCGTGAAGCCTGTATCGAATTCATGCTCCGCATTGTTGTACCCGGTATTATTCGCTTGTGGAGCCGGTTGTTCTTCTGTCTTGGGAATAGTGGTGTCACTTCCATGTACAGAATCATTTGAGGTCTCGATGGCCTTTTCAATCGCCTCTGGTGTAGCATCCTGTGCCATTTCAAGATCGATCAAGACGTTGGACAGCGTCCGTTTCCTAACACTAGATCTCTCTGAAGACGAGAAGCTATTCTTGTAGTATATGCGGGGTCCTTAGCGCATATGCCTGGCCTGGGCAATCAGTGCGCGGAGACTTGAATCTCGAGTAATAGTGACAGGGGCCCGAGGTTCGGAAACAAGTCCTGTAGATAGTTGGTTGCAATGATTATATGGATGGCTAGAACCACTCTTGTAGCTGCGTCGTAGCGTAGTGCTGCCTTGCAAGTGCAAATTCAGCAAGGTTTGATATTTCAACCTCTTCTGAGACGAAGGAACAGTTCTCAACTTCTCCGCAAGAAAAAAACCATTGGGACCCATCCACTAAACTAAGATTTTCTTTCCAGATAGTTACTCTTAAATCCGGAGCCTGGAAGTATGGAATATTGTCCGTCCAGTAGTGCCACGCCGGCCTACCAGTAAGCTGAGCTTCATGGTCTCTACCTTCCCCTTTAGGTGGTTCGCAAATGGAGTGGACATCGGCTCTTAGCGAACCACACTAGGCTTCAGTAATTTGACTGTTGCATCGGTTGGAAGCGTATGACTATATGATAGGCGGGCCTGGGAGAGCTTAAGCCTTAGAGGAGTTGGAACTTAGAAAAGGTTTTATGGTGAGCTCCACGCTGTGCCGATTTATCCACCATTCCGCCTAGGCCCTAAGGAGTCACAGCCACGCTTTAACTAGGTTAAGTTAACTAGTTAACTATTTAACTAAGTTACGATTGACTCATCTTGATTATGTTACTCACAACAGTCAGCATTCAAACAACCATTCCATGTGTTCCGTGATGGTATGATCATGTCATTATTTATGGATAAAAATGTCGAATCCGCCAAAAATGCTCATGACTCGCGCGCACTATTCAGCTTCGATTTCTAATCAGATCCATGCTTTAATTAACTCACTAGACTGCGTATATGCATGTACGTACGTACTGCGTAATGCTATTTTCCAAAGCGAGCGTCCACAGCGCTAGGTATGTAGCTGATTCACCCAGTATCTGTGTTCGGCCATAACAAGAGAGAGAAAGAGAGATACCAGTCACGATAAAGCCCTTCAGAGAACTCGGCCTCGATTCCAAAGTTCATTTTGGCATTCATTTTTCGATGCCTGTTGTGTGGCTTTTTTTCTTGAATGAGAACAAATGACATAGCTCTCTTCCTATTGTTCCCCGAAGTCCTTTACAGTGTTACACCTTGAAGTCGTGGAAAAGTGTGACAATGAAGAAATCATGCACGTTTTTTCAATTTGGAAACAGAACAGAAGACTCCCCAAAAAAAAAAAAAAAAGATATACAAAGAAAGAAACGATAATGAAAGTGCGCGGGAACTGATGAAAACCAAGTACAATCTCTGCCCACTCTTTCTTTCCAACTCCGGTCTATGCAGATGGATGAATAATAAATGACGGCGATCTGTTAAGGGATGTATGTAAATAACATAAAAAACGGAGGGATATGCGAATTAAGCTTGTGCGATGCCGAAACCAACCGATTTGTGGCGGGGGTATGTATAAAATAATCAGACTTCGTTTGAGATAACAGATAGGAGAAAACGCAGGTCGGAATTGAGTGGGTTCGTGTATTTTGCAAAGGAAAATGTGCTGATAGGGAGTAAGAAAGATCGGCAGAATCAGTAGTTTTGATATTGCTGCTGATGAAAGTATTGATTAGAATGTTGCGGCGCAGGTGGTGGTGTCTGAGATGCTACGTGACCATTCCAGGCATGCCAATCCGAACTTGTGGCCGGACGGGGGATCATCTGAGGCTGGTTGAACGTATTTTGATTGAGAGCATCCCACGTATAGCTTGCACCGGGCATGTTGTAAATATTGCCAACTTGCGGGTTTTGCATCTGTTGTGATTCGTACATCTGTTGTTGTTGTTGTTGACGCTGTACAATTGCCTGCTGTACCATTTGATTGCTGAGTCCTTCCTTCATATACCTCCGCTCACGCTCCCGAGCGTCGATGGCCCCAATGAGACCACCAGAGCTGACAGCGGGCTTCACATTATTGTTTGACAGATTGAAGAATGCTGACCCAGTCATGCGAGCGACGTGTTCCTGTTCTCTAGCTGACAAATGAGACGAAAAATCACTCTGATTCAAGATGGCATTCGAGCCCCGTGAATGTGGACGAGGCGGCATTTCATTTTGGTTCAAGATCATTGTCGAGTTCCGGGAATGTGGTCGCATGGGCATTTCGGTCTGGTTCAACAACATAGTCGAGCCTCGAGAGTGTGGCCGGGGAGGCAAGTCTCGGCTGTAAACCGGTTGGGACGCACCCAGGGTCCAATCTCCTGATCTTGGTCTAGCAGCCGGATTGCCAATAGGGAAATCTAGAGGATGAGAGTTGGAGGTGGACCGTTGGTGTACAAATTGTTCAGGTGTGACGGTGCGATTTCCGGGAGACTCCGGACGATGGTTTGCTAGACCAGGCTGCCACGGAACGCTCCTGCGTTTGTCATCCCCAGCAGGAGATCGTGACGGTTTATGGGCATGACCGTGTTCTGCACCATCACGACGGGTAGGCGATGGGGAACCAGAACCGAAATTGTTTAGCACGTCAGATATACTAGGGCGTCGTGTGTGCAAGCTGTGCGCCAGGGTCGGCCCGAAATCGATAGATGGAATATCAGGATTTACTTTGGTTGTTTCCTGATTGGCAAAATAACGTGCATCTCCAATAGTAACTTCCTGCTTGTCCATGCTGGAGCCTCCCACCGTTTTCAAGACACCAATCCGGGGACGAGGAATTGAAACTTCTGAGCGCTTCGTATCGGTGGATTTACGACTTGCATAGTCGGGGGTAGTTGAGCTATCATCATCATACACACTTCCAGTATCAACTCGAGAAAGTTGAGGAATTTGAGTCATCATCCTCTCAGGTGTAAATGATGGTTGCATGGGCAATATTCTACTCAAAGCGGCCTCATCAACTGTATGTTGCAAATCTCTGAAGCTCGGGTCGGCTAGTGAGGATACTGATTCCAGAGCGGAGTCTACGTCAGAAGAGGAGGTAGGCTGAGGAGGAAGCGGTTTCCTTTTGATAGGCTTCGATGTGTCGATGGGTAGGTTTGGCGTTTCTTGAGCAGTCCGTTGCGGCAATGGTTGCTGGTAGCTATTGCTTATCGTTCCATGGAGGGGTACCGCTGGCGCTTGTTCTTGAATAGTATACACATTTGCACCATAAGAAGAACGTTCGCCCAGATGTACTGGCGAATCACTATCGTAACGGTCATCCGAGTAGGGACTTTCCTGAATGTTCGAGACGGTATTTGTTGTAACACCGCGTAGTTTGCCCACTTCGGCTAGCTGAGCAAGGGTTGAACTAGACATGCGGCTGTTGGCCCTTCGTAATTCGCTTGAAGCTTGAGGTCGGCTAGAAGGAACTTGGCCAGGTTGATGTGAAAATGCTGGTGGAACAGCCACGGGTTCTGGAGATATATTAGGTCGAAATTCCCGAACGATGTTCTCCGTCCGAAGTATGTTTTGTAGCTGTGCGTCACCATCAGAACCGCTTCCATTGGACTGGCGAGTTGGAGGTCGATCTCTTCCAGTGGTTGAATCAATGCCGTGTATGGGAGGCTCGGGTGGTGTATCTTGGATTGACAAACGCGAAGGAGTAAACGATGACCTGCCTGTCGAGCCCATAGGTAGGAAACCGCCAGTGTCCGATACTGCTCGATAATGTCCATATGATGGGCCGGACTCGGTGAGAGATACGGTGGTCGAGCTGGGAGTCTCAATGATCGCCTCAGCAGACTGATTAAAGCCGGGAGAAAGAGGCATAGTCGGTTCTCTGAATCGAGTCTTTCCATGACGGCCAAGAATGCTGCCTCTTTGATGCGGTCGACCACCGCTGATGCTGCTTGCAGGACTGTTGGCAGTTGACATGCGCTGCGCGGTTGCTTCCCTAAGTTGCCTCCTCCATTCCTTTTCAGACCAGCCTTGACTTCCAGATTTATTGATCAGATTGACGACATCAAGCACGTCCAAATAGCCGTATGGTTGTTGTTTAGGGAAAGCGAACATCAAACTCTTGACATTATTTGTGTCTGCAATGAGTCGAGTCGGCCGTCCATACAGGCCAAACGTGTCAAAAACAGGAAAGAGGAACCGTAACATGATTTCGAGACCAGACACTGCTGGGTGAAGCTCCGGCATGATAAATATGAATCCCTCCGTGCTAGATTGAGTCGGCGAATGGAACGTGATGTTGCCCTCTATCTTAACCAACGTCGACTGGTCAATTAGAGCTGTTGATTGGGGATAAATGGCAAAGGCAGCATAGGCATCGGTAATTGTGGCAATTGGCAGTGCCTTTTTCGTCTTCTGCGTTTCGTAAAACGCGATGGTTCCAGTCACGACTGGCGTGGTTCGATCATATGCAGACCGCTTCTTGCCAGACTTGTGCAATCTCTGGATATCCTTCTCGCTTGGTGGCGTTACCACAAACCAGCATCGCCTCCATGGTGTACCAGCACCAAATCTGACCCTGGCCCAGTCTTCGTATTTGTATCGGGAGCGCTCCATGATCATTCGAATGTTGTTCAACTGTCTGCCTTTACCGGCGATGATGGAACCTGTATAAGCCTCGAGTAAGGATGTCTGCTCAAATAGGGCAAGTCGAATACTGGCAGTCCATTGAGTAAGCGAATTTAACGAGTTGAAGTGAAACAGGTAGCGGTTTCTGCCTGCTGTTGAGACACTCAAAATATTCTGCAATGGTTTGGCATTTTTGTCGTACGTAGGAAGTGTCTCAAGCTATTCGATCAATCAGCTATGGCCACCATCGATCCGTGCTGTCCGTCCAGAATATACGTACCATCTTGATTGAGGCATCCGTAAGGTTAATGAAAGTAGGTGTAATGTCCTGATTTCCTGTAGCGTCCAGCGCAGCAGCATCCCAGATTGACAGCACAGTTCCGGTCAGCACTGCAAAACATTCAACCCACTTCCGATCTGCACAAGGGCGGCCGTCTATAGCATAGTTAGCACAATGCATTCCAAAATTCAACAGTTACAGTATGCATACGAGTATCTAAATCGTTCAGCTTGAGAAAGTACCCTTCCTGGTACATCTTATTCGAGTGACTGTTCATAAAAGTAAAGATGGGCAGTAACTCCGGTAATGTGTCGTGTGCAATTTCTGTCCGTGGAGGCTGATACGTGAATACCATGGATGCTGGCCGCGCAAGACTTGCACGATCTGGAGTCGCCCATGATTTCGCGGTGTTGAAGCCATTCGGAGGAGATTCGGTGGGAGGGGTAGGATGTGATTTGTTGAGTTTTGATCGACTGCTTGAATTTGAGTTTGGGGATGAATCTGTCTCTCGTGTTTTTGAATCGCCCTTCGAGCCGAAGGCTGTGATGAACGATAGCACTGTAAATCAAGCAAGGGAGTATCCACTATTAGCCCAAGGGTTACGGGAAGAGGAAGAAGACAAAACGTGCAAAAGCACATGGATTTGTCGGTTATTGCCCGAGATTAGTAGATTCGACTTACCACGCGAGCGACCCATGCTGAGAACAGTCGTGGGCGAGCCTTTGGGCAGGCCGCCTGTCTAGATGGAATCCCCGGCGAAGGGATAGCAGGGGTTAGAACCGAAGACGATGCAAGGGACGAAAGTTGTAATAAAGAAAAAAGGCCGGCAGTTCGAAAGAATGAACGAGTTTCGAGTCGAAAAGAGAATAAAGAAAACGACAAGCGATGGGCGAGTGAGAATTTAGGGGTCCGTTGAAGCCTGAGATCCTCGATCGAAATAATGTCTTAGCTATAATTAATTATCCCACCGATCGACACGTCCACCACAGCACAGACGAAAGGAATAGCGGGATTCAACGAGCGCTTTGCGATTCCCGGGCACGGTTGAGGATATTCTGGCGTAGTTTCCTCGCTCTAGAGATCAAACGAGCGAGAAGGGGGGGGGGGGGAGGGGTGTGGAGGGTGGATGGGATGGAAAGAGGGAGTGAGTGAGTTGTACACGATTGTCAAAAACGAGTCTGTCACTGGCAGCAGCGGGAGTGAGCGGATGACGTCGCCCCCCAAGCAAGCGATCCACGGTTGGCTAGCGCCGTCTACCATACTACATAGCACAAACTTTAGTTACTCGACCACTCTCGGTGCTGTGTACCGCGTCAGCTCATTCTTACTCCTACTATTCATCCATTCGACAATACTGACTGCGCCCGAACTCAATCTGCCGTGGCCCTAGACAATAGCCGAACAAGAAAATGGAGAATACACCGCAAGATTGGCCTCTTTACGTAGTGCTACAACACTATGTTCCAAGCCCTGAATGCCGTATGTCTCACTTGCTCCGTTTGGCGCCACGCTGGTCTTTTTCGCTCCTCACGAGCGCGTTTTCCCAGGCCCGATGACCCTTTTTCCCTTCGGATTTCTACTCCTTTGTTAAAGCTTCCAGACTTTTTGAACCACGCTCTCTCTTCCGATGGTCACCAGGGGGATCAGGAGAGAGTCAAATATATCGCAACTCTTCCGTATTCAATACAAAATGCTACACACCCAAATCCACTCTAACCGTGCGCTAAGTTCACTAACAGATAATTATGGGACCGATGTAGCTTAAATACAAACGAAGTCGATTTGCTGACTTTACCGAGAATGGATGGATTAGTCTAGCACGGATATCCGCTAGTTAGTTGTCTCCATAACGTCAAATCACTATTCGAGGAATTGTGGACAGTGCTAACGATTAATCATTACTCGTACGAATTTCTGATCCCTGAACCAGTTGCAAATTGCAATCGTGACGCACACAAAGCCTCAACATGGGATATCCTCGACATTTCATAAACACTGATTGTTTGAAAAACCACGCAACAATGAATTTAGCCGTGATAGAAAGAAACATGAACAAAACTCGAGACGTGGTCACGTGGCATCAGCTTTACCCGTCCCTGGCCATAACTAAGCTACTACGACGTAACTTAGTACTACGTAGTAGCTTGTCTTTCAAAGCCACAGACGCCACAAATTGAATAGTTACAACAAGCCTCCGTTTGGTTCCGTTACATACGAGATTTACAGCTATTGTGGTAATTTTAGCCGTTCGTTCCACCTGCTCTGCTCAGTATCTATTGTGCCCACTGCGTCGATGGGGCGGCTGCTTTACAGTAAAGGGGTTGGAAGCGTTGTAATTTAGGGCTTGTCCATGCTGCCCAAGTTGTACATTCAAACCGCTATGCATATGTTGTAGAACAGAATATCAAACAAATCGCTCAATGGAATGTCAAAATGTCAAATGTATCAGTGAGATAACGCCGGATCAACAAATGCAAAGCCATCGTTGCTCTGTAAAACATCGTCAGCAACGAAGCCGAATGGTGCATTCCCTTGGGGCTGTGCCAGGCTCTCATCTAAAGAATGGAAGAATGTGATGTCGTTCATTTTCTCGTCAAATTCGTTACTCATGGCATTCGCATCATGGAAGAAAGGGGGTGCAGCGCCTTGCGGTGCATCGACTGATGGGATTTGGTCGCCGCCGTCTCCAGAGATGTGGCTAGGATTCTGCAAGTTATCAAATTCTAACCCGTAGATACCGAACACCGTGTCGGTATTCTCATGTGCCAAAAGAGCCCGTTCCATAAATAAGTTCTCGATATCCCGCTCCTCGTATCCATGCTTGCTGCGCATGTGAACCCAGAGATCATACTCTCGATAGAAGCGATACCGGCAATCAGAAGCAAAACAAGCAATGTGTCGACCGCTTTCGTCGGCATATCCCTCGCCGGTAAGAAGTGTCATGGCCGAGACGTTGTTATTGGTCTTGCGTTTGCTCGGTTCTTTCTTGATACCGAGACGCTCTCGTTGTTCGGCTTTACTGTTCATGAGGCCCAAATGCGTTGTGCGGACGTGCTCCTCCAAGGCAATTTTGCTGCTGTAGCGTTTTCCACATGCATCTGCTCCAGTCCATCCCTCCACTTTCTTGGACGATGACAGGTCCGTCTCACCACATACAAAACGTTTCTCGCCTTCGTGAACCGTCCGAACATGAACGGCAAGATTGCCTTTCTTTGTAAAACTTCGTCCACATCCAGGGACTGTACAGGAAAACTGACGTCGTTCCTCCAGGCTAACATCACCGTGGGAAATCTCCAAATGACGCCGGAGTTCTCGAGAAGTCTCACATTGAAAGGAACAGTGCGGACATTCCGGTGGATGTACAGACTTGATATGTGCCTGCAATTCCGCATAAGAAGCAAAACTCAAATCACTACTCATACATTCCGTGCAGGTAAACCGACTCTCTGAATGAACCCGATTCTCGTGACCGCGTAGATGCGCAGCTGTATCAAAGGCTTGGGAGCATTTCTGACCCGTGGTTGGATTGATATATTGGCAGGGAAAGGGTTTCTGTTTGAGATGTATCGACATGATATGCTGAGCTAGAGTTGCATGTTTGCGAAATGTTTCGTTGCACGGTGGATACTCGGTACAGCGGAATTTGTCTCTTCCATCGTGAGCGGCTAAATGTCTTCGGAGTCTGGTGCCAGTCACAAATGCTTTCCCGCAACCTGGACGGTCACAGATATAGTCGCGAACCGCAGTATGAGCGCTCTTGATGTGGTGATTCAAATGAGACACGCGTAAGAACGTCTTGTCGCAGTTGTCGTACGTACAGTGGAAAATCCGTTCATTATTATGGGATCGTAAATGTTCTTGTAGTCTCGCTGGCCTGTTGAATGCTTTTGTACAACCATCGAATGGACAAAGATGTGTCTTTAGCTCGGATGGATATTTCGAAGAAGTTCGTGAGAAAGGTGTAGCGGGTGTTTCGTCATCGAGGCCATCGTCTTCTTCGTCTCTGTCATCATCGCTATCGAACCGCGATGAAGTATCTGAAATCACATATTCGGCATCTTCGAACGCATTAGAAGTGAATAAAGCAAATTAGCAGAAGCTTGCTCACCTGGTGTAAGTTTAGCAAATTTGGAAGGCAGCTTGACTGTTGCATCGCCGGCTTTGCGTTTAACCGGCATCCTTAAAGATGCTGGATTAATCTATCAGATTAACATTTCATTGAAGAGATAAGTCGAGTCCCAATTGTGTGTTTCTCATCAAGTGTAAATAAAGTCGATCGTGACGTCGATAAAAAAGAATTTATTTTTGTGACAGTGGGGGCGGTGAAAGTCAGTTTGCACGTTGATTGGACAGTTGTTAGTGCGATGCGATCTTTTCTAGCCTTCCGCGGCCTGCAACAACGAAGATTGATCCACGTCCTTCAAGCTTAGATTTGCAAAACTTCATCAACGTCGATTGAGACGGTTCCTTCTTTATACTCGATCGTTCTGCTTCAAGAGACTCTTTAAAATACGTTCTAGCGCTTCATTATCATAATGTCTGATTACGGTGATCACGAGGCTGAGGATGGCGGGTGAGTCGCAACTAGAAAAAATTTCAATCTCTCATCAACCACAAATATTCAACGCCACTCAATCTTGCACACAGTTATATGACAAATCGCTGACCGATATTTTCTAAATAGCTACGACTACGATGCCGGTGAGCCCGAGTACGATGACAACGAGCCAGAAGACTTCCTAGAGCCCGAAGATGTCGACGTGGAAGGCGATCAAGCCGCTGCCGCCGCCGAAGACGTATACCAGGGTGCAGTGAACGGCGAGCGAACCATCATATCCGGCGATCCAAATGCTGGCGGTGGTCGAGGTGTGATGGAGCAGCCCCGAGAGAAGAAGATACCCAATGATCAGCGCTCGACTACACCATATATGACCAAGTATGAGCGAGCTCGTGTTTTGGGTACTCGGGCTCTTCAGATCAGGTTTGTGGAACTCTCCGCTTCAGATTGACGGTTCGATGGTCTAATGGTGTTATTATAGTATGAATGCCCCTGTTTTGGTCGATCTTGAAGGCGAGACCGATCCCCTTCAGATTGCTCTCAAGGAACTCAATCAGAAGAAAATCCCTCTGATCATTAGGAGATACCTTCCCGACGGATAGTAAGTATCCTTCTGATTCACTAATTGAAATTATCACAGCCATCTGACTCTTCTCTTTTAGTTATGAGGACTGGACCTGCGAAGAGCTTCTATAAATAGTCTTGCCAGGGCAGTCGGTCAGTCAGTCAGCTTCTTATTTGCATAGCGTTTGGTGTTGGAAGGTTCTTTGAAGAGACAAAAAAAAAACTAGGAAAATTTTTTTTTAGATGTGCTTGTTTGCAAAGATACGTCATGGTCAAACCCCTCTTGTTGTATTTAAAACTTGCAGGACCAGTTGACACAACTTGGTTGACCTGCGATATTGAGATATCTCATAATGTATTTTGATTTACGTTATCGTTGTTTTGGGATATTTGATGAGAGGACGCCCAGGTTGTCATCGATACATTAAGGAAGGCTATTGAATACCTTAGGCGGTTCATGCTCGAAAGTCAGTAGCATCAAATAGTTAGAGCTCCATGTTGCACTGACGTCTACAATACAGCCCCAGAAAGGAAAGATATCTCAGGAGGCTTTCTGAGGCATATTTTTATGGAGAGCAATGGCTACATCATATGACTCGCTGGCACACCTGCCAGATGCCTTAATCCTCAGAGGCTCAATCTTCTCTTTCCCATTTGGAAACAACCGGCAAACAGGCAACTGGTGGCGATGCCCACCAGGTCCTCAACAACGAGCTCACTTGTGAACCTCACTGTGGTGCTTGATTCTAGTAGCCATCCTAGCGAAACTAAGTCGAGTTCTAATATTCTTTTCTATGTTCTAGGAGTTCTCCTGTTCTGTTTCAAAATTGAAGCAACGTACATGGTTTATTCATTGGTACAATTTTCCACATTGCCGCCAAGATGTAATATCGTAAAGGACTTCAAAGAATAAAATGGAAGAAAGGTATGTAGTTTGTCCTTTCTTATAGGGAAAAAAAGCCAAAGAGCTATAGTTACAGCAGGTATCCGAAAACGAAGCCCAAAAGACAAGTTCAATGCTAAACAGTTAAATCTGATGGAGGAAAATGCAATATAACACAACCCATAAACATAAAACATTTTCATAGGAAGATTTTGGTATTCTTTTTTTTCTACTCGGTATGTGCTGCCGACTTCCTAATCCTTCTAGAACCCTCGTACAAAAACCGATCCACAGCCGCAGCAACGGTCAAAGTACCACCAATAACAGCACAAACACCCGTCAAAAACCCCGTGAAAGTCTTGGCCCGAGCCTCACGATTGACCACTTTCATGGGCGAAATGTCATAGTTGAAGAATACGCCGGGGATACCACCCTCGGCGTGGATACGCTCCTGGTGGCCTTCGGCGGCGTCGTTGCCACCGTGTAAAGAGCGCTTGTGAGATGTTACGGAGTATTGGTGTGTTTCGATACTGCCTGCTGTGCCATGGGCGGCGCCGTGGAGACCCAGGGGCGTGAATTGGTCGTCTCCATGCAGTTGGTCGGAGCGAGCGCTGTCCCAGCCTAGGGGTAGATAGGAGGTTGAGACAACTTTGATGTAGTAGTTGTAGTTGTAGGCGGGTTCATTTGTCAATTGTTGTGTGCTGTCTAGGGGGTTGGTGTGGTGGTGGTCGGTCCACTGCCAGCGTTGAGATACTTCATCTGAGAGTTGAGGACCAAATCGCAGTTGGTGGATGATGTGAGACATTGTGTGCTTCTCGTAATCCGCTAGCTCTCTGTCCAGGTATGTGTCCAAGTCGTGGACGTGCATGTTTCCGCTGGAGAAACTGCGGCCAGGAGCGATGTGGAAGTTGCCAATCACTTTGTTCACCCGGATGTCACCTTCAATGCGGCATCCTTCTCTGCGCTGCGCGTCGATTCTGTCGGCGTAACCCTCGCGCTGACACTGTTCGATGTTTTCGCCCTTGCCGAATGCCCATGATTTCAGAGCGTAGGCTTCCCTGACTTCCTCACAGGTGTTACAGCATCCGGGCTTTTTTGCGTTTTCTGGGGGAGATGCACCTCCACATTCACCGCAGTATTCTGGGTCGAGGTGTATGGCAACTTCATTTTGGGAATGTCTGCATTGAGATTCGATCAGTAACAGGTCAAGACGTTTAATTGATCAATGAGTCACTCACAATTCAAGCTTCGAAACGTCTATAACTCTGCCACCGTCGGCAACTGAACTAAGTCGTACTTTGTTCAGGCCGTGGACGACCCCCATCTGCTGCTCTCCCGAAACGTCCATCACATCTAAGGTCAACAATTCGCATGGTAGTCGAGGGAAGGTCATATTTAAATGAATTTCCATTCGTTCACCTGTAGATTAATCGATTAGATACAATTCAGAGATGGTCTCAAGATGCAGCTGGTATACCTCTCGACTTGTCGACTATGAGCTCTGGAAGCACCACCACCCGGCGGTAGTCGGCCCATTCCCCCCATACTAACCAGAGTATGACGACCAAGGAGACTAAAGTGACGATTCCACCAGACGTTGTTCGCACACGCGCATCTTCCACCGTCTTTGCGAACGCATCGAGCCTCGTAAATCGTGATTTGGGGGGCATCTCTGTCTAGTCTGACTCGTAGAAACTCTATACCACGAACACAACAAACAATGAAAGCATCAGCTAGCTCCTGCAATGAGGGCTTCTGGTGGAATATGTTACAGGAACACAGTCATGTAAGAGGGGGTTGATTGGAAAGCAATTGCAACCAACGGGGTAGTAATGAGCGACAATGCGAAGGCGCAATGGGGGAGTGCGTATTGAAGAAAGTCTGGAGTCGGAGATCTGGCCAGCTTGCGATTACTCCGGTACAGCATTCCATATCGGGAAGGTAGTGGGCCCCGATGTACTTCTTGCTTTATTAGGACTAGTAAGACGGTGTCGGTCACGTGAGCGCGGACGGCCCATCGTTGCCTGCAAACGTCACTCGCCCTAATATTCTTTCTGTTTCTCATACCCTCATTCTATTATTTACCGGTAAATACTGCAGCACCACAGTGTCGGGTTCCTCTATTCGTTATTCAGATACTTGAATGACCTCGACGTGAGCGACGACCTTAGTTTTTCGGAGGGCTAAAGCCTCAAGCCCACGACAAAATCTGCAAGATCAGACAATACTTTTTCGGACCATTCTTCCACGCGTTGAGCGTTTCCACAACATCCTGCTCCAGTGTTTTATTGTCTCAGCTTTATTCTTAGAATCATATCGCTAGCAATAAAATTTGTGTGACATATCGTTTAATCCCGACGACCCTCCGAGCTTTTCGAACGATCCATTTGTTCCCTGCTTCTGACCATGCCTATGTTAGGTGTGTCGTCAAGAAACACTCCAAACATGGCAAGGTCTAAGGTCGCAGGACCCAGTCGCTCTGGTGGGCCAAGTCGAGGCGGCATTCGGAAACGAGGTGCTCCCACAAGAACGGACCGCGATGGCGATCTCGATATGGGTGCAAGCACACAACGAGGACGTGGCGGTAAACGCGCTCGTGGACATGGTCCCTCACGAGACCTGGCGTCCAGGATGGAACTCGACCGCGACCGTATTCGGAAAGCCATCAGCAGTGGCGACGCCACTTCCCAAGCCAACATCCGCCAAGGAGTGACGAAGGCACGTACTGAAGAGTTCAGCATCACCGGCTGGAAAGAGAGCAAAGCATCCACAAATTCCGACGGAGGCATTCGAAGCCTCATCGACTGGCTCGAAAAGAAACTGTTCTCAACTAAACCTGGCCGCAAAAATATAATCAAGGTATGTGCAATATCAGCATTAGCGGTCACCGATGCAATATCCGCACAGAGTCGTATATTTTCGGGGTGTACTGGTCATCTCAAAACGGACATTCTCAACTACGATCGATACTTCTCCGGATTTTTCTTCACTTCCATCATTCGGTGACTGCAGCGTACGTATTCTTTTCCGCCTTACTAACGTTCGATAGCACCGTGTCGAAGGAGACACTCTTGTAGTCACTGTTCGACCGGAATTGGTGGACAGGATGTCACAGATCAACGGATTCACATTTGCTGGAGCCGAACTCACTGTGGAAAAATATGATGAAACACCTTCAATATCTACAGACGAGATGAAAAAACGACTGAAAGCTTTCTTGGCCAACCGGTTCTTACCAGCAAACAAAATATTGAACCTGCAAAACCTGGCAGCAGACCCCATCCTTCTCGAGATGGGTCTCTTTAAAACCCCTACAAGCGAAACCAAGTTCTACCAAGCTTTGATGAAAGTCTGGAGTCTGGAATTTCCTTCCGAACAAGCTAGCCGAGATGCCGTGGAAAATCTCAGTCTTGCAAACAACGGACTGACAAATATCAATCCAATTACTACCCTTTCCCAAAACTTTCCGAATCTCAAAGCACTCGATCTATCCAACAACAACATTCAGGATGAGAAAGCTCTAGACAAGTGGCGCTGGAAGTTCCGCCAGCTAGAGTTCATTGACTTGACAAACAATCCTTTCAGCTCACTTGGCAGCTTCAAAGACACCATGATGAAGTGGTACCCCAAACTCAAGACTCTCAACAACATACAAGTTCGTACGGATGAGGAGGTAGCCGCTCAAAACAGAGCTCCAATTCCCGTTCAACCTCCTTTCTTCAAGGATGAGGGCAACATTGCGGAAACGTTCATCCGCAACTTCTTCCTTGGTTTCGACAAAGACCGGAATGGTACCCTCAATCTCTACTACGACAACAACTCGTCTTTCTCATACAATGTGAATCCTGTTGCCCCCCGTTCGGCACAGGACGTTACAACGACGCCTGCACCTGGTTGGGACAGTTGGATAAAGGGCAGTCGAAACTTGAAGAAAATACACCATCTCGCAGCACGTATGAGCCGCATGTACGTTGGTATCGAAAAAATCCGCGATATCTGGAACACCATGCCACAAACACAACACCCTGGTCTCGATCAACCGGCGCAATGGTTGATTGAATGCCATTTGATTCCCTGTCTTCCCGACGCCACTGGCCAGAGTCCATCCGGCGTTGGAGGCTTCCTTATTACGATACATGGTCAATTTGACGAATCAAGCGGCGGTAAAGTCGAAACCCGCAGTTTTGACCGCACCTTTATTCTCGGTCCTAGTCCTGGCCCTGAAAACGTCAAAGTCATCAGCGATATGCTCACTCTCAGAGCATACGGCGGTTACACTGCCTGGGATGTTAATACCAAAATCGATACCGCACCCGCCGCTGGTGCACCACCAGCCCATCCAGAGGCACCGCAAGGCTACGGCATGCCAGCGCCAGGAAAGCCCGATGTTCAAGTTCAACAGGAACAGTTAGTCCTCCAACTCAGCTTTGCAACACAGTTGAAATTGGAGTTTTCGCAACGCGCTCTTGTGCAGCATAATTGGAGCATTGAAGGAGCTCTGCGAGCTTTCGAAGAGTCGAAGGTAAGTTTGTCAATATCCCAATGACCGAGATTGAATGCTAACAAGTCTCGCTTAGGCACAAAATCAAATTCCAGCAGAAGCATTTGTTGCTTTAGCACCATAAAGGAGAATCGTTTCCTATCATATACAAAAATTTTCTTTGCTTTTCTCATGAGCAAATTTTCATTTGCTAATCTTGTTTTCTCTCATACATGTGGCATTTTGAGCCGAGACCAATTATGGCGCTGGGGTGGCTTTTCCAATAAGACAATGTACAAAATTGATGTAATCTGACGACGAATTTGCATAGTTTGATGGAGCTTGGTGATTTGTTTTATTTACTTCTTGTCACAAAACCAAATGTAACATGATTTTCTCTTCCAAAACACATGGTTATTGCTCTGGCAATCATAAATATGATTAAATTCCTTCAATCCTGCTCAATACGAGTGTCCAAGTCGTCTGCTTCGATTTGTGAAATCGAATTGAAACAATGTTATCTCGTAATAAGTACCACCTTCCAATTCTTGAGGCTTGTGCTCTGCCATGTCTTCGGCTTATGGAGATTACTGTAGTAGATTACCCAGCCCGTGATGCTGCCAAGACACCGCCGCCGCGTCGGACATACTCACCAAGGAAGCTCCCTACGTACCATGTTACGTCTCTTGACAGACCTGTATTTGCCTTGACAGAAACAATACTGAGATGCTATCTGCAAACAGAAATCTCAAATCTACTAACTGATAGTTGTTGATGCCTCAAGTGCTACTGTCCGCATATGTTTCTTGACCAACGACTATCCAGCTTGCGGAGGTTGTCGCCAGCTGCAACCTATTGATATTGAGTCGCTCAACATATAAATTGGTCGGACGACTGCCAGCCACATGTCCGCCAACGATACCTCGGTTTTAGATCCTCTGGATGCAGGTATGCTATATGAATGCTTGCACAGCTCAATAGTTTATCTGACCTCGTGGTAGTCGACTATGATCCCATTGCGCATCTGAACAGCATCTTCTCCCACCCGTCCACACTTTCCTCGGTCTCGCAAACCTCTGAAGCCCTCCGGAAATACGAAAATGAATTGGACACCGATATCGCACGGCTGGTAGAGGAACAGGTCACTTCCAATGCGGAGAGTGTGCAACGTATCCAGGCCGCCAAGGCGGACCTGTCGGAGCTGTTCAAGAAGATAGACGATGTGCGGGAACGTGCCTCTAGGACGGAGCAGTCCATCACGGATATGACAGCGGATATAAAACAGCTGGATAATGCAAAGAAGAATCTAACTGTTTCCATGACGGCGCTGAAGCGGTTGCAGATGTTGACGACTGCCTATGAACAACTACGAGCATTAGCGAAGACGCGGCAATATCGTGATTGCGCGCAATTACTTCAGGCGGTTATCCAGCTCATGGCGCACTTCAAGTCTTACAGGTCGATAGATCAGATAGCCGCATTGAGCAGGAATGTGGCGGATGTTCAACGAGAGCTTCTCGAACAGGTCTTTGAGGATTTTGAGATCACATTTTCCAAAGGCGAAGTCGTACAGAGACGAGTGATGCTCGCTGAAGCGTGTCTGGTTATGGATGCTTTGGGTGATAATTCGCGGTCGAGATTGACAACATGGTACTGTAATACCCAACTTCGAGAATATCGACAAGTCTTCCGTGGTAATGAGGAGGCCGGGTCTTTGGATAATATATCTCGGCGCTACTCTTGGTTCAAAAGGATGATGAAAACATACGACGAAGAGCATGCAAACATCTTCCCGTCGTCATGGAGGGTGAACGAAGTACTGGCGAATGCTTTCTGTGAATCTACCCGCGATGACTTTAAGGGAATATTGTCAAGGTCTGTCCGGAGCGGGCAGACAATAGATGTCAACCTCTTGCTTTCATGTCTGCAGGAAACTCTCGATTTTGAGCATTCACTGGATCGGAGATTCACACAGACATCAAGAGCTTCCATGGATACGGTAGCATCTTCCATTGAATCTCCTTTTACTATACAGAGCATATCCGAAGCTTTCGAGCCATATCTGGGAGTGTGGGTTGAAGCACAAGACAAACAGTTGGCCAGCTTGCTGCCCAAATATCGACAACAGCCACTAAAGCGTGAGGACGAAGATTTCCATGCTCAGCTTGTCATTTCGTCTTCTACAGAGCTATTTACTTTCTACCGACATTCACTTGCACAGTGTGCGAAGCTTTCTACGGGTAGCAGTTTGGCCGAATTGTCTAAAGTTTTTGCAAAATACCTGGACCAGTATGCACAACAGGTACTTCTCCATTACATCAGTGAACGGGCGACGACTCAGACGCCATCCAAAGTACCCTCAATTGAAGATCTTATCTTGGTGCTGAACACGGCAGATTATTGTTATACCACGAGTACCCAATTAGAAGAGAAGATCAAGGGACGTATTGACGAGAAATTTAGGAATTCTGTTGACTTTGAAAGCCAAGCCGACGCTTTCATGGGTATCGCTAGCGCTGCTGTTCGGGGCCTTGTCCGCAAGCTTGAAGTTCAACTCGAGCCGTGTTGGCGTGAAATGCGAAACTTCCCGTGGAACAAACTGGAGAATGTTGGCGATCAAAGTCCTTATGTAGGAGAGCTACTTTCAAAGACCAAGACGCAGGCAGGAGATATCTTGCAGTCTCTTCACAAGCCACAGTATGCAAGAGCGTTTGCCGATAATACCGTCGAGTTCATATCGAATACCTTCATCACCACCGTCTATTCATGTCGACCAGTATCTGAAACTGGTGCTGAGCAGGTATTCAGAGCCCTTATGCAAGCTTCACTACTTTTGACCGTATTCCTAACATTGCATTTCATAGATGTTGCTTGATCTCTACACTCTGAAAAGTGGTTTAACATCATTACTTCCTTCTCCTGCGCCTCCCGGTTTCGTGAAGCGAGTCAACTCAAGCTTCACAAAAGTCGACTGTCTTCTGAAAACGGTTCAGGTCCGTCCTTCGCCACCCGAAGCCCTAGTCCAAGCGTACCTCATTCACATTGCGGACCGAAGCGAGCCCAACTTCCGTCGAGTCTTGGAGATTAAGGGTATACGAACCAAGCAAGACCAGAGCCAACTTGTGGAACTCTTCAACTTACACCGAGCCTCTGACCGCCACGCCCCTAATCTACAGCAAAGTAACCCATTGTTTGCGTTCTTACAGCCTTCAGCATCAGCATCAGGCCCTGGTGGGCCAGGTTCGACGGTCTCTCAGGGGCTAAGCAATCTAGGCACAACTGCGGCTACATCAATCACCGGACCCGGTCGATTTGACCCATCCACCCTTGGCTCTGCTATCATATCTGCTGCACGAGACGGCGTTGAACGATTCCCACTTGGCTCCGCAGCTGGGAATGTATCATCACATACAGGCTCTGGCCCTACATCTCCCGGACCGGAGGGACAACGTGTGACTCACGATGGATTTGATATTTCTACACCTTCGTCTGCAACTACGCAGTTGAATGAGAATCTGAAAAACATCGGAAAGTTCTTCCGGCGTGACCTTGGAGGGTTTGGTGGGAGGTTTGGTCGTTCAGGCGATGATTCCAATCGGTGATATGTACATATAGCGATTATATGCGATGGGTAGCGGAACCCGAGTAGAGGTATATTGCTGCTTTACATTCTATCATCTTATTTTAATTATGAATACCACTTTTCAATTCCTACATATGTATCGAACAGCAAGTACTAGGGTTTGAGCAATTGTGTGAACTGGGGTTTGCGAGTAATTCCAGGACCAAGGCAGAAGTTGGAAAGTTGGGCACCGGCGAAAACGAGGGTTGATTGGGAGCAGACTTTCTATGAGGAGTTTGAAGAGCTCCTGAAGAAGATAAAATCGACATAAAACTCGGAAGGGAAATAGAGAACATCATGATAAAGAATTGGTTCTTACATTAAATACCTCCTTGTTAACTTCTATGATACATCTTTCCTATCCAATGTGGGACTATCCTCGTCCCTTAAAGACGGTTGTTCTTCATCTTTACTTTCACTCGACGACTCTCTATTTCTCCAAGTTTGCACCCTCTTCGCAAGACCCCTTAGATCACCGGCAATCTCCTCCACGAATTCGTTAAATGAAGGTCTGCCCTTGTAGACCCAACGAACCAATAGTAAAAATGCAATCACCCCAGAGGATCGAAGGAGGAGACCGAGGACTGTAGAAATCACAAAGCTTGCGCCCATGAACGCACCCATGAAGAGAATGGTTAGTGGTGCAAGGAATATTAAAAGAACGAGTCGGATCTGGTATGTTGGACTCGGTGAGAGTGACAAGGGAAAAAGAGGCACGCTGGCCGTCAAGACACGGCTGGAACCACCCTCAGGCGCATCATTTAGGGTTAAAGAAAAGAGAAGTTTGTCATCATCCTGCCATGACCCAGCTGGCCACACCTTCAATATTCGTCCACCTTCTCTGTAACCCACATCCAATGTGACCACCGCTTTGTCACGATGTATAAAATGAAACATCATAACTGCGTCCGCGGTTTCGAACCACGGCAAACTAACGCCATCCACATCGCCCGCCGGTACAGACAAAGACCCTCTGCTAGTATTTCCTTCATCGTTTATTCCCACTGTTTCCGGGGCTCTAGTTAGGCCATGCTTTGTCGTGCCACAAATGACCAGCGCGTTAGACGCTTTGTCTATTCTGAAGGTCAGAGCGATAAACTCTCGGGGCTCATTGTTGTTTATAAAATTTGAAACATCCTTTGAGAAATATTCGCGAACTCTATACCAGTAATCAGCATACAGAAATAAATCAGCATCACAAGGAATCGACATGCTCATAAACACGAGTCAGTTTTCCTCCACTTTTCAGCACATTGGTTGCGTATTCAGTGCCATCGTCATCTCGAGAAAAGCTAGGCAGGCCTATGTATAGGGCGGCGAGGACTTTCAGATTGTGAGTTGTTTGCTTTTTACTGAACTGAGATCAGCTGACTTACCTAGCCAACTGATCGCTAGGTACAAAACAAACCGCAGCACGAGGCGCGGGCGTAGCATTTTCCTACTCGAATGATTATTTGGGAAACCTGGAAGAAGTAATTCGAATCTTGATTATATATACTCTGGTTGTTTTGTGCGTATATATATATATATATATATATTGCAGCGGCGATTCTTCTAGCATTAAAAGTTGACCCTTTAACTACATAGTTAAGTTAGTTAACTACTGCGTAGTAAACCTTAGTAAGCACAGACCGTGTGCCAAGCGCGGAAGGTAAGTATAGGCGTAGCTTATTTTGATGCGGCGCAGTCTTATTCTATTAGTCGATGTAATGAGATGCAATAATTGGGGCACCACCATCCTGTATCACTTCAGTATTAACTCTCCATTGGATTCTATTACTAGCCACGACGATATTGGGGAAAGTCTGCAAAAACGTATGCCTACTATCTAGCGCGTGGACTATCACTAATGCTGAAACTTGACAAATTTATCCATCCAATCAATCAATGTATGGTACCATAGCAACAAGTTTTCCGGGTTTTTATGGCTGTGACTTTCATCTGGGAAGGTAAGAAGCATGGTTTCTACTCCTCTTAATTGTAAAGTGTGGAACGAAGCCAAGCCTTGCGCTAATGGTTGCTGGAGATTCAGCTCATTGTGGATGACCAAATGGGGGGTTTGCCAATGACCTGCATACTGCGCTGGATCCCACTTTTGCCATTCAGATGAGTTTTGCCGTGGTAGTCCATTGAAATCATGGCGCAAAGATTGCATGTTACCTGCTAGCTGAGTTTTCATGCTGAAGATGCCGTTATCTGTTATCAGGGCCTTGAAAAGTCTACCGAAATCATGGCCCTGTATCCAATTGACCATGTATCCTCCATATCCATGGCCGATTGCCACAGCCCTCTCTATATTCGCGTAGTTGACATTATTCTGGACGTATTCAAACACTTTCTGGAGATCGTTGTATTGCAATCCGCCCCATGACCCTCGAATTGCATCTGTAAAGCCTTGTCCGTAGCTTCGACTTCCTGTGGGATTCGGTGCAAACAACTACGTATCCCTGCTCGGCAAGGATAGTCAGGTTCCAGTTCATAGTCCATCGGTCAAGCCACGCATCTTGAGGTCCGTCATGAATAGAGAATATTACTGGATATCTAAGTCCAGACTTGAAGGAAGAAGGTTTGATGACCCATGTATGCACTTTGGTCCCATTTGCGCCCAATGGCCAAATTTCTTCGATTTGGCTGCGGGGAAGATTGATAAAAGGTGGGCGGCCCTTCTTCGTCCAGGTGATTGGGGATCAAAGATAACATATTCCTTGCTATGGTTGAGAGCATGACAGGAGATCAGTAATGCAGATTTAGACGACTCAGAAAACATTGGTGTGACGTTGACTATAGATCCATAAGGAAGAAAACTGCTCAACAGTTCCAACGACGCCGGTGTGGGTTTGTCAGGCCACCAATTATCTAGATTCAGTTTATACAAAGCCTGACGTC
This sequence comes from Talaromyces marneffei, assembly GCF_009556855.1. Taxonomy (NCBI): domain Eukaryota; kingdom Fungi; phylum Ascomycota; class Eurotiomycetes; order Eurotiales; family Trichocomaceae; genus Talaromyces; species Talaromyces marneffei. The sequence goes on along the minus strand of NC_072353.1, from coordinate 2,216,704 downwards.
CATTCTCCTCTACCTGGATTAGCAATGACCTATCTAGCCAATATGTGATAGCACTGGGACTTAAATCCCACTGCCATTTACCATCCTGAGACTCGAAAAGTTCTTCACTCTCGCTGGTCTGATTATTATGAATGAAGATAACTCGATTCTTGTCGGAACTGTATCCTCTGGTTTTCTGAGACAAGAAGGCGACGGTAGTGTCGTTGTGCTTCAGAATAGGCGATGAGATATTACCCCCCAGGCCCCGATGTGAGAAAGCATAATAAAGGCTATCAAGCGGATACCCGTCCCAACGAAGCATTGGGCAGACGTAGCATGAACAACTGCTTTGTTGAGACTCCTCATCAAAATCACTCCCCACGAAAGCTATTGCCCAGGAATTGATGTCGAAGTCACGACAGTCCTCTTCTTGACCAGAGGTGATTCGTAAACTTATTGTCGTGAGTTTGAAATGATCCATTAGATTGGTTAATTTCCCCATTACATAGCGACCATTCGGCGCCTCCGACGGCCGGGTAAGAGTTCCGAACCAGATGATTGAATTTTGTGGGCTTGTAAACCAATCTGCACGTCGTTTAGTATGTGAGTGACCAGCAACGTTGTCAAAAGTTGAGCTCTGTTCCGTAGGATTAAAAAGAGAGCCGTCAGTGTGGACTTTGCCGACGACTGCGAATCCTAGGTCATCATCAGTATCCTCAATGAACGGTATACTGGTGACTCTCAGGTTGGATATATGCCCAGGTACAGGGCCTGCTATGTATTCGTTGTCGACAAGCCGTGCATCACGGATAACTAGGTTGGTATATCCATTTCGTAATGGTTCAAGCCAGATGAGGTTGCTGCTGCTACCGAGCCACTGTGGAGAATTTGCGCCGATGTTCTCGGTAATCTGCCACGACCGACGAAGCGTTCGTAGATCAAGGATTCGAATTTCCTTTCGCATGGAGTGCGACTGGAAAGAGTAAACTTTCTGTACATAGGCAGCGAGTCTCCCTCAGGCGTCTGGGACAGGATGATCGATATTTGGCGCTTGGAGAAGTGCCCTTTAAAAATTAGTTTACAATCATTCAAGACAGGAAGGTCACGTAACTCAATGACGGAATGTATATGCAAGGCTTGATGTGTCACGGTCATTTTGATGTTATTTTGCTGTTGGAAGACGAGACCGGCCAGCAAAAGCTGTCGGTGGTTGTTTTAGTTGAGCTTGGAAATGTAATGCAAGTAAGCAAATATAATGTAACTGAGCTGAGAAAACCGAGAGGGTTATAGGTAAATAGCTATTTAGAAGTGGTTACATAGCGCCTTGATAGTAACAAAAAGGCAGCTTGATATCGATTTTAGGAAGTTAGTACTAATACGTGGGGAATATGTGACTTAACTGGTTAGGTAAAGGAGGGAAAGTAATCTAGACACGCGCATCCACCCCTGCAAATAGTGCAACACTGCTAACACATCCCTAGTATGTCTTGAATAGCCTTGAATTATCAACTCATTGTTTACAGTGATGATGCTTCCACCTCTGGAAGCAGAATATGCGCCTCACAGACCAACAACTCCGAGGCAAGACAACGTAACACATACCTTCAGGAATGGCTCTCGATTTACATGATCTCATCAAATTTACTAGCTTGCTTCAAGAGAGTCATGATCTGTGGTCGGTTGGCAACTATTGACGAGACTATCGGTTCCAATGTCCATCCGGAGATTTGCTTACCAAGATGTTTACTTTGTAAGAACGAGTAGCTAGGAGTTGACTTATAAGAAGAGTCTTTCATATTTTAAAATTCTAATTATGGGATAATAGAGAAGTACCAGCCCTGTTAATTCTGATCTCGGAGAAAAAAAAAAGCTGCATTGCACAGTGTAGAAAGCCATGTTGTCGACCCTTCTCAACCCGCTACCATACCACATCCTCGCCTATGGGACATTTCTAGGCAGTCAACTCTACCAGGTCTCAAGCGCCCTCCCAAACAATAGAAGTTTATAATGTGTGCTGACTATCAGTATGAGACAGTCCTTCGTCAACACAAAAATCTGCTACCGCTCCCTTTCCCCTCAAAGCTTCAATAACCTCAACAAACGCCTGTTCCCGGTCTACTTCCGCTGTCAGCTTGGCCTAGCGATACTTACTTTTGTCACGCGGCCGTCGAAAGCATGGCTACAGCTACCGGCTGCGAATGATGTTGGGAACTTATTGTTGGCATTGGCGACGATAATGGCCGGGTTGAATTGGTATGTGTATGGGCCGAGGACCAGTGAGGCGATGGTTGAGAAGGCGAGGGTGATTCAAGGTATGTTCCTGTCATCTTCACCAAAGGACCTAAGTAGTGATATACATGTATTGATACATGAGTTGGGTACAGAGGCCCAAGATGAGAAAGACGGGAATCATGTCGGTCTTGACAGCAATAAAAGCACAGAAGAGAAAAAGACACTCGTGACCAAAGTGAAAAAGATTTTCTCTAGAAACCATGCCATGTCGATTCATATCAATCTGATTGCCGTAATCGCTACCGTGGGGTATGGATTCGTGCTGGGTGGACGACTGCAACTGCAGTGACAAGTCTTGATATGAAACAAACTCTCCATTCTTGTATAATAAACTATCTGCAGATCCAATATGTATCAGTTTGTCTGATCGAATATAGTAATTATATGTCGTGACCGAGGCAATGAACAAAAAAAATATCAGAAGGAAACTACGAGCAAGGTCATGTTGATAACAACCGGACGAAATTTGGACTACGAGATGAGCATCATCGCCAAGGTATTGGGAGCTTCTTTATTCCTAAAAAAAAGATTACTACTTAAATTAGCCCAGTTCTCACAAATAAAAAGACAGTCAATGTGTGTTCGATAATAACGAGGGTAATTGTTTGGGCGTCAGCAAAAAATTAGAGTGTTGTTGTTGCTATTTTTAATCTTCATAGCTGTTGCAGAACAACAGCTTGGGGTTAAAAAGTTTTAATCATCCGCCGGGAGATTGAGAATGTGCAAGGAGGAGGAGAATGAAAAGTGAAAAAAGAAAACAAGACTAACCTGATATGTGAAATACTCGCATATTCAGTGGTGACTGAATCTACGTAAGTATTCTGTTTATGAACTGTTATACTCGGAATATTTTGATGTTCATTCGTTGATCTATCACGAGTATCGATTCATGCGACTCATGTCAAGTACATTTCATTCGTATCCCGTAACAAAAAACTGCCATTTCAGACAATTTAGTCGAAGAGACCACCGAAACCTAGAATCAGTTAGCATATCAGTCATCAAAGTACAGAATATGGCGATCTTACCTTCGTCACCAGACTCCTCCTCGGACTCCTCCTTCTCCTCAGCAGCGGCAGGGGCAGCTTCGCTGCTGGAGGCAGCAGCGGCAACAGGAGCAGCAGAAGCGTATGCCTCAGGGTTGGCAATGCGGTCCTTGAGCTCCTCAATCTCGGGCCAGCTGAACTCGGTCTCAATGGCAACAGCCAAGACCTTCTTGTAGCTGTTGACAAGAGAGTGCATGACGGATGCAAGAGTGGGGTAGGAGGTAGCCAAAGAGATGGTGGAGATGGTGGCAATAGCAGAGCTGAGAGCCTTGAGGAGTTGCTCGTCCTCAATATCCAAAACCTCGGCACCGAAGGTCTGGCCATCATCGTAGATCTGAGTGATGGACATACCGTAGGTGAAGGGGGAGATGTTCAACATGTTAAGAAGAACGGCCTCGGAGGCACCGACCTTGGCGCCAGCCTCGACAAGCTTGAGATCGGTGGTAATTTCAATGGTACCACGAGCAATCTTGGTGGGGACACCGAGAGCCTGGAAGAAAGAGGTCTTACCGGGTTCCATACCAGTGTTACCAGCAGGAACGAAGACATCGAGAGGGGCAACGGCACCAGCACGGGCGGGAGCGGCGACACGGTTGGAGAGAATCTTGGTACGGACACCCTTCAAGTCGGCGTTGGTGAAGATGAAACCAACGTTGCCTATTATCAATCAGTATTTTGGTAACCTAATGGTTTGCAGAAGAAATTGTATGAGCGAACGTACCCTTGACGAAAGGAAGGAGACGCTCGTATTCAGGGTTTTCGGCGATGAAGCCCTTGAGAGCACGGCGGACCTGGATAATCTCTCAGCAATTCGCTCCAGCATAAATCAGTCGCATTGATACTAACCATGGTGTTCTTTCCCATAAGGACGACACCCTCGCCACGGAGACTCAAACGAATCTCGTGCATCTGCTGGGAGCTGACATTGTCGACGGAGACGATGAAAATGGTCTTGTATTCATCGAGGAGGCCCTTGAGCTTATCGAAGTAAGCGGCCTTGCTTGCAGATTTGCCCCCCATGTCTTCTTATTGTTGTGAAGAGAGGATGTTTAAGGGCAAATGAAAATTGTTGTAATCTGGTGGTGTCTCTTTGGACGGATGAAGTTGGAACGGGATAAAAATGTGTGTGGTCTGGGATTTTGGCAAAAGTTGTCGTGCTTTCGGCTAACTGACCCACTTTGCGGGAAACAACCAATAATGTCTGGCGGCATCAGCTTCCCGCGCCAAGAAATGAAATCATGAAAAAGAGCTTCAATTTCTCTACGGAGTAGTCCTCTCTGATCTGAAAGCGTTAATCCCGACATACTCCAGAGAATAGAATTTGCAACATTCGACTCCCCAAATTCTACAGCATTCGAGCGCGCAAGACCAATGCTTCCCACAACGCAGTACCCGTTCACTTGCATCCGGTACGTTGGTGGGATTATCGTTGCATCCGCCGGGCCAAACATATACACCTTTTCAGCCACCGACGGCCATAAAATCTCAACATGGCCTGAAACCAAGTCCGACGTCAACGAGTCGGAAACAAACGGTGATTCTGCTGAGCGCAGTGAGGGGCCGCCAGAGAAGAGAAGGAAGCTCTCTCCCACCAATGGTGCCGAAAACAAGCCTACCACTACATGGCAGTCTGTGCCCATTCTCGTCATTTCTCCATCAGGCCGCCATGTAGTCGCAGTAACGGCGGAGGACAAACATGTGCGGGTCTTTGAGATAAGCACGGGAGGAGTGTTAACGGAATCAAGTGACCGGTAAGAAGACACCAATTGATATACATGATTGGAATATTGGAATTAAGAGACAATAGACCCGTGCCTCGAAGGCCCTGTGCAGTGGCGTTCTCATCTGACGAAGACACGTTAATCTGTGCCGACAAGGGTGGTGATGTATTTAGCATGCCTCTTTTACCCGGCGAAAGCGGGGAGTTCGAATTAGTCTCCCGGGCTAAGAAGGTCTTCAAACCGGCGGCAAACCCTCTCGTCGTACATACCAAGAGGAATTTGATTTCGTTACACCAACAGCTCAATCAGAAGGCGCCGATAACCACCCCTGCCGGTCCAACAGCAAAACGGGACGTGCTTTCCGGACAGGTTTCTACGCTTACCGACATGGTCTACGCAATCGTGCCATCGAGCACGTCGGCCAGTGGTTCACACAGTTTTATATTGACAGCAGACCGCGATGAACAAATTCGTGTGTCTCGCGGGCCACCTCAAACGTACGTTATTGAGGCTTATTGTTTGGGCCACGAGTCTTTTATTAGCACGCTTTGTATACCATCAACATTGCCACATCTGTTAGTCACTGGAGGCGGGGATGACTCCATTTTCGTCTGGGATTGGAGAAATGGTAAACTTCTACACAAAGTATCTATTATTCCTGAAGGAAAGGACCAGATCGTTGTTAGAGGAATATGGGCTGTGGAGATTACCGGAAGTTCATTGGTTGCTATTTTCGTGGCTATTGACGGGTGAGTACAGCATCTCTGATAATTGTCAAAATGGAATTACACTAACGTTAGATGGCAGGTCGCGCGAACTTTTGAGCTTCGTATTAGAGGGGAACGGCTTAATAGCTCCCCAGGAATCGATTCAAGCCTCCGGAAACATCCTCGACTTGGCTTCTATAGACGAGAACGACAGTATCCTCATTGCCGTCGATAGTTGCCACGAGCCTGGCTCTATAAAGGACTGGAAGAACAATTCTGATGAGCCTTCAGTGCTTGTCGAAGAATATATAGTTCGCTTGAAGGATGGGAAGTTATCGCTTGACCGTGCAGCGAGCCAGGCGATCAACTACATTAATAAGCAGGGCACGGGGAGTATACTGGCTGGTGTGGACGAGTCCTCATGGCCAAAGAGTCAGAAGGCATTCAGTGAGAGACTGTACAGCTTGCACAATCTTCGCAAGAGGCCAACAACGAAGGATCCCAGGTAGTTAGCCTATTATAACAGAATACATGCCTTAGAAGAAAGAATAAGAAAATATCCGTAGATCTAAGGATTCTCAAGATGTTGCAAATTGGCCATTATAATTGGTTGTGAACAAGTAGCTAAGATAAGGGCTAACCCTTATCACCCCGCTCCGATTAAGATTCTCGACCTCGGAAGTGGTCGGTGAGCTGAGGGGGCCGATGGACATATGTTCCTATTGCGTTGTCTCATAGCTTGTTATTCTGCTGTTCAATAAGTCAACATTTCTTTTGGTCTTTGCAAGACCTATATAAACACAAGAATGCAGGAGCAGTTTGAGCCATTGAAGAATGACCTCTTGTTGAGGGCCGCTAGAGGTAGGCTCCCAGCTACTTCTATCCTAGCAGAGCTATGGTCAATCGATGCTAATGTGAATCAGGTGAAACTGTTGAGCGCCCACCGATGTGGGTAATGAGACAAGGTATGCACGCTCGCTGAGTGCTTTCACAACTTCGCAAACTAATCCGATTATCCATGTACAGCCGGCCGATATCTGCCAGAATATCACGAAGCCAAGGGAAACCGTGACTTCTTCGACTGCTGTCGCTCGCCCGAAATCGCCTCTACACTCACCCTCCAACCCATTGAGCGTTATGCCGGACTCATCGATGCAGCTATCATCTTCTCCGACATCCTCGTCATCCCACAAGCAATGGGCATGGTCGTTGAGATGATCGATAAAAAAGGCCCCTCTTTCCCCCAACCTTTGGTCTCTCCGGATGACGGACAATATGAGAAAATTCTAAAGAAGGATGTCGACGTTAAGAAGGAATTGGATTACGTCTACAAAGCTATTACATTGACCCGATTCAAGCTCAAGGGCCGAGTGCCCTTGATCGGATTCTGTGGTGCACCATGGACTCTACTTTGCTATATGGTTGAAGGCGGCGGCACGAAAATGTTTATCCAGTCTAAAAAATGGATTTACAAATACCCCAACGAGAGTAAGGCGATGTTACAGAAGATTGCAGAATTGTGTGTCGAGTACCTTGCTTTGCAGGTTACAGCTGGTGCGCAGCTGGTTCAAGTGTTTGATTCCTGGGCCGGCGAACTGTCGCCTGCTACATTCAAGGAATTCTCCTTACCCTACCTTCGTTATATTTCGGAGCACCTGCCGAAGCGTCTGCAGGAACTTGGGTTGGAGCGTGTGCCCATGACTGTCTTTGCAAAGGGGGCATGGTATGCACTTGAAGATCTTTGCGAGAGTGGATACAATGTTGTCGGCTTGGACTGGTTGCATGACCCTGCTGAAGCGTACAGAATCGCTAGAGGCCGTGTGACGTTGCAGGGCAACGCTGACCCGGGTATTTTGTATGGTGATCGTAGTGCTATTACGAAGACAGTTGAGGATATGGTCAAGGGCTTTGGAGGGGGTAAGAAGGGATGGATTGCTAATCTTGGTCATGGTAAGTGAATCACGGAATAGAGCGTATTGTGGTAGCGTGCTGACCCAAATGAATAGGAATCACTCCATTAGTCAACCCGGATGATCTTAAATTCTTCTTTGAGGAGATCCACAGACACTTTCGGTGAAAAGTTTGATATATATATATTAGAATAGAATGACCAAAAAAAGACCATCGCCACGCTACAAATGCTCCTCCATTTGATGATAAGATTCGTAAATCAATATCTAAACCGCGATGTCCTCATTCCTACCCGTAGAACGAAACGTTAGCATCTACCCAAAGAGAACAGCGAATAAGGTGGAGGACTGACCATAGCTCGGGCTTTTCACGAATAAAATCCGTCATCAACTTGATACACTCCTCATTCTGCAAAACAACAACCTCAATGCCGCGACTCTGCAGGTACTGCTCACCACCCAAAAAGGTCTTGTTCTCGCCAACCACGACGCGCTTGACCTTGTACAAGATACAGGCACCCGTGCACATGTCGCAGGGTGACAGGGTGGTGTACATGGTTGCACCTTCGTACGCAGAAGCCGGAAGACGGCCTGAGTTTTCAAGAGCGGATATTTCGCCCTATACCGTATATCAGAATTCGCTATATCCGATAGAGTACAAGCTGAGTGATAAGCTTACATGTAGCGTAGCACTTCCCTTCTGGAAGCGCATGTTGTGGCCGCGGCCTAGGATCTTTCCATCCTTAGAGACGAGACATGCGCCGATAGGAACGCCGCCTTCGGCCTGGCCCTGCCGGGCCTCTTCGACGGCGGCGATAAATCCTGGATCAGTTTCCATTTTGATGATTTTCAAAGGACGGTTTTCAATGAAGGCTTATAGCGGGGGATACTGTCTGGAATCTGGTGGTGACCTCGGGAACATCCTTATCAAGATACGGGGCTCAAGGAAAGAGATTTATTTATATTGGATCCACTTCTCGTGGAAGTTTCTATTACGAGTTGATATCAAAACATCGATGTAAGAGATACGAGATGACTACTATGATAAAAAGTCACAGTTGGCAATGTCCAGTATCTCTTCGATTTTGCCTATCCTAGCAGAAACACCCAGCCCTATTCCTTCAAGAGAAGGCATAGTAGTACGTATGTAGTAAGGGCGATAGCAGGAGGGGCAGTCTTATCGATAAGACACCGATAGAACGGTGAGCCGGCGCCGCCACAACAACTGTGGCTGAGGTCTGTGGTAGAAATTCCGACTCTTTCTTCGGACAAATGTATGTCCCTGAAACCTGCCGTGTTGACAAAGACCAAGAATAAAAATACCCAAATTTAACGGCGATGCTCAAAACATGGGTGTCCAATAAAGTACATCGCGGAGGACATCCAGTGGCAAGAGAGAAGGCTGTGGAAGCGGAACAACACGATCGAAACCCATCGAATTGTCCGGAATTTGCCTGGAGCCCGCGCTAGTCCTTTCTGGGCAACCTTCGATGTGATGTGAACTCTTGGGCTGTCCGACTTGCTTCAGATTATTTGAGCAGGAAGGAAACTTCTCTTTCTATTTGGCTGTCTTCAACAATCTCCTCTCACTGTCGTCTTCGTTGTCGTTGCTAAACAATCAATCATCAAACCCCGATCAGTGTTCCTGAACTCGTGTCAGGCCCCGAAGGCGGTACGATCTACACGAAGCTTGGCGCTCTCTCTCTCACTGGAGACAGGACAGACTCAGGCTTAGAAAAATCAACCTCCCCGATCGAAAAGCTTTCGTTACCCCTTTATCTACCACATATCGCTACTTCAGCGTCTGAAAAACTTCACATTCGTCCCGGTGGTTTCTTCCTCTCGTAAATCGACCGCTACTCGTTCCTGTTATACACATCTCGCTTGTTACCCGCCTTGTTGACCTGAACCGTTCGTTCGGCGTGTTATTGTTCCGATCATTTGCGCAAAGTAATAGATAGCCATCATGGTGAAGGATTCGAAACTCTACGATATTTTGGGGGTATGTTTGTCAAAACACATTTGTCTTACCGTCAAGAACAGTTTGTGTTAATTTCTAATTTTTAGGTCCCCCCTACTGCTACTGAGGCCCAGCTGAAAACTGCATACAAGAAGGGTGCCTTGAAATATCATCCTGGTATGTCTACGTTCACATTTTGAGACTGGATCACAAAATTTCTAACAGACTAAAGACAAGAATGCATCAAATCCCGAGGCCGCCGACAAATTCAAAGAACTTTCCCACGCATATGAGATTCTCTCCGACTCTCAAAAACGTCAAATCTACGACCAATATGGTGAAGAAGGCTTGGAAGGCGGTGCCGGTGGTGCCGGAATGAACGCCGAGGACCTCTTTGCTCAATTCTTCGGCGGCGGCGGTGCTTTCGGCGGCATGTTTGGCGGTGGCATGCGCGATAACGGCCCAAAGAAGGCACGGACAATCAACCATGTTCACAAGGTCAGTTTGGAGGATATCTATCGAGGAAAAGTTTCCAAGCTCGCTTTACAAAAATCTGTTATTTGCCCTGGTTGTGATGGCCGTGGTGGAAAGGAAGGCGCTGTTCGTCAATGTACCGGCTGTAACGGTTCTGGTATGAAGACTATGATGCGTCAGATGGGTCCCATGATCCAGCGATTCCAGACTGTCTGCCCCGACTGCCAGGGTGAGGGAGAGATTCTTCGCGAAAAGGATCGCTGCAAGAAGTGTAACGGAAAGAAGACTATTGTTGAACGCAAGGTGCTTCATGTGCATGTCGACAAGGGCGTAAAGAACGGCCACAAGATCGAATTCCGTGGTGAAGGTGACCAGATGCCGAATGTTTTGCCTGGTGATGTTGTTTTCGAGATTGAGCAGAAGCCTCACCCTCGATTCCAACGTAGGGATGACGACCTCTTTTACCACGCCGAGATTGATCTTCTCACTGCTTTGGCGGGTGGTACTATCCACATTGAGCATTTGGATGATAGATGGCTTTCTGTTAACATTGCACCTGGCGAGCCCATCACACCTGGTATGTATCCTTCTTGGAATCTCATTGTTGCAGTCAGCGATAAACTAACTCTTTCTGCAGGTGCCATCAAAGTCATCAAGGGCCAGGGTATGCCTTCGTTCCGTCACCACGACTTTGGTAACTTGTACATCCAATTCGACGTCAAGTTCCCCCAGGGCTCCGAGTTACAGAACCTCCAACTCCTCGAACAAGTCCTACCTCCACGACCACAACAGGCACAGCCTCCAGCAGACTCCATGGTTGAGGACTTTGGTCTAGAGGACGTTGATCCTAGCCAGAGCGCACGGGCACATGGAGCTGCTTATGATGAAGAAGATGAAGAAGGTGTACCTCCCGGAGCTGAGCGTGTACAATGTGCCTCTCAGTAAGGGAGAAAAGGGGGTGAGAGATGTTTTCGGCTTGAACATGTGTTCAGTTTGTTGTCGATACCCGTCCTGCGCGTGCAGCTTGTCTAGTTTCTTTTTCTTCTTTTGAGTGGCAGGAGTTTGGGAAAGGGAAAGAAAACCAGGTACCAAATTCTACGTGGATGCTTCACGACAAATCTACGAGTACGTCACACGAGCCACTTGTTCTCATGCATCTTCGTTCAAACATAACATGCGATGCGGGTGGCGCGGTTCGAGACATGTGCTATTGTTCTCGAATGGTTCCGTCATGAAATGAGACGAGAACTTGGATTTTAATTTCAGCTCAAAATGAAAGCAATCTATTGGCAAGAAAAGTCTCAGCCCTCGGCACTGTTTAACTTCATCTCACTTTTCCTTCCTTTTTTTTTTTTTCTCTCTCCACCCCATAATGCCCTGGAATGAAAGAGAGGGAATTTCTCATACTCCATGTCTCCCTGTTATGTTGAATCACGCCGGTCACGGGTTTTGCCTTTGATGAACTTTCTTTCTTTTTTCTTCTCATTTTTCCACCCCTGCCTACTCTTTTTACCTATTACTAGTATCGTAGGCGTTTGCATCCTTGTCTTCTTATTCTTTAGAATGCATGGCTTTGGGTATTTTTCAAGCTCGGTTGCAATTCCTTTCATTAATGCTTCGTAGTTTGTAAACTGTTGCCATTTGGGTATGATCGAGTAAACCATGAAACATCCGATAGTCTGGATGAGCACGCAAGCCGTCAAGCCACGCGTATCACGGAGCAATAATGGTGTGATAGTCCAAGCATGAAGCAAGCATGAAGCCAAGTATGTGCTTGGGCCCTGATTCGACCTCTATCAAGACTCAGAGTGTAATTCGGAGTGGTCCCTTGGGGCACGTATACGTTAGTATAATAATGTACCGACACCAGGCAAACTAGCCTGGCGCTAGGATATGCTTTGACAGATCTAGTCGATCACGCAATAGCTTGTGCATATTTGCTATTCCAAGACCAATGGAGGGCGAGTATGCGCATGAAAAGCAATGACAGGCCATACTACGTCGCAGGGTGCTGCTAGATAATACGGTGTTAGGGTGAGTTAGGGTTGGGGCTAGCGTCATCTGCATTGTGCGGTACCAGCTAGCCTGCATATAAAAGTGTATATTATTACCCGAGCCAGCCAGTCTAGTCGCAATGCAGTAACGCCAATGACATACGCTCTACGAGTCGTTTAATTCCTGGTTAACTACGTCGTAGCTAGATGATTCGGGTTTGCTTCTGAAATTACTGGGCAAATCAGACGGGGCCGGTTTTACGCAAAGTACCTCTTCCATCATCGGTGGAGTCGATCACGCCATCGTGCGCTGCCGAATGAGCTTCAGGCTTGGCATCAGATTTCTGCTTCGCAGCAAGTATCTGCCATACTCTGCCATACAGTATGCCCATACAATCGCTGTTGTGTCGGTCATTTGGGGAAGGTGCCATGGTCTGCAGGGAAAAAAAAAAGATGGCAACTGCACACGTGGATCCCCCGTTACATACCCTGGGCCGTCCTGTACCACCACCACCTTGTGCCCTTCCTCATCTTTCTTTTTCTGATGCCTCCCCTCTCAATAACTAGTCAACACCTTCGTCCTTTCTTCACGAACCATCAGCTCCACCGACCAACCAGCTGAGTCCATGGAAATTTGATTCCACCAATTTGGGCTTTTCGTCTCGCTAATCCTGCGCACTGGCTCGGATTCAAGCTTGACTCCCAGCTGGTCTGATTGTCAATTCGTAGCCTCACGCCAGATTTCGCTCCCGGCTCCAGTCTTGGACTTGATCACGACATCGTTCTTCCGCGTCTGAGGCGGAAGCTAATATATTTGTTCTTCCTTCTCTAGTCTTACGACCCTTTCTTCTCGTTGCTCACACGAGTCTTGCTCTTGCATCTTGCGAACGGGTTGAAATAGCGACGGTTCTCCCACTTTGATTTCGCCATTTCATCTAATTCATCATCATCATCATCTCTCTCTACTCCAGGATGACGGAATAGATTGGCTATCTTTTAATCTCATTCTGCTGATACTGCCATCTGCAACCGGACGCCTCCCTATCTATATTTTTGTATATATACTTGCATATAGACTTCAGCATCAGCGCAGTCTACAAATAGACAATCATCTACGACACGACATTCACAATGTCCAGCTCGACTTCCAAACTGGGCCAAACCCTGGCCAAGGGACTCGGCATCAAGATCCCTTACCGGGACCCTCTGGGCTCAGAAGCTGATCCCGTCACTCGAGGAGAGTCCGTCTTTACCTCTGGCACTGCAGAGACGTACATCGAACCCGAGCCTACTGTTGCCGAGTGGATTCATGATCAGATCCCAACTACCCACGACGTCTCGAACTATATTATCAATTTGTTTCCATTTTTGAAATGGATTACGCGATACAACATGCAATGGTTCATTGGGGATTTGGTTGCTGGTATGTTTTTTCCTTCTGTCATTGAAAGTCTCAATACTTACCGTTGGGCTTCTGTTTAGGTATTACTGTTGGCGCCGTTGTCGTTCCTCAGGGAATGTCCTACGCTCAATTGGCTGATTTGCCCGTCGAATACGGTCTTTACTCCTCATTCATGGGGGTTTTGATCTACTGGTTCTTTGCCACTTCCAAGGATATCACCATCGGCGTAAGTTTGAATGCCTGAGCTTCGCGAAAATAAGGCTAACATACATAACAGCCAGTCGCTGTCATGTCAACCCTCACCGGAAATGTCGTCATTGCAGTCCGAAAAGAGCACCCAGAACTCCCCGCTCAGGTTATTGCGTCAGCGTTGGCTATCATATCCGGCGCTATCATTACCTTCATTGGTTTGATCCGATGGGGTTGGATCGTCGAGTTCATTCCATTAACTGCAATTACAGCTTTCATGACTGGCTCTGCCTTGAACATTGCATCTGGCCAAATCAAAAACTTGTTGGGCGAAACTGTCAATTTTAACACAAGAGGCGCCACTTATCAGAACGTTATCAACTCTTTGAAATACCTCCCCTCGGCCCAGGTCGATGCAGCCCTAGGTTTGACGGCTCTTTTCATGCTGTACGCCATTCGATCTGCCTGCAACTACGGTGCCAGGAAGCGACCACAAAGAGCTAAGACATTCTTTTTCATCTCGACACTCCGAACAGTCTTTGTGATCTTGTTTTACACCATGATCAGTGCAGCAGTCAACATCCATCGCCGCAAAAATCCCGCTTTCAAAGTCATTGGCGTCGTTCCTCGTGGTATGTACAACTTCTTCAATCAAAATGGCCCAAAACTAATTATATGACAGGTTTTAAGCATGCTGCTGTTCCGACAATCGATGTATCGATCATCCAGTCTTTCATAAGTTACCTTCCATCTGCAGTTATTGTCCTCTTGATCGAGCACATTTCCATTTCGAAATCCTTTGGACGTGTGAACAACTACACCATTGATCCTTCTCAGGAAATGGTTGCTATTGGTGTTACCAACCTCCTCGGACCCTTCCTTGGTGCCTACCCTGCGACTGGCTCCTTCTCTCGCACTGCCATTAAGTCAAAGGCTGGTGTCCGCACTCCTCTTGCTGGTCTTATCACTGCTATTGTGGTGCTGCTTGCCATCTATGCTCTTCCTCCACTCTTTTGGTACATTCCTCAAGCTGCTCTTTCAGCCGTTATCATTCACGCCGTCGGAGATTTGATCACTCCTCCTAATGTTGTCTACCAGTTCTGGCTGGTTTCTCCTTTGGAGGTTGTCGTTTTCTTTGCCGGTGTCTTGGTCACTGTGTTCGCCAGCATTGAAGAGGGTGTCTACACTACTGTCTGTATGTCTGTTTTCCTACTGCTCTGGCGTCTTGTTAAAGCGCGCGGTGATTTCTTGGGCAAAGTCAGAGTACACTCCGTCATTGGGGATCATTTGATCGATGAACAAGGCAAATATGGACCGGCAGGACCTACACCTGAGCAGACTCTAGCTGAGGATGATGCAAACGATACATACCGCAATGTCTATCTGCCAGTTACACACGGTGATGGATCCAACCCACAAATTTCCGTCCAACATCCTTACCCAGGCGTCTTCATCTATCGATTCTCAGAGGGATTTGTTTACCCGAACGCCAACAGCGAGACCGATTATCTTGTTCAAACAATTTTCAAGGAAACGCGTCGCACAAACATTGAAAGCTATCCCACTCTTGGTGACCGTCCTTGGAACGACCCTGGCCCACGACGAGGAATGCCTGTCCAAGACAAGAGTCATTTGCCAACCTTGCGTGCTATCATCTTGGACTTTTCCAGCGTTGACCATGTTGATGTTACGTCAATTCAGAATTTGATCGATGTTCGCAACCAATTGGATTTCTACGCAAACCCCGAGCCGGTCCAATGGCACTTTGCCAACATCAACAACCGCTGGACCAAGCGCGCTCTTACATCTGCTGGATTTGGCTGGCCCACTCCATCATCTCCAGATGGGTTCCACCGCTGGAAGCCTATTTTCAGTGTTGCCGAAATCGGTGGCAGAAGCTCTGCAGCTGCCGTTGCTGAACGTGAACGTCTCAACAGTCAAGTCAAGGCCGATGATCTTGAAGAAGGTCGTCCTAAGTCTGCTGCTGTCCACGAACGTATCGAACCTGAGGTCAGCAGCAATGAAGGCGATGACTACATCAAACAACTCGACACTATTACAGCATACAAAGCCAAGCGAAACAACATTGCTTTAGTTTCGGGATTGAACCGACCATTCTTCCACATCGATGTGACTAGTGCTGTACACAGTGTTATTTCCAACATTGAAGGATCTGGTTCCTTTGCTAAGATCATCGAGGAGTAGTTTGGCAAAACATTTGGTTTACTGTTTCTTTTTGTTTTTTTCTGTTTGATTCATAGCATACCCGCGAAGGTAGATTCGCAAGCGTTGGAACTGGGTTATTTGTGAGCGATTTGTGGATACCATTTAATCTGTATGTTGTTGGTATATAGACAATCATACGAACTTGACTTATTCGTCTCAACCCTCTTACCTTGTAGTCTTGTAGCTGTGTCTTATAATATGGGATCGAATAGCCGTGGTGATATCTAATAATCTATCTAATAGTATAATTCTACAGGATGTTTGAATCTAATATAACGCTATCTAGATATATATTCATCGCTTGTTCTCTGACGACTCCAATTCCATGAAACCTGTTGACTGCGACTCACCACTATGCACCAACCCCCTTTCGTCCCCCCCAAAGCCTTTGTCGCCAACTTTCAACGAACTAGGATACCACACATAAAAAATCCCCATCACACCAACCATCAACACAACATCAAACACATACATAGTCCACTCATGCCGCAACAAATACCCGTTATTTCCCATGATGTACTCCACAAGCCTGAATACAGAGCGGATCATGATTAGACCGCTGGTATAATATAGCATGTAAAGGATTTTCATCCACTCCAACCCATGTTTGCCGCTGGGCGTAGCGAGGGTTGATGATGAGGAGGAGACTCGTCTATAAAACGCCACTGTAGTAATCCCAAACAGCCCAAAGGAGATAATCTGAATCAACAATCCCACAATAATAACCGCTTTTGCGCCCACGTCGTGTCCCGTAATGCTTAATCCGACAGAGGAGCCCTGCACAGCGAACGACAATACATCACCAATCACAAATATCTTCGTGAGCCATTGGACATTGATAAGTGAAAGATGCTCGGCGTGCAGGAATCGCAGAAGTCGGCCGAGAGTCATGTATATACTTGCCGCAAAGAGCGCGGGGGCAAGTAATATGCCGTTGTTGGCGAGGGCGTAGGAGAAGAGAGAGGCCGTGTTGCGGTTTGCGGTGCAGCGGCCTATGAGACCGTATATCTCAACTGATACATCCAGAAGGGATTAGTGACATCGAGTTAGTGATTTAGAGAAGGGGAAGGGGGGAAGGAGACGTACAGATTCCGCCGATAGCGAAGGGGATGCAGAACCATGTCCGGGTTTTGAAGAGGCGGTAGATGTGGAGGGTTGTTGCGGCGATGAAGAGGAGAAGGAAAATAATTGCGGCGGGGAGGGAAGGCACGTAGTACCAGAGGTAGTAGTTGCCTTTGTATGGTTTGAGGTCTCCCATGTTCATTCAATGTCTGTCTGTCAGTAGCAAATTGAAGGCGAATTTGACAAATTTGGGCGCTTTGTAAGGACTGGAGGTGGGCTTTGTTGACTGGAGAAGAGGAACAACTACCTAGGTATATATACACCTGGGGATGGGAGAACAGAGGTCTATTGTTATAAGTAGTTCTCAGTCCACACTCGACTAATCAACCTCAATTCCACTATACCCGAGTGTAGATGGCATGGTAGATTAGTTCCGTACGTATGCACAGACCATTTCACCGGCTGACCTTGGAAATTGAAACCTATACATAGTTACAATCTAATAGATGAGCACGTAAATCATCCACAGACAGAGGCGCAAGAAGGATAGAATATGGTACACATGTAAAGAATCCGGATTTCCTAATTGGGTAGACCAAACCCTAATGTCTGTCGTATGCACGGACCATTTCCCCGGGATCCACCTGCTGGCCCCACTAGAAATGTTCCAGAAGCTGGTGAGAATCCAATCAGAAGACATGTACGAAATGCTTCATTTTGCTGCCTATAGTTATCACGAATCTGATATTAACTCAAGACTATTATTATCGTCATGCAAGATTTTCATCGGCCATTCCAACCAATCCCCCCATTCAACGCCCAAAGAATCACAAATAGACTCTATCAGGAAGCGTCCCCCATCCCCAAACATCCACAATTGTTGATACAAATGTAGCAAAGCAGCATAATATGCGAGAATAACTAACGCCTCTGGTCGTCGCATACCGAGTGCATCCACGTATTCTATCGGTACCATGACTGGCCACGCAATAACCGCACCGTACGCTGACACGGAGGCTGGAGTTGAAATGGAGGTCGAAGTGGACACCTCACACACGTTCATGATTGACTGTAGATTCCCAATTGCCAATTTATACGACTTTGTCAGCGATTCGCCAAGCTTTGCGCTTTGGATTAGACCCAAGAGTTTTGTGAGGGTTGGTCCGAAGGTTGCAGGTTGGTCACCTAACACGGCGCGAGAAATCACGAAACTGCGTCCAATCGGTGATTGGGATAGATCGTCCCAATGGCCGCCGACAACGGTACGAATGCCGCGATGAATATGAATATATTGTACAAATCTTTCCAGGAATTTGTTCAAAGTATCGTCGCCACGGTAAATCAAGGTATCGCACAGGAGATGCGCGCCAAGCACGGAAGAGAAGAGAAATGCCGCAATACAGGTCTCTGCGTTGAGAACCGCCGGCTCAGCATTGTATATTGATAAAGCGTGAGTTTGGAAATTCATTGCCTGAAACCGATAAGATTCTCTCATGTGTGCTTCGCCTCCCACGATGCTTTTGTGTAAGGCCGCGAAGCCGAGGAATTCGTTCATTAGATAGGGAACTGGTAGACAGTGTTTGAGGATGTCCGTCGGAGATATGTCTATAAGTTCATGGGTGTGCAATGAGGGTAATGTCTCTGTAGTTAGAAAGTGGAATAAATTCATGTGATGCATGTTAACTGGTGAGTATGAATCATCCTCGGTATCATGTTCAGTGATAACTTGAGGGGAGATAGGTGAAGGTTGTTGAAGCGGAGTTGAGGTCCGAGTGAAGTTGTTTAGCGATGAATGTCTGAACACGGCTTTTGACACCTGATATTCGCAGTGGCGGTTTGCGTCCCTGCAATTTGAACATATTGGATATGATTCATCGCACTGTTTAACTAGAATCAGAAAGATGATCTTCATTGAGCTCTAGACAGCAATAGGAACGGTAGCCCGCATACCTTGACATGACGTCGTTTGCATACAATGCAGCCATTTCTGGACTTTGTATGAGCTTTTCGAGGCATACCTTGAGCAGGACTCTGAGTAACCTGAGTAATAGGGCTGAATTATCGTATCGAAGGCTAAGCAGAACAAATAGAGGTAGGTTCGCACAATTTGAGATGGAAAGAAAATGTGGTCTGTGCATACGACGCTCCACATTGCCCGGATTAGTGCAAACATAACTACTCCGTAGTATACGTACTGTGTAGTACGTACCACAGTATGATATGTCGGTCGGTAACTTTGTTAGTATGATTTTTTCACAGCGGGTTATTTGCCAATCAATTCTGCCAGTCATCTTTGCTTACTAAGCTAGTGTTTTGTACGGCCACCTCCAGCCTCTATTACTATGTACAGCTTGACACCCACCCTGCATGGAACCAATCAAATCCTCGAGAAATTGCTCCGGTAAAGCATCCCAAGAAGCCCGTACAACCTCACATAATTGATCTTAAGAAAGCTGGTCAGTAAATCGGATATATACTTCGATTATTAAGCTCTATACGAGTCTCTTTACTCGCGTGTTCCTGCATAAGTTGAAGATATCTAGATTGTTGTCGATTCATGCAAATATATCCATCGATAATAGGCACAATCCTCTCGCAATAGCTCTTACATCCAATTACATATATTCCCCATTTCTTTTCCCAAAATAGATATGGGCCTTTAATAGTCCCATAAAATGAAGCACAAAGCATCCATCCACGTTTCCCGGTTGGAGACGTACGTAAACATGTCTCATCTAACTCTTCACCTGCTTTTCTGGTGACCCAGATTCTTGTATGGAAGCCTGAAGGAAGCCATATCTTATCAGTCCAAAGGATTCGATTCCATTGCTCAATTGTCCGAGCCCATTCTAAACGTACGTGTTTATGCTCATCTGAAAGAGGAGGCTTCTCTAAAGCTATACAACGTGTATAACCTCGTTTTTTAAGGGCTCGAGCTAGAGCAATCTTTCCCACGGATAAATTGAGCCCTTGTATAACCGTATGATAAGGCATACGGCGCGTACGTTTTGAAGAAGTAATCCATTCAATAATAGAATCAACTTCAGTTTCAGAGAGCTTGGGAGGGTTGCCGCGAGCCTTGTTAGGGGTTGCTTGCTGGCTTCTTTTTTGTTTGTTTCTTTAATTTATAGACTGTCAATTGTTTTGTTGTATCTTTAGAAAGTAGAACATAGCATGCAAGGAAATGTATAATCCGAGCCTATGGTCGTTAAAAGCCTCGGAAAAGACGATTCCCTGGACTGAGTAGTAACAAATTTTCTCCTTCAACCCATAAGTATATATACATAAACAAATCCTCTCATCCTCTATTTTTTACCCCTCCTCAATCAAATCGAATCCTAAAAGAAATCACCTCAAAACACCACCAACACCAGCCCACCCAAGCACAAACCCACTCAGCGCCTCCCCCATAACACCGCCACCCAACCAAACATCCCTCCACGCACCTTTCCTCTGAATAGGTTTCCCTTGCCCCTGACTACCACCACGAGCCCGAATCTTCCCAAAATCGTCGATCCCTTCAATCTCACCACCACTTGCACCGGGATAATATGCGCCTGCTCCGCCTGTAGAACTGGAAGATGATGGACCGAGAAGGAGGAACTGAACGAGGCCGGAGACGAGCAATGTGCCAGCGAAGTAAAATGCGAAGCCGGCGGTGGATTGGAGACCGAGGATACCGGCTGAGATGCCTAGGATGAATGCTGTGAGGGATCGGAGTTGAGATAGGACCTGTTGTGTTTGTTTTATTCATATTTAGCCATGAAATTTCGGAACGAAGGATGGTTTGAGACGCTTACTCGTCTGTTATGCTGAACGGATTCAGGGACGAGTGGATGAATGAGGAGGGACAGCTCCTGTCTTGTGGGAGGCATTTTTCTTAATTTACTGGTAATTGAATCGGACCGATATTGAACGTGCTGTTTATTCGGTGTATTTGATCAATGCGTGTGTGTTAGGTCTCTTGCGCAGCTCGTGGTCTCATGTGACGGAGTTGTTATTCAAGCTTCTTTGTGTAGTTGTTGAATGTCATCATCAATGTTCAATTGAGGTTGAGGTAGATGGTGGTAACTTAGTTGCCAAGACCGGTATTGACGTCCGATAATTACCAACTGTGTTACGGTCCGGATACCGCCATCAATACGATATGGTATCAAATTTCGAGCCCCTTCTCGACCTAATGCTCATATAAGTTCATGGGGTACGTACGGGCTGCTCAATCGAGGTAAATCAACATGTAAAGATAAAATAGAATCAACTAGTTCTCAGATCATCAATTACTAAAGAACAACATCATGCACCGCCTATTCTTTTCAACATATCAAATCAAATCCTACACGAAAACATCAAATCGAATTGGTCATTCCACGTCACATCTCATCTCATCTCATCACATCACATCACTTAGTCCAAATACAAGCAGCTCAGCTCAGGTACATACAGTTCGATTTTTGGTTCACAGGGCCAGCAAGACGAGGAAACCTTGTACATACCTCACCCTCGATATTATTATGTATTCATGATCAAGGCTGAGTCATGCGAAAACTCTTCCAGGAGTCAAATCAATTCTTTCTGTTCAACATTCATGAATTGTTACCCCTAAATGTACGTTGCAAGCTTACGCGGAGGTTTCAAGCTTGCCATCAGCTTTGGCTTCCTTGACTTGTTCAAAGACCTAGTAAAATTGTCAGCTATTCGATGCTTAAACTTGAGACCATTATCAAGGGCTTACCTTCAACATCTTGTTTCGGGCACCAAGAGCGTTGACACCACGGTCCTCCAGTCCCTTGTCGTCCAACTCAATCAGGTCCGTCCACTTAAGATCTTTCAGGTTGTCTGTGTACTTGTGCAGACGGAGAGAGCGCAACCAAGCCGGAATATCCTTGAGCAGGTTGGGGTCAGTGGGATCTTCAGGTGGCTTTGAGCTCCCACGCCGACCACGTGGAGATCGTCCACGCTGGACCTCAGAGTGATCAGATAGATAACCTTCGGATCCCATGCCAAACTGCGCAAGACCTAGGGAGTTCAAGTTGTTTCCCAGTAGAGCATTGTTGGGGTCATAGGCTGCCAAGAAACCATTGTTTTGAGGAGACGTGAAGCCAACCTGGCCAAGAGCACCTTGCAATGCAATGCCAGGAGAACTCGGGCGAGACCTACGACCAGCCAAGGCAGCTTGCTGCTGGGCTTGAAGGGCAGCGATTTGCTGCGCGTTCAGAACCTGACCAGCATCATTGACCATGACTAGGTTCGCGCCGGGTATGCTAGGGCCGAGGCCAGGAGAAAGATGACCAGCGTTAAAGTTCTTTCCGTGACCGTCGTTTGAGCGCGCACGGCGATATTTACGAGCATCGTCCAATGCAATGCGATTGTTCACCGTCGACAAGGCTGCTAATTTCATCGCGGTAGCATTTGCAACCATGTCGGCCTGGGTCGCACCGGCCTGTTGGGTATTGAATGTTGGGGCCATAGGTGTGTTGGTCATTGAAGCCCAGCTGGAGTTTCCAATGTTGTAAGGCGACAATAGAGGGGGGTCGTGAGAAATCTCTGGAGCAGCAATGGTTTGATTCTGCACGTTTGCAATATGCGGAGAGCGGAGAGCTCCCGCATTTGGTTGGTTGAACTGACCCATTGGCTGTTGCTGCAGTTGTCCAGACGAGGATTTTGGACGAGCAATTGGGGGTTGCAACTCCGGTGCTCGCTGAGCCCATGGAGAAGACGGCGGTTTGTTGCTGTCAGGAGCAGAGATAGTCGGTGCCACCAGGGACGAACGATCTCCGCCAAAGACAGCACTGTTCCGGTTCGAAGCAGGAGCATTGCCGGTCTGTTGAGTAAACTCGGCCTTTTTCTTAGCAATTGCAGCTGCTGCGTCGGGGAACATTGCGTTGATGGTGGAGGAATCAAGACCGGAATTTCGTTTCGCACCGGGCGATGGGGGAGGACGCCCCAAAGAATTACGGGAGCCGTCAGCGATGTTCAATTTGGACATTGCATCACTCAAGCGATTGGACATGGGATCTAGAAAACGTCAGCTACAGAACCACAGACTCAGTAAATGTTTGTGACTGACCCTTCTCTCCAAAGTTTGCCGGAGAGAGAACTCCGGACATTGGGTGGCTCTTTGCCATTTGTTGCAAGACTTGGATGAAGAAGCGAATCTGCACCTGAGTGGTCTGTTGCAGCAGAGCATACAAAGCTGCAGTCCTTTCGGCCTCACTCAAAACGCGGAACCACTGCTCGATAGCACTAAGTTCGTCTTTGAAATCCTGATCAATGGTTGCGGCCGCCATTTCTTCCAACGTTGTCTCAAATTGATCAATATCGGCAATCCATTGTTGAGCGGCCTGATCCAAGGCATCATCTGCATTTCCCTGACCTTGTGACTGCTGGTTAAAGAATACTTCGGAGGAGGGACGGATGCTGCGCGTCGAGAGCGGGCTCGGGAAACCAGACATGTCTGCAGAGGCCCTCAACTGATGAGAACCGCCGAGATTACGGGCAGATGATGGAGGTCGCAGAGTTGCTTTGGATGCCTCCGGAGTGCTGTTTCTATTTCCGATAATGTGGCTGGCCATTTTTGGATCACGATACGCTGTCACCTTGTTGTAGGTGCGCCGGTTCTCGGAGGATTCTTAGTTTTTCGGGGCACGCAGTTGCAGGGTCGCGAGCAATCCGGGCAATATCGCCTGAAATTTCTTAACAGGAATTAGGGTTAGGTGCAGACCAGTCCAGTGGCTGCACAGAACGTATTAAGTATTTGCACGAGCTTAAGTCGAGCACTGGATGTTCGCAGTTCGACGAAACGAGGCGGAGACCGTTGGTCGGTCAGAGCAAACAGCAGGCGAGCAAACAACAGGCCAAGCGAAACAACGAGAGGCACCCAGATGGCAGCGTGTGTCAAACACAACAAGGCGCCAGTCCTGGGCGGAGATGAAAAAAAAAGCACGAAAAGAAAAATAAACAAGCAGAAAAGAAAGAAGGATAATATAATCTCGATAGTATGAGGAACGTCGAGGAGAGAAGAGGAGGAGGAGGAGGAGAAGAAGAAGAAGCGATGTGGAGAGAGGAATAAAGAATAAGTTGCAGGGGGGGTGAGGAGTTTGAGTGGTGGGTAAGAGAGAAGAGACCGACGGAGAAATCGAGTGAGTGGATTAAGTTTCAACTGATAAACCTGTCAAGTTCCAGCGCTAGACGGAGCCACCCTTCTGGAGGCAGCAACTACCTATGCTTTTGCTAGTCAACTTTTGCTTTCTTTTGCTAGACGAAAGTCATTTGAAGTTTTCAGGGCTGTTGTTGATAGTTAAGCAGAAGTAGTTTGCTCTTTTTACCAACAGGTTTATTGTGCCCGGTCCGGATGCCTAGGTAAGGCAGGGAAGGGAATTAACAGTGATAGGACCGGTAGGTAGTACAAACTAAGAAACGCCATCCTCCGTATTGCATACAAATCGCCAACAGTGCCTAGTTATATAACTACCTGCTGTCGTTTATTCAACGGCGAGGAACAGGTTACCCAGGAATATTGTGTGCAGCAATTTAGATTTTAGGTATACCGTTAACACCTGTAGTTAGTGAGTTACTTCTTCAGTCGAGGTGACTTTTAGAGTGGATACCTCAGTATTGCTTCTGATTGGCCATCGCCCATCAACCGTCGAGCTGCCCTTCCTTTTTGCTCTCAACCCTTCCTTCCCTCGAGATACGCCACCTGACTTTGCTCGACACAAATGTTCTCAACAATCATTTATTGGCATCCTTGCAAATTCCAAATGATCAAGAAGGCCGCCTTGCGCGCCATATGAGCTATGGACGGCTATGAAAACTCTCATGGTCGCGCCGGGAACTACCCGGACTCTTCTTCATACCAAGAAGCCCAGCTTCCAGCAGACCCCGCCATCGATCCTCGTCTTTTCGACTCTAGCTATCTTACACTAGAGCATGGTTCTGAAGATGCTGTCTTCGGGGATCTTGGTCAATATGGCCCCCTTGACACGGCGTCTATGTCAATAGGCCAGCGGAGATTACTTCAAGAACAGTTTGATCTAAGCGGTTCCAATGATGAGTCCGACGATGTTGATGATTACGATGACGATGATGAACGGTTATGGAACGAAGGAAAGGAAGCGTAAGACTCTTGTAGATCCGTGTCTCTTTCATCTGTGATCGATTCTAACTCGTTGTAGATATGACGATTACTCTGCTATTAGAGCAGATCCGGAAGACCCGGATTCTCAAGCTTCTACTGAGGCTGAGAGTGAAGAGGATGATGGCTATGATGCTAACGATGCTTCGCCTCGTCCGCGGAAACGTCGTCGCAGAGGCCATGGACCATTTAGTGGTCGTTATGGCGCACGGGGTGGAAAAGGCATCAAACGAGGGCCAAGGCGGCCGCTTGAACCCAGTCCGGAGTTCAAAATGCTTCATTCTCAGGCCACTGAAGCATTTATTGATGGGGACTATGACCGCGCAATCGAACTGGTGCAGCAAGCCATCCTTGTCAATCCTGAAATGTTTGCAGCTCATTCTCTGCTATCTGAGATCTTCCTCGCCCGAGGAGAGAAGGATAAAGCAGTCACAGCTCTCTTCAGCGGCGCTCACACCCGCCCGCGTGACCCTACGGTGTGGTACAAAGTCGCAAGACTGATCCAGGATCGAGCTGGCGAGAACCGGCAAAAGACTTTGAACGATATGATATACTGCTACAGCCGTATCATTGAGATTGATGGGAAAAGCTATAATGCCCGATTCCAGAGAGCTGCTGCATACCGTGAATTAGGATATAACGGCAGAGCAGCAGGCGAGTATGAGCGCATTCTCAAAGAACTTCCTCACAATATCCGAGCGCTGCGACATTTAGCCGAAACATACATTGATATGCAAGACGTTCACAAAGCGCTCGAATATTACCTGGCCGGTATTGAATATTATATGTCCCTTGACAACGATGAAAATATGGAATTTTCCTGGTCAGATGTGAACATTTGCGCCGAGTTGTATGCGTATGTCGGAGATCCCAGGAAAGGATTGCAACTTCTGTCATCAGTCGCAAGGTGGCTCCTCGGCCGAAAGGATGATACGATATGGGATGATTATATTGATGATGATCGAGAATGGGACGCTGCTGACTCACCTCGCCGCATCAAGACCGATGGTTTTATACCTGGTTCCTTTCCGATAGACTCTTATGGTTTGGGGCTTCCAATGGAACTGCGCATCAAATTAGGCACATTTCGTCTGAAACTGGGCGATCGGTATGTTGAGGAGGCATTGGTAAGTTTGACACTTTACCACAGCCTGTAAATGAGATTTCATGACTGACAAGTTGTTGTAGGCCCATTTTGAATGGCTAAGTCCGGAAGATGATTCGGAGAATTCCACTGTCTTCGACTACGCCGACCTTTATAGGGAGGCTGCAGATGCTTTGAAAGACGCAGGCTTATTTAAGGAAGCACTTCGCTTTTATCGACCGCTACAGCTCACTGAGGATTATGCCGACGTCAGTTTCTTCTTAGCTATGGGTGAATGTGCTTTTGCCTGTTCAGACCTCAGCCTGGCTGAATCTTGCTATCTCACAGTTGCGGAGAATGACTCTGCAAACCTACAGTCTCGAGTCAATCTAGCCAAACTCTACGAAACAATGGGGGAAAGAGACCAGGCACTTTATTACGTAAATCAGGCGGTCTTGTTAGGACGAGAAGCCAGGGGTCGCAGTCGGAGGCGGCGTAAAGATCGTCGGATAGCGCAGCTCGCGAAAGAATTCCAGGGCGATACTCACATCTCAACGCGTATTGTGCCCAGGCATTTAGCGAATGAGGTAGCTCGGCGCGAAGCGCTGCAGGATACCGATGCGAACCGTCCCCAGCAGGTGAAATATTTGTATTCGAAGATGAACGATCTACGACCGAACATGCGGGCTGGCGATTCTGATGCGACAGAGGATTGGCTTGACATTGCGGATGCACTGTTACATGACTTTCGGACTAACCGCGTATTTTATCCTTTGCAGAAGAATAGAATATTCCTTGGGTACTCGCGAGAAGAGCAGAAAGGGGGGAAGAAGAAAGGGACAGTCATGGACGAGGTACAGGAAGTGGCTGACCGATTGCAAGAATGGATTGGTAGGGAAAATATATTTCAAGCTGTGGACGACAACCACCAGCTAACAGTTTATCATAGGTCAATATAATACTGAAGCGACTTCGACCAGTATTCCGAACGATTATTACGGAATATCATTTGACGAATGGTTTGAAATATTTCTCGAGTACGCCTTTGTTGTTTCTGGTCAAGGTGACAAGGATGAAGCATATGATGTCCTAGCTGCCGCTACAGACGCTAGTGTTTGGTATCACTACAAAGACAAAGTACGGCAGATTCATATTTGCTGGTTCAGTAAGTTAATCCTGTACCTGTCATCCCGCCCTAGAACTTTTACTTATGTTTGCGATAGCGTGTGCTCTCCGAGCATGCGATGAGGAAACACTGGTCAGCGAAGCGCGATGGTTCACCAAAGAATATCAATTCGTAACAGATACTTACCGACTATTCTCCATTTTGAGTCGGTTATGCGGCGATCCTAGCAGATCCCTCTTTCATGCATCGCCAAGCATGAAATTTATGCTACGACAAGTCAAAGCCATGGACTCCACCTTACCTAAAGATCATTATTTGATGAAGGTGTCAACATCAAAGCCAGTGGTTATCAGGCAAGCCACGGCAAAGGCAACGCGGGGCCCGAAGAATCCTCCAAAGCATGTCTCTTTGACCACTCGTCACGATAACGGCGAGCTTATACCGGCGGAGGATATGGACGTCGCTCTTTTGGTTCTGTACGGACACATCCTCTACTCTGGAAACAGTTTCTATCCAGCCTTGAACTACTACTATCGAGCATATGCTCTCGATCCTGAGAACCCAGGTATTCTGCTGCCCATCGCGCTATGTTATATCCATCATTCTCTCAAGCGACAAGCAGATAACCGGCATTACCTGATTTTACAGGGACTATCATTCATGTCTTTGTATCGAAAAGTGCGATGTGAGAAGAAAATTGTTCACGAGGTCAACAAAGATGCCAACGAGAAAATACAAACCGATGTCACGTTGCTAAGTGAACGCCAAGAAGTAGAGTACAACTATGGGCGTGTTTATCATTCTCTTGGGTTGTTGCACCAAGCTATACCGTGTTATGAGCGCGTATTGGAGTTGGGTAATCAGATCCAATCTCCTCATAAGGATAGCTCTGTCGGCGGTGAAGATAAAGGAAAGGCTGTAGATCACGGCGAAAAGAAAGATGAGAAGCCAGAAGACATGCTCGTGGAGGACTTCTCACCTGAGGCGGCTGTTGCTTTGCAGAACATTTATGCACTGAATGGGAATCTTGCAGGGGCTCGAGAGGTTACAGAGAAATATCTCATCATCTAATTAAGTCATGTTCGAGCAAGCTTGGGACAGTTATTGTGGTTGAGTTTGATACCCCAATGTACATGGGATAAATCCTACAATATTGATCATTTATTCATTGTCGACTGAAACAATCCCAATGCTCCCATTAATCTACATGCACACTCATCATATCGGACCATGCCATTTAATCCCTACTCTTCGGCATCCTCGGCAAAAGCAACCAAAAACCCAGTACAGCAATCAACAGCCCCAACGCAAAGGGCTGCAAAACCTGCACCCCCTTTAACTGCGCTATTGCACCCACCGCGAATGGGAAGATTGCTGCCCCCATCCCACCTAATGCAGCAGCAATCCCAATTGATGAAACATGTAGATGCTTCGGTAGAAGCTTTGTGGCTGCGACGACTGCGGCTGGGAACAGGGGGCCGAGGAAGAAGCCCTCAATGGCGATTGCAACGGCCGAGACGTAGAATTGTGGGACGAGCCAGAAAATGAGTTCGAAGGCCATCGCGGCAACTAGATAGACCTACATATACGGTCATCAGTCTTCAAACCTTTTTGACGTGGGAAACAAGAAGGGTGACGCTTACAATAATGGCAATCTTCTCCCCAATCCTGGGCGTCACGAATCCTAGCACCACTCTTCCAACAGTAATACCAATCCAGAACCCCGTGGCAGTCATACCACTGGCAAACGCGCCACCGTCACGCACTCGCATCATAAACGTCACAACCCATCCACCTAGAGAAACTTCGGTGCCGACGTAGCCCAGAAGAAACGCTGCACAGAGCCAGGTGACTCGCGCAGCTGATTTGGAGAATAGGGCTTGTTTCAAGCGACTTTCTTTTTGATGTTGGTCTGAGCTATTGCTGTGTGCGGTGCGTTTACGAAAGTCGTGTTTATCTGCCGCCCAGAAGGCTGGGAGTGTTAAACCTAGCTCAATTGCAGCACCGCCAATCTATCTTTTGTCAATACCAACTCCCGAAAAGATAGGGTGGAGGAGGCAAACCATCAAATAATAAAAGGTAAACCATGGCCACTCCGCCTTGGTAACCAACGACGTCGCAATCAGCGGACTCAGCACCGCGCCCAGACCATAAAACCCATGCAACAGTCCCAGCAACTCATTCGCATTCCCCAGATTCGCAATCCATGCATTCCACGCGGAATCTGCGAGACCATTCCCCAAGCCGGCAAACATGAATGAGACTATCAAAACTGGGTAAGGGGGGTGCACTGAGTTTACAACGTATGCGAGCAAATGCGCGGAGGAGCTGAGGGCGGCTACGCCGCGTTGGCCTAGGTACATGTGAATGCTGTTGTTGAGGATTGCGGCGGCGGCATAGCCGACGACGGGGGAGAGGAAGACGAGGGATATGATTGTGTAGCTGAGGTTGTAGTATGTTTCGAGCTGTTCACTCGATTGTCAATACATAGCATGCCGTCCAACAAAGACGAATGGCTGACTTACATAAGGGATCAAAGCCTATATGAGATGTTAGCCCAAGCTATCAGATGAAGTTGAAAATTGAACTCACTCCATAAGCAGCATCGTTCGCACCCATGATGACAAAACTCCAAAACGTAGCGAATAATCGATTTATGTTCACTGACGGCTCGTTCCATTTCTCGAGAGCATGTGCAACTGTAGCTGGCTGTTCTTGTTGCGAGTCTGCAGAGAATGTTTCCAGATCCAGGTCCCTCTCCATGCGTGCTTCTTGGATATCAGTGGCATTGGTCGTTACGTTCAGTCCTTGATCCTTTGGGTTGCCAGGAGCAATTCTTGCTTGTGGTGGCTCTAGCTCGATTGCACCGGTCAGAGACCCTGTAGCACGACTGTCTCTCATATTGGCTCTCGATATTGATCAATTTGATCAACTGTACCTAGGTAGCGTATCAACTATTTCTATGATGGAAACCCGTCAGATTGTATTTGACTGCATTGGCCACAACTCAAAATTGAGAATGGCTTCCAAGGTTGTTCTAGATGAAGCTTATATAGCGAAAACTTCAGAGTTAGTCATCGACAAGAAACTAAGATAGTCCTGAGCTGTCATCTTGGCACCATCGACTAGATTCAAGTAGTTAATACGTTCTAGGTTTCCCATTCGAGAGAAAAGTTTAGCCGAAGATCAGCCGAGATGGTGGGGAAGCTAGTTTATTTATACTTCGTAAGTTCATCAGTCATAACACACTATAGTAACATACTATCTTCAAATGAGGGTATCTTCTGGCTGCCTTGACAAATTAAAAAGCAATTCTGTAAAGAAGGAATCTGGACCTGCCAGAAAAAAACCATAAACTCAACCCGATACTCCGCGACAATGTTCCTTTTGTCATTCTTGTGATGATTCTCACATGACTCTTCTATAACGCCGAATAATAAATGCTTTTTGTACGTATTTCTGTTTGCCTCCACTCATAATTAGAGCCTCATTCGGCGAGTCGACTTTGCTTTAGTCGGCCTTTTGCCTTTGGTATCAACGGGTTTGCTTCTCTTCAGTTTCTGCTCTCTCCACCATTTCACAATCACGCCCTTGGCCCATAGTAAACGGTCACGCGCGCAGGCGACAGCGGCACATTGCTCGGCAATCTCTTTGGCAAGCACGAGACGCCGTGCGTTTTCCTCGGCGGTGATCCGTCGCCATGCTTTCTGAATGACAATAGCTGCGCGAATGCGTTTGGTTGACGACAGAAGTCGAGAGCATAGAAAAGTAAGGGCTCCGAGCACGAAATCTCGATCAAATATGCGAGATGCAGAAGTCGATCTAGCAACAAGAGATGCTATTCGAAATTAGTATTGCGATTTCAAATCGGGGAATTCTTCTGACTTACCAAATTGGGGACTACAGCCCAAGGATTGCAGGCGTGATTGCCACCCCTGCTGGGCTCCAGGCCGTTTCTCCAAAGACTCCACACTCTTAAAAAGATAGGTTTCATACTCCTCAATGATGCTTTCGAATATCCTCCCATCCGCAAAGCTAGTTGTGAGGTTGTCCAACCGTAGTCCTTTGAGCTGCGCGAGAATCGATGCCCATTTGATGAGCAAGTCCTCATGTGACACAAGTTCAAGGTCGTACAATCTGTCCACATGGCAACTTTGATGGTCTTGGCCAAAAACAAGCTTCTTTTGAAGACGCACGATTTCACTCCTTACATCATTCCAGTCCAGCATCCCCGCCAAGCCCCATTTTCCAACCAGTACCCATAGCAAGGCCATGGTATTTTCTCGGTATCCGTCTACTATGTGCTCTGCATGGATGTCCTTCACCATTGCGTCGATACCAGTGACCCCTTTTAGGGCATCAAGTGCTATCTGAACATTGAAAATCTTTGCCGCCCTGCTGACACAGGGAACCTTCAGCTTTTGTGAAAGCGGCCATTCTGTGGTGTCGTCTCCTAATAGTGATGTGTCGTCATTGAAAGTTGTCGTGTCGGAGATTTCCTTGCCAGTGTGAGATTGTGAAGGCTTTGGGTATAGCAGTATCTCGACGAGCCTCGTCAGAAGAATTCCATCACGCAAATCTACGGCTAGATTCCGAATGTGGAAGTCGTAATCCTGCAACTGATGTTGCTTGTAGAGAAGACTGCAGTTCAGATGATTGATTTGTCGGTTAATGTCTCCCATTGAAGGAAGCAATAGATTAGCCAATGCTTGTAATGCAGCTGAAGAGGACTTGTATGGAGAGTTGTCAGTAAACAAACGCCGCGGCAATGAGTTGCCTGAATCCAAGCGAGCCTTATCGAGAAGTATTATAATCATAACACTCCGGAGGATGGTACGTTGGTACGGCCCTCTGACGACATCCTCTTGAGTATCTCCATGGTCTTGTTTATCCATATTTCGAATAAGAAAGATTTCCAAGAAGGTCTCTATCCCACGTTTCAAAGCCTTGTGCTGCTTTCCTGACAGGTTTGATGGCCCGTTGCTTGTTCGGGCTGGCTGATAAGTAATTTTTCGTCCGACTACAGTCTCTGCTGCCGCCTTCAGCGCATCTAAGTCGTACGTTTCCGACCAAAAATCCAAGAATGACCTTTTCATGCCCAGATCATCGGGGAGACGGCTGCCCCGGCGTAATATATCCTTAGATGGTGCCAAAGAACCATAGAGTATCGAGGCTTGCAACCGTCTATACAATAAAAGAAACGCATCACTTTGGTACATGTGAAGAAGCTCAAGTCGAAGTGCCTCCGGATCCTGTGTCTGCAGCTTTCCCCCAACGGAGTCGAAAAGGCCGTTCACTAGCTGGGTTATAATAACTTCTTGGTGCGAGAGCCAGTCATCTTCGTACATGGCTGGATTCGAAATGTCATTGTTGAGCACCGGGTACTGTTGATCGATGCTGATAGGGCGAACCTTGGGGAGTGAGAGCTGGGGAGGTGGAATTGAACGGGCTTCTGCCACGAGTGATTCTTTCGAGCGGTGTGACTGAAGAATAGAACGATCCTTAACACCAGTGCGTTTGATGTCTGCTTTCTTAGGCAAAGAAGCTCTCACATCCTTCGATTTAGTCTCTGCCAACAAGGTCATTGAAGACTTTTGGCCAATAGGCTTGACAACTGGTTCTTTAGATTGTCTCGGTTTGATCACGTTTGCTTTACTATTATATAAAGCCTTCGATGCTGCCTTCAACGGTTCTCTTGATGTTGTGTCGGATCGGGAAAGTGGTTCGTTGGCTCTGATTCCCTTATTCTTATCCATAAAGTGGCCAGGCGGAATGTTTTCCTTTCCACCATTCTTTCCCATAACATCCTTGACCATAGTAGACTGTTGACTAACTTTTCTGCTGGGTTGTAGGGGCGTCCGTCTGGATTTCTCCATTGTAGACTTTCTTGATTGTTTCTTCGCCGCAATGCGTGCTTCCAAGCTGTAAAGCGGAGTGGTCTCGTCTACCGCGTTGCTTGCATCCATCGATTTGACTGGGCTGAAAAGACTCATGAAAACCGTTGGCATAGTCGTGTCTTCCGTCGGAATGTAAACTGTACGGCGGCGAACATCTTTCTTCAAGATATCATTTTCAGAGGGCTTTAGGCTCACGCGTGTCCTTTCTTCTGGTTGTAGCCTTTCTCCTAGCACGCTGCTATCTCTAACTCTTTGAGGCTGCAAAGGACCATCATTGTGCACGCCGGTCGAACTGATGCGCGGTCGTTGGAAGCGTTGGGCTGGTTGAGCGAGAATCGAAGAACTCCTCTCCTGCGGCTTCCGCTTCAAACCAGCCTGTCTCGTTGATGTCGTGGTACTGCCAGTTGTGTTCACTTTGCTATCTTCTTGAATCCTGAAAGATGTCGTTTTTCGTACTCGTCGCGGCTTCGCGTTGGTCAGTGAGGTAGCTCGCAGCTGCGGCGGAAACTTGATTGCAGCTGTATATTCAAGGGTATCCAGTGTATCATCCCCCCAGGCGTTGGTCAAACTGTCATACTGACCGTTGCGAGAGCTGGACTTGGATCCTGGGCAGGGGCTCTCTAGATAGTCGTTCATTGTTGTTGATTGGTGGTGTCCATCCGGTTACTTGTTTAGATGTGGTATCGTCAAAGTTGTCAGCCGTCGTTTCTCAGTATGATAACATTAGGTAGCAGTAGAGCTTGTTGTTGTGATAACAAATGGCGGAGTGTATAATTGTAGGCCTATGTCGACTGCTCTTGCCTGCGAATATTGAATAAAGTGCTCGATCAACGTGTAAAGAGTTGTTAGAAGCTAAATCATTAGTGTTGGTTATTTGATAAGCAATCTTGATAAGTCAAAAGTAAGTATGGCTTCATCCGTAGTCTCGGAGAGTCGAAATATCTTGAGGAATGCTTGTTTGGGGCTCGCACCAATCGGGGCGTTGTTGACGTGGTTGCCCCCGCAACACGCTTAGCACGATCATCCGGCAGGAGCTCCCCGCGCGCCTTCTCGTTTGGGTCTAAATCTGCATGACATCGGAGACCTTCTTTCTCTTCGATTAATTTTGTTCCTCCTCATTAACGGCTTCTTCATTAAGCCACGCATTTCATCTCTTCGTCGTGATGGAATCTTTAACTATACTAAGCAGACCAGCCCATGAAGAGTTGATAGGCCCCGTGGCGCGCAACGATGAAACAAATAGCCGCCGCCCACTAACTAATCCGTTGAACTGCCTCGTTACGTACTCCCTGCATGAAAGTTGAATCAAACAAAAACCCAACGGAAATCGCATTCAAATCTCTTGTTGGCTCTATTGCTACTGAATAACAAGTCTGCGAGCAGAGTCCACGCAAGGGTCATAAGATCCATTGAGCATGGTAAAATTAGATGATCTCAAATCGGATAGGGGTGAGGCAAGGTGTGACTTGACTATACATGGCAGATCCTTCGAAAATGCTCGGGATATTGTGTCAGTGCCACGGACAAACAGCGCATGTGGATGATAGTTAACTGGCTTAAGTTATCCTACTTTAATTACGATATCCACTTGAGTTGTTGGCCAAACCTCCTACAAATACAGGCAATACGCACTTGATACACAATACAGCTGGAAAGAGGCGCACAAGATCCGCGCACGTGGCCAATTTCGGTACGATACCGTATCGTACTGAGAGGACTACGTATAAAGTCAACGAGATGGCCTCTCTCATGATGTAATGACCCTTGCGCCTCAACCGCAACTTTCATTTTGAGTATTTACAGCCACTGAAAACATTACTTCTTCTTGAATCTCTTACAAATACAGAGTACGTACCACAGTCTTCGTGGGACTTTGGTGGTTTTAAGATCCATCCTTTCGCAATAAACGACAGGCCGCGCCGTTACGACTAAAAGGATCCAATTAGGCCTATTCCAGCTAGACAGGCAGGCACTGCAAGCCCCGGCTCCAGATCTCCCTCCCCTTAAACTAAATTATTGAAGGTTACATCCAGGCACTGCCACTACAACCGCGTGTTCGATTCAAAATCCGGTGCATATTCAACAGAAATAGGCTGGAGGACGCTTGATATTTTTGTTGTTAATTTCTTTCTTTCTTGCACCCTTTGTTCCCCAAATACAGGTCAGACGAACTCCGCCGGGGCTTCTTAAGTACATGCCTGCCGCCGGTCTGTGGATGGTATCGACAACGTGAGTTCCGCCGATGTCCACGGACCATGGAATCCCTGGTCTATGAGGATTCGCCATTGGCAGACTATCTTGAAGGTAGAGCTCGAGTTGTTCCCATGGATTCAAAAACACTATTAACACAGTTTAATGTTTACAGGTGAAGGCGAACGTGACCAAGACTGGACGTCACTACAAGTCGAGACCAACGGAGAGACACACTCACAGAACTTCGCGCCGAAAGGGATACCGACAATACAAACTCGCGTCCGAGACACCTTTGCCACAGCGAACGACAAGAATTACTCACAAGAACCGAGAACCGGAGTGTTTGGCCGGATACATCACACATGCTCTGTATGTCATAAACCCCATTTCTGAAGGAAGGAGTTGGGCAACAGCGGGCTAATTCCAGTAGTCGGCAGTCAGTTCACGGATCGGAAAGCGAGATAATGAGAGGTTCCTGGAACAATTCGGCTACGTAATAGTCGCATCGCATTTGCTGGACGAATATAATGCCGCATCGCACACAACCGCGGCAAAAGATGCGCAACCGAATATACCAGGTCATGACACAATATCGTTCTCTACCACCGTCGGTCTTACTGGAGCTGTCGTCACCATAGTAACGTCGTTTTCAATAGTCGGGTTAATTCACTGGAGTCGGTCACGAACAAGCGCAGGATTCAATCCACGAAGAATAGTGATACTGCTCGTCGTATTACCCCTGGTTGGGGCAGTTTTCTATGCGTTTGCTAGACGGCAGTGGTTGAGGTTTGTCAGACAACAAGCGGTTCAGGGGGCTTCCAACTTTATCAATGGAGCTCAAAGATTCGACTCGCTAGTTTCCTCGTCGGTGTTATTTATACAAGAGGTGGAACTTGTATCTCGAGGATACAGAATGTATACCTCTCTTCTCTGTCTTTGGAAGTCCAACGCATCTAACGTCTTTATGCAGAAGCACGCCTTTACCCCCAGTTAGTCGATTGGAAGAAACGACCCAAGTTCGACGGTGCTTGCGATTGCGCCGCGCTGTCTCCGAGGGTCTATCTCTTGTACTTGATCGATACATTCAAGCACAACATACCATCGGACTTCTTACAGACCCTTCGAACCTTGAAAAATACTACGACATCTACGAAATATCCATGGCAGAGCTTGCTGAAGCTCGTTCCGCATCTTTGGAAACCACAGGTGAGGACCAGTACTCGCTCAAGTGGCTCCGAATATTGTTTAGCCGATTGTATACTATGAGACAGAGCATTTTGTGCTGTCTTTTGGCGTTGAAGGCAGAAGGAAGCGGTAGCGATATTCCACCCTGGACTTGTGCGGTTGAAGAAATGCGGAATCTAGCAGCAGTAACGCATGAAGCCGCAAACAAGATTGCAAATATTTTGAATGAAAAAGACAGTAAGATTGATATCTTCATTTGCAAATATCTTTGTGATCAGGCTCTAACTTCATCCAGAACCTACCCCGCCTCTCTCACCCATTCCGTCCGCATCCACTGGTCGTGATACCCTTCGTGCTCAGGCAAGACGCTTGAATTCCCTCTCACAAGGTATCCGGGCTCTTCATGCCAAGATGCACTTGATGCGCGAAGAATCAGACGAAGGCTCGACGCAGGACGCAAGCGAGCAGGACGTCGGGGCGTCTTTGATGGCACAGTACGAATCCATCGGTGCCGACATTCGAGGTCTTTTACAAGAATGGGAAGCGGGCAAGATGGCTCTAGTCAGTTCCTTGGAACACCCAAATGGACTTCCCTCGTCGTCGTCATACGATCGCTTTTCGCGATCATCGTCCAATGACCTCAAACTACCACTATCACCAACCAGTAGCCTAGGCGGCGTTACAGCAGTAGACGGAAGTCCGACTGCAGCACTCATGGCTCTAAACGGCGAAATAGCAGAGAACGTCGCCGATGCCGAAGCAGAGGAAATATTTGAAGCGATCGTCATGCCGTCATCCCGAAAACGACAATCTCTAACCCGAGAAGAGCGAATTGCTCGTGTCAAAGAAGACAGAGCCCGACAGGCGGCCGCTCGCGAGAGAGCCGATGCAAGCACGAATATGCTTCGAGAACTGGAGACAGTCATCAAACATCGACCGACGCTGAAAAACAAACCCCAACGAATAACCAGTATATAACCACCACCATTATCGACCTCAATATTTTGCCTTATATTCCATTTTCAGCCGGCGTACAGTATAATATTTTCTATATATACGTATCTTCATTGCACCTATCTACTTTTCTATTGTACATAATTTGATCCAGAGTCGGCGTTCGGATGTACCATCAGGGAGCGATGTATTTGCAATCTTTCATCATCTTTTCTTTGTCCATGCATGTATATTATACAATCGCTATATAATTTCTATTGGTTGAATCAAGGACGATATACTTGATATAAAGTTGATAGATATCCAAGATCACAAGTCAATGGAAAAGGCAAACAATCTTACTGACTATTGATGGTGAATGTGCTCTGCTTGCTGGCGTTTTAGGGTTACGATCCATCTAGGTTCGGTGGATGACGTCGTCTTACACTTTGGACCTTGGTGTTTTCAAATCCCTGAACGTATAACTACAAGGGGCATCATTATTGACACCCATATAACTACGTACTAGGTACCGAGTACCTTGGCGAAGCGAAAGGCCAATAGGGTTTCGAGCTTGAGCACCATGCTCTGAGCGCCGCAGGACAATCTCACGAACCATCACATGCATCTAACAATATGTGTACCTAGGTCAACCTCCTGAAATAATGAATCGCCAATGTTGAAAATCGAGCCTATATGGAACGTATACGATGATCCCAACGATATCATCGCATATTTACATCATGGAACCGTCGTTCGAACGATAGATACTCTGGTCCCTCAGCCCTAACATGTTCGCGTCAGCTGTGTAGCTGAAGGAACTACGTAAGTGGACCCCTCCATCATCAGAAAAGGTTCACCATGTTCACCAGTGTTCACCAACCTGTCGTAAACGCTGGCCAGTTAGAAGGTATTAAGTTAGATTTACAAGTGCCAAATAGAAACATCTAATTAGTTTGATTCGCGTATCGAAAGTGTCACCTGAACAGACAGACCTTGAGTGGTTGATTTCTCGCCTATCGTTTGATAGTAGCGTGAAGTTTGTTGTTGCTTGAGTCAGTATTTGATAGTCATAGTAAGTGATGGAGATGTACTATGTAGTATGAGACGATTACCGTTGCCAGTGAGGAACTTTTTTTTGAGTTCTAACTATGTCAAAGTTCAATGTACGTACGTAGTACTATGCATTGGTTAGGGTTAGGTGTGCATGGACTTGCCCAACATAGTAAGGCTTGACTCCATCCTTCCACGGAGCTTCTACGGCCGGCCGTATTTATTTCGGACGGCTGTACTACGAGTACGTATGCTAGTGAAGGAGAAACACGCGTTAAGCAGCTAAAAACCAGCGAATAACTATCAGAGTAGGCACTGATTACTTCGCTTACCCCTACCGTCTACGAATGGAGGATAAAAACCCCTCACAGACACCGTACTCCGTCGTCATGTATTCATTAATACGCCAGCGAGTCAAGTCTTGCTCGCCCGAGACTAATTTCCACGCCGCTGGTAATACATACATACCACTAGTGCAGTGAGTGCACAAGTAACTTGCACCATGCACGTCGCCCAAGACGGATATCCTCTTGGATTTTGAGAGTCCGTAAGTCGTCAATTGATATCAAGATGTCCTCGGGATTCTGATCGCGTGGTACATACATATCTGGTACGTATCGTGGGATGACTCTATGAGAATCAACCTTTTGAATTCTTCCCACTGTGGCACATGTGCCCTTGGACCCTTGGTGCCCACAGTCTTCGAGAATCGTACCATAGTATGGGTTAGCGATCAACCAAACTTGGCTTTTACTTGGCTGTCCGTGCAAACTGTGGCTTCAACTGGACTGTTGAAGTTCGGTTGGTGTGCCGACGGAGACAATACTCTGAGCACTGTTACAGAGTACAGAACCGTGGTTACTACTAGCTACTACTACGTAGTACGTAGTACATAACTTAGTCGTTCGCAGGTCCTTGTAATAAATTATTAATAATAATAAGTATGTGCGTATACGGTCAGTGCGTAGCCGTACCACGTCAAAGCAACTTAGTTACAAGCTTAATTTCCCCTAAGTTGCAAGCTTAATTTCCCTAACGTTTCCCGTGTTGTGTTGATGTTGCCCTCGGTCAACACATGAATTTCAGGGACAGTGGATGGTCCATCCTTTGACCGCTTTTTCTGTTCACGCTGCGGACGCCATAGACATCCATCCTACTTTGTATTTCAACACACATTCTATTATGACTCTGTACTCTGTACATTCATCCCAAACATCAAATCATCCAAATGCTCCCCCGCTTTTCGAAAACTGCGCTTGTACTGCCACGGTCCTGCCAAACAGCAAAGCTTGGAACTCGACTTGGTACGTGCATTCGTCAACTTCACGCTACCGCCTAGAAAACCCTAGTGGAAACCAATCCCCGTCGCGACATGCAATGATTGGTCTATTCAATGCATAACATGACTGATCGGCTGCTGGAATCTGCAGGGCTACTCCTGTTTAGTATTAGCTGCTTTACAACTTCAAAATGTGTGTTTACTGTTCAGTTGTATTTAGTATTGGCCGACTCTGTGGTAGTTTAGTGACCTTAGTCTGCATGGGTGTAGTGTATGCAGGCGTGGTGCATGGTTTCCTAGAAGGGCAAGGAGCATAGCTGTTGCTTGACTCACTGAACAGCGGGTTTTCTCCGAGGTAGGGACTAGTTAAATGTTGGAGCTTGATGTGTTGTTCCCTACATGCATGTTAGTCTCAGCTATCGTAGCTGTGCTTTTCTTCTGGAAATGCTCCTCGGTGAAGGAAGAATTATTTCATTTGAGTCACAGAACGAGCTTGTATATCGATCGGCCTTGGAAGTGGTCGCTGCAAGAGACTGGTTGTCTCACGATACGGCGTCATAGAAGAGCGGTGAAACTGCCTAGGTACTGATGTTACTGTTTCTCCCTGTACCCGTGCCCTAATTCGACCCAAGGTTCGCAGACTACTACTACGAGTAGAGATGTGAACCTGTTAGCCGTCCATTTCTCCTCTGTCTGGTCCCTATCAATCAATTGGAGAATGAGATATCTAATCGAACCATACTATGCATGTTTCGATGCAACGATCATATCGGGGATCTACTTCGGAGTATATTCTGCCACAATCCTTGTATGGATTGGATCATGCAACATCGCGTCTCGTGATGTCATGTTATCAGTAGTAAGAATTTCAAATCGTAAATCATGAATATCTTCCTATTGCCCAAATAATATAAATACATTTTAATGCTCAAGGATGAGTCGCATGTTTCACATGATTTATGTACCAATTTACTTGTAAAGTGGAAGGCAGCTTCAGCTGGATGCATTCGACGAACCACGAGGAAAATCCTAGCCAGTCAATCGGCTCTACCTCTTCGTCCTGGTTTGTGGCATGTTATCATCGTCGTCTCAGATTATAAACAGAACAATGGAATCTGATCAGGTCATTTGTGCTGATTGCTTACTGCTGACTCGTGACGTTATTTGTTAAGCGCCACACCAAAGCCCATCTACGTACTGTGTATGTCGCAAAGAGTAAAACTAACGAGCAGTGGCTGTGACTTGAGCATCGGTGAATCCTTTTCCAGCAGCTGAAAAACCATGCTGAATAATTGGATGAGGTAACTAAGTTAACTAAACCACCGGGAAATGACCAAAATTACAGGTGTTGGTAACCCGGTCGTAAGGAAGACGCGATTACATAAGATACTTTTCCTCAATCCGCCAATCGTAGAGATGGACGGCCCTCCCTCACGCTCTGCCTTCAGCCTTTGCGACTGGTAATATTTCCGGCCTGTGACAGGGTTACTCTGACGGAGTATGGTCATCCGCATGTCCCAGTCATGATTGCATCTGCATGTATCACGTGACGCGATGCCTGTTTGCAGGATCTAAGAAATACCTGTGTATCGTCAGAGACAGGAACAAGGCCACTGGATGGAGTCAATCAAACTGAAATTTCTGCCGATTGTTGAGCCAACAAAAAGCAAGTTAGAAACCCATATTCGCATGCTCCGTAGGGTGAAAAAAGAAAAAAAGTGGACAAAAGACTGGCTTCTGACAAACGAGAAAAAAGCCTCATAGGAAGAGAAAACCAGCAAGTCAGGATGGGTCACGGTACGAAATTCTGAGTTGGCTGAGCGTCTCCATTTTTTGAAAATTTGAACACTCTTGTTCGTTTTCTCATTGTCAACTCGGCACGCAGCCTCGTACCGGGTTGTATGGTAAATTGTAACTTATGACACGGGAGGTAAAGAGCGAATGAAACATCCGAGGCGGTCTCTTTTAGAAGCAGTGCAATTGGTGGGACTCTCCGAGGGTCGTCCTGAAAGAGACAAGCGTCTGGTCAGAAACAGGACTAGCCGCATTGAGAGCACGAGGCGGCATAGTGGTGGCACAGTTGAGCGTAACAAACAGCCCGCAAAAAATTGGTAAGAAAAATTCTTCCTAGTATGAGTCCTCCGTAAAGTTACGATGGGCAAACTACCAACTAGGCAGTGCCGCGGCGCTAAGCACTGGCACTAGCAATACCGTATGTATAGTTCCCGTAATAATACATGCAGGGTGTGCAATGTGCATCAACTTGCCCCAACTCGTCTTTACCAGCCGTACGTACTCCGTACCACTCTCTCACTCACTCACTCACTCACTTCCGCCTCTCTCCATCTCAAATCCTAGTTTCTATTACTTTTTCTTTTCCAACGACCCAAACCCACCTTCTCCCTCTCATTCTACCTGCTCGCCGGCTGCTTGGATCTCTGCGCTCTGGACGTCGCTGCGTATCCTTCGACTACCACCGCGTATTGGGAACTTGTCTGCCTCCAATTGTCATCTCCCCTCTCTGTGACATTCAGCAGTCCAACCAACCCTTCGCAAACCTCCTTCAAGATGTTGCCTTTCATATTATGACAATCTGCGTCCTGCTTGGGACATCCTTAAACCCAAAGTCAACTTTTCCAGAATCTTTGTCGGTTCGCTCTGGCGATTATTACGAATTCGCCGTTAGAAAGCCTACATCTACCTATACCGATATTCATACACACGCCCATACTTCGACTCTCAACATACTACACATCTGAAAAGTTACTTGACTTCTACGCACATAATGACACACCATCAACGCCGTGATCGCCAAATACCAAAACTACAGACCATCTTGAAGATGGTCTTCTCTTCAGATCAGCCCTCGATCTCTGCAGGGCAAGAGGTT
This sequence comes from Talaromyces marneffei, assembly GCF_009556855.1. Taxonomy (NCBI): domain Eukaryota; kingdom Fungi; phylum Ascomycota; class Eurotiomycetes; order Eurotiales; family Trichocomaceae; genus Talaromyces; species Talaromyces marneffei. The sequence goes on along the minus strand of NC_072353.1, from coordinate 2,173,968 downwards.
GAGGTAGTGGACGACTGCGATGAGCCTCCCGACCAAAACCGTTCACACAATCTCCCTAATAATGACCAAATATACATCAAATCCCACCCGATACCCGAAAAGAAGGAATCATTGCTTACACGAGCATTGAAGAGTCCCGAGCTTGGTCCAGTTGACCGTATCCGAAAAGCTTCTTACCCTACGAGCAACGCTAGCGGTCACTCTACTGCTGAATTGACTAGCGATGGCGATCTCACCAGCCCTACCTACTCGAATACCTCCAGCCCACCCCACATATCAACACTTCAACTTGCTCCCGTCCTGGAGCCAAGGATATCTTCACCACCTTCGGATCCTCGAGAATCGAAAATCGAGGCGGACCTCGGGCGCAAGCGTTGTATCAGCTTTGCCTGTACAGCTCAGCAACCACAACGACCAAAGGAATCTGAAAAGAAACAAAAGACGCCCGAAGATAGTGACGCAGCTGACCCACCACAGCGCAAGTCGAGATTGACTTTTGTTTGTCCTTCACGACAAAGTGAGACTAGACCCACGACCAAGAGATCTCCACCTTACACCTCTCGTGCAACTCGGTCACCTCCGCCAACCTCGCGCCGCCCTTCTGCCGAATTGAAACAAGTCGATGCTGCTCCAGCTCGTGTCGCAGAGCCGGCACCTGTGAAAAAGCCTGGAAGCATTCACATGACTGGTCTAGGTGATTTCAAACCTTCGGAAGAAACTCGCTTCCATGAATTTGCAAGTTCTCCTGACGAGGTCGACGGATGGATGGTACAATCTACTGAACATCAGGGGAAAATTACTTTGGCCGATTGCATGGAGAAAGAAATGGCTATCAGAAAATTAGGAGAAGAAGCCGAGGCTGAAGCTATTGCTGAAGAAGAGGAAGAGAATGAAATGGAAAATGAAGATGACGAAGATGACACCGTAAACCCGGATGACGAGGAGGACGACACAGTGCACGACTTTTCTTCTGACGACGGCAACGAATCAGATAATGAGGCTGGCTTCGCCGACTCGGACGATGAGAGTGATGGCGATTCCGAATACGAATTCTGGGCACCCTCAACAACTACCGCAGCGACAAGTGCTGACAATCTCGATATCGTGCGTCTAGCTGCTGACCGTCGCAATTCTAATATATCGATCGACTCTTTGAAACACGAATACAGCCGACCTCCATCATCAATGGCAGGGTCCAGGAAGAGTCGCCGCCCGATCAACATCCCTCGAGCCCAGACTCCAGACTTGCCGGATAGCACTGATTTCGTGTGTGGAACACTTGATGAGGACCGTCCACTAGAGGCGGCATACATATCATGCATTGAAGAACGACGTCGCAAAAAACACATTCCTGTCCCCCAGGACATTGACCCTAGCTTTCCGACCACGGACCCTGAGGACAATGACGATGACATAGAAGAGAACGAGGACCAAGACGAGGATGGCGATGTGGCGGCTGCTGCTCGTATAGAAGAGGATCTTTTACGCGGCAGATCCAAGGGAACATTGAAAAAGACATCACGAACGTCTCCTCGACGTGTTCATTCTCCGGCTCCACGTGCACATGGACATGTTTCGCCTAAGCGCATGAAATCCCCTGCTCCTAAAGCTCGACATGCGCTAGCTGCTGGGCTGCCTACAATTGCCATTCCAGTACCCAGGACAGGCGTCAACATTACCGGTCCCGTGCAGCGTCCTCATTACACCCGAACGAAGTCGCTACCTCGCACTCCGAACCCATTCTTCAAAGGCTTAGAAGAATCGAGGCTGTCCGGTCAACACGTATCTCCAGGAACCTCTGTTGACGGACCAGTCTCCCGCAGTCGGGAGCTGCATACGCGCGGACCTATTGATATCATTCAAGGGCTGGAGCGCAAACGACAGAAACGAAAAGAAAAATTCTGGCGCCAGCATTGCCGCAAAGCCGCTGCCAAAGAACAGTCGGAACGACGTGCAGCGCGCGGCAAAGGCGCAGAACGCATGAAAGAGCTCGGTCTTGAAGTGGCCGAGCGATTTAAAGCATACGGCGTTGGCCAAGATACCCAATTGATGCTGTCTGTTTGATTGACAACAATTGTCTCTGATTTATACTTTTTTTTTACTTTTGATGTACATACTAACATCCTATTTTCTCTTATTCTTTTACATAAATTCTCAGAGCATGATGTTAGTTGATAATACAGCGCCAAGGACGGTTGATTGATATGAAATTAAATTATTCACTTATTTCTTTAGTTCTTCTCTCTTCCAATTTGCTTACTTGCTTCTGGTTTGGTTTGGTTTGTGTCTTTACGCATTGCATGCATGCATCAGGTGGTTTATAAAGCGAGCAGTTCTTCTTGAGATATATACCCATCGCATGTCGAGTATATAAGAATGTCATGACTAACGAATACAGTCATTAGCCGTACCAATACGCTCCCTTTCTGTCTGAATTGATTCTCGCCATGTTGTAGCAATGTACACTGTATACTATGCCATAGTTACGGATGTTGCGGCGAGACGGAGCCGCGCATGCCTTACATTTCAGGCAGACACCCGTCAGCTCCGTTCTGAACCTTCTGATTGGCCTGGGCAAATCAACGTCCGACACCTCGCTCGTTCGCTAGTTAACTAACTAACCTTGACATATTACTCCGTGCATTCTTCTCTCTTCTTATCTTTTCGAGTCAGCCAACGCAACGGTTAACGAACGACGAGATTTATTTCTCTATTCGTGTTTGATTCAACGCACGCGAACGACGAACGGTTACGAAACAACTGGATAGGAGTTTTTTTCCGGAGGAACAAACAACTATTACGACGATACTTGCGACGACATCATGTGGATTATCAACTGGTGTAAGTTGTGGACGTCGAATTGTCGACAGATCTTGACAACATCGAGCTTGTTGCAATAATAAATAACAACGAAAGAAAACGGGATGACTGACGTATCTCTCTGCAAACAGTCTACGACGTCCTGGCATCCCTGGGCTTGCTCAACAAGCATGCCAAACTTTTGTTCCTTGGACTCGACAATGCGGGAAAGACTACTTTGTTGCACATGCTGAAGGTACAACAGTCAAGAACTGCGCAAAATTAAATGAAGGCGTGATGCTGATGGTTGGAATTTGGATAGAATGATCGAGTGGCTATTCTCCAGCCTACTGCTCACCCAAGTACGTACACAACCCATCTACAAAATGGAGGAATATGGACTAACGTAACAAAGCATCCGAGGAATTGGCCATTGGAAACAACCGCTTCACCACCTTTGATCTCGGTGGTCACCAGCAGGGTACTTCCCCCTCCCCTTTCCCCTTCTCTGCAATTTATCTAACCCTCGGTAATAAATAGCCCGCCGCCTGTGGAAAGACTACTTCCCCGAAGTAAGCGGTATCGTCTTCCTCGTCGACGCCAAAGACCACGAACGCTTCCCCGAATCCAAAGCCGAGCTTGACGCCTTGCTCGCAATGGAGGAGCTCTCCAAGGTCCCCTTCCTCATTCTCGGAAACAAGATTGATCATCCGGATGCTGTTAGTGAGGATGAGTTGCGTCATCATATGGGATTGTGGCAGACGACGGGTAAAGGCAAAGTGCCCTTGGAGGGCATTCGGCCTATTGAGGTTTTTATGTGTAGTGTTGTTATGAGACAGGGTACGTCTCCTTCCTTCCTTCTGGAGAGATTATAAATGCTAACATGTGTGGGTACAGGATACGGAGAAGGTATCAGATGGCTTTCTCAATATGTCTAATGTCTTCGCCCATCTACCTGTGATAACAAGACTGTGATAAGTATCCGCCTCCAACATGACAGTATCTGAACGTCAAACTACAAATCCCCTAGTTACAATAATCCAGATTCACCCTCCTCCTATGCTCCAACTACTTTTGGTCCGTCTTGTCGTCTCTATTACGCTCCTGTTCAACCAACTTTTTTTGTCCCCCTCACTTGCTCTTCATATTGCTATTCGTTTGTCGTCGTTTGGGAAGCGAGTCTATCAAATCAATCAATCAAATCAAGCAAAATCAAATAAACAAACCAAATCAAAAGAACAGTCTTTCGATCCAGGATTCCCAGAGTAGACAATATTGTGCATTACGTAGATAGTCGACTTTGCCTATCAACCTGCTTCACCCTCAATGTCGAAACCGGTCGATACGCAAGGGAATGGGATTACTTCAAAGTCTCGAGATGACGAAACGTCATGACAATTGGCGTCAATTGCATGACATAAAATGAAACCTAACCTAACCTGACAGTCGAAGTAAAGGAAAGAAGAAGGGAAAAAAAAAAAAGGAAACCAACACTGACACAAAAAGATAGTAAAAGAAACAGTCGAAGGGAAGAAGAAAAATGCTAAATCAGTCGAAGGAGAGAAAAAGTAAGAAGAAAAAAACCAAACACTTGTCCCCATTTCCTATCCTATCCTATATCCATGTCCATATCGTATGCAATGCATCGCATGGAATCACACAACACACTTGAGATAAAAACACACAAACACACAGCGCCAGAACTTGCGGGTTCAACTGGTTCCTTTTCTTTCCTTTCTCATGATCATCACCCCCCCCCCCCCCAATTTTCCCATTCTCAATAACATACCCAACATATTTATGTTCATGCGCCGTAATAAATCGTGTCGTGGTCAAACGTTCATTGAAACACCGTGATTGCGATCCGACTCAGAGGAATAACGGAGGGAGGAGAATGGAGGCGATCAGTCGGGACCAGATCCATGGTAACGAGAATAGTAAAACAAGGTAATTAATGAAGATTGGTCGGTCATCCGGTCGAATCGTAGTATGCGAGGTCGAGTCGGTTGAGTCGGTTGTTGAGTCAGTCAAGGTCAAGGTCGAGGTGAAAGCGAATCGTTAGTCAAGATTGGAGTGTTGAACCGAAGTCGAGTCAATCTGCTGTTCTTATTTCCGTCCGAACCTGCTGCACATGGAAAAGCTCGTATTTACTTCTTTTTCTGCTTTCGCGGAGGAGTGATGGGTCTGCCAGTGCTTATACCCCCGTGAACGTACTTTTGTTTCTTTTCGGCTGGTTTGAGAATCTACTTCAGTTAGCATATATCATTCACCTTTTAAAGCGGGAAAACAAACCTGGAATGAACATAACAAGCTCTCGTCCACGCTCATCATCGCGCCAGCGTTGTCGAATTCTCCGCAATAGTTGGGCGCACTGAACAAGGTCACTAATTGTCGCTTTGAGAAGAATTCGTAACCGTCTTCGACGACTTGGTGGGCTCGGCAGATCAGGTCCATGTCGTGTTTTTGCAAGAACCGAGACACAACATCTGGTCCAAACGTAAACGAAACACCTCGATCGTTCTCGCTCCAGCCAGTGATGTCTTTGTCGGGGTCGGACCACAGGAGATCGCAAAGCAGACCGCAATCGGGGATCTATTAAAGTCAGCGTGTTAGATTGAGCCATAGCTCTTTCCTCCTCTTCCACAGGGATACTTCGTCCTTTCATGTTGACCAGAAATTGATAAAAAAAAAAAAAAACTTACATCAGTGGGACGCATCACTCGGCGAATCTGCTCCATAGAGTTGAGATCCGGACTCAAGCCTCCGTGCATAGTGAAGATCTTCTCGTCGATAATGGCGGCAATAGGCAAGCAGTTGAAGCAATCGGTAAAGGTCTTCCAGAGCTTGATGTTGTATCGGCGCTTGCACTCATCGTAGAATCCGTAGATACGGTTGATCGACGCGCATTCGTGGTTACCACGGAGAATGAAGAAGTTTTCGGGATATTTGATCTTGTACGCAAGCAACAAGCAGATGGTCTCGAGGGACTGCTTGCCACGGTCGACATAGTCTCCAAGGAAGAGGTAGTTTGCCTCGGGAGGGAAGCCACCATATTCGAACAGACGTAGGAGATCGTAGTATTGACCGTGAATATCACCGCAAATCTACACCGTAACAATCAGCCTCTGACATCATTGCCTGAGAACAAAGAACAACGTACCTTGATAGGCGCTTCAAGCTCGAGAAGTATGGGCTGTGAGATAAAAATTTCTCGTGCCTTGGTACACAAATGACGAATCTCAGATTCTAGTAACTGCACTTGTTTTCCAGGCCGACTGCCCCTCACTTCCAACAGTCTATCGATGATAGAATCCAAATCCACGTCCTGGTCAGCCATGACGTGCGACCTTGAGAGAGAAGATTAGGCGGGGAAGGGGAGAGAAGCGGAGACGAAAAAGAAAAACGAATGGAAGCGTAGCGCTCGACCGATCTGTTGGATGTTAGTGAGATGATCTGTGGTGTCGGTCGGGTCGGGTCAACATGCGAGATGAATGACAAACGACAAACGCGATTACAGACGCGTTGTGACCGATAAAATAAGTGGGAAATAAAGGTAGACTGACATAGAAATCAAGACCCAATAGAAAAGAAAAATTAAAACCTCCCAGGTAAGTGTGGAGTCACAGAGCACGCAACGACTAAATCAGAAACGTCGGCAAAGATAGGCCAGCAGGCCTGCCTCGAGTAGCAAGAACTTCCGCTCCTTTCAATAGTGAAAAAGTAAGGCAACGAGGGAAAAGATGATCAAAGTCTCGAGTCTGGAAAAGACAAGCAAGCAGCCCAAATCAAATTTTCTCTGTGACGGACAGAAGCGAGATGGGTGCGACTGAAGCTTGATGAAGGAAATTCGATCGAGACAATCGAATCGTGCGCCGAAGTCGTGTGGTGATGGTCAGTCGTGAAGTGTATTGACAGAGCGATAATCAGTAGTAGCACAAGGAAAAACCGGGTTGGAGATCCTTTTTTGCCTTCGTCTCGCTTGAGTCGACGATAATAAACCGATCTAATGGATTTTTGAAGATGAAGATTTTTTTCTCGCTCTCAAGCAAGTCTCTTTTTGTAAGTATTCTTCCTCTCAATATCGTGGACGATGGAAACAGTGACGGTGGGTGGCGTGTTGAAGGAGTAAAAAACCAAAGCAGGCGGCAGAGTTAGAAGAAGAGACTTCCAGTGGTTCAAGGGCGCGCGCGGGTAACGGCGAAGGGAGGGCCAGAAGAAACGCGTGGATCGTCGGGCAGTAACAGCGACGTTAGGAGTTAGGCTAGTCGATGGATATGAGTTTGAATTGAATTGAATTGAATTGAATTGAAATCGAAAGGGGAAAGTCAAGTCAGTGAGCGATAAAAGAAGTAGGCAGAGATGGTGAAAAGAATATGACTTGACGATGGGAGGGGCGGCTTGGATGAATAATGCATTCATTGAATCAATCACACATCAAGCGTCGGCACTTTGCCTTTTCCTTAATATACACACTACACACTAGTATCTCTCTTTCCTTATTCCATATCCACTACTTACCCTGATGCTTGATAATTGATTATACACTGCTTGGCACGTCTAACAGAATTGTCCTACAGATTGATACTCATCATATCATCCAAACAACGTACTCTGGACTATGTACGGCTTGCGTACGTACATTCGTTACTCTAACCCGCAACCCATCGATATCCATCGCGTTCTAGATTCTGTTCCTCGACAACTTGGGACCAAAGCCCCTCTATCCCCCTCTTCTGACATGCTCTGATATGCCACATCTTCCGTTCATAAATCATTCTAGAACTGATCGGCCCTTGAGTCACAGCTGAATCACTTGACTAGGAAATCAGGGACCGCTCTAGATTCGAAGACTTTCGGAGATGAGCGATGGACGACGAGATTGGTTGCAACTTACAAGAGGAAACAAACGCTAGCTAGCTGATAGGTCAATACTTACTCAGTAATATAGTTATATCATGCTAAGAAGAATAGCCGCCTCGAGATAGCAGCCACTGAGCCACTTCCTGGATCTCCCATGTCTCTCCGAGATATCCACGTGGTGTGCCTTCTAGATACATAGTACTACAGGGTAGTTACTACGTATATATTGATAAATGCAATCCATCATTCATAGCTATCATATCTAAACATACAAAGCAATTCTCTGTATAACAACCCAAGGCAAAACGAAGCTTACAATCAGATAGCCAACACCGAATGGCTTGATAATAATCAAGAACCAATTCCACCAATGAGAGGAGACAAGAACGATGCTACCAACCGCGCCGCCTGGACAATACGAGCGGTCTAAAACTCAATCAAAAAGAATCAAACAAGGCGAAACAACTATTTTTGTGAACAAAGACAGAAACTAAATCATCAAAACATGCCCACCCAGATAAACGATAAACGCAGAAAATCAACAATAACTCCGTAGTATGCATATGCAATTATACAATCAAAAGTCCAAAGACAAGGGTATAATGATTCTTTCAAGACCATGGGTATAAATAATAATAATCGACGCGTCGACTTCAATGTGTTTATATGGGCGTATCAACCCACTGTCCGACCACTAACCAGCAAGTGACTCTCGGGACGACTGACGGCATCCGGTCGAATCATAGATGCGTCAAATACTGTGCCTGTCCGCGGAACAGCCGACAAATTCGCCTGCGGTCTAGGGGGTTGCGTCTGCCAGTTCCCCTCATGAAGCACGCTGAGCCAGTTGTTGTTGCTGTTGCTATTGCTGTTGTTATGGACGGCTTCTAGTCTTGGACGAAATATATTGCTTTCACCACCCAGACTGAAGTTGGCGTTCCAATCTATAGCATCCTGCTTAGCTGGTAGAACTTTCTGATTTTGAGACACAGGTTGAGTGATTGGTTTTTTCACCGGTTCAACATCAACAGGTGATGTTGTTGCATTCTCCTTCGGCCTTGTCGGTCCGCTCGCAGTGAATGGATCGACCAGCACAGGAGGATCAGGGGGCAAAGGTTTGTTTTGTAATGAGGAAGGAGAAGTGAAAACTTGCGTTACAGATTCTTCTCGAGACAAGTCAACAATACGTCGACGATTGCCTCTTTTCCGGTGTGTCGTCCCGGTGGCTCCCGTTGTTTCTGTTGCTGCTACGACGGCAGCGGCGGAGGAAATGTCTTGGGACAATAGTTCCGGACGCGCTGGTGCTGGCACCTTGCTCACAGTCTTTGCTGGCTCGGGGTCGACCGGTCGGACAACCGGCGCAGACTCCGGCTCAGCAACACGCTCTACCAACTGCTTTCGTTCGCTATATCCTGGACCCGATGCATCAATTATGATGTCTTCGGTGAATCCGGGAGTACGACGGAAGAGATTGAATATGGTGACCCGGTAGTTGGGATGGGTTTTGGTGAATGGATTGCCCGAGACCCAAATCTCTCGTATCTCAGGGAGACCTGTCAGCCGGGCAATTTCTGTAGGATCCGTAAGATTATTGTCGCGAAGGTCAAGACGCTCCAGCGAAAGGAGTCGTTCAATTCCAGCGAGCGATGACAATCGGTTTCCGCGAAGGTTGAGGGCAGTAATTGCGGGTAGCGGGTTCTTCGCAATCGACCGCAGTGAGTTGATCATGCAATTGGAGAGGTTCAATGCTCGCAGCGCCACCAAAGACGGCAAGCTATCGGGGATTTCGGCAAACAGATTGGACGACAAGTCAAGGGAGTGCAATGTGTTGGCAACCGGCATGAAGCAGTCTGATGGCAAAGTCGTCAAAGAATTGTCGGCCAATCCCAGATGACGCAGGAAACGCCATTTGGTTGGAGGCAATACCCCAGCCAAGAGGTTTGACGAGCTGCGGTTTCCATGAAGCGAAACCTCGCTCGAGTTTGAGCTGCCCGAGCTAGACCGCGCTACCTTGTTGATCGAATGCCCACGAGAGTGACGGTTTTGAGTATGTTGTCTCGACGAAGTCTGCGGACGCGTAGGAGAGTAGCTGCCTGTTCGGCGATGTCCCCGTTCGCCTTCGGACCCTCCTCGGATCATGGGAATAGATTTGGGGCTGGTACTGGTGGCTAGGTTGCTGCTAAGGCTGGGGGATCCTGGTGCCGAGACGGGTTTATGTGTGTTACTGGTACTACTGGTCTCATCGTATTTGTAAACTGGCTGGGGAGTGCTTGCCATGCTGCCACCAGGGATAGGCGAAGGGTGAGACTTTGACGAGCGGCGTCGACGTTTGTCAACGTCATCCAGAACGATCTTGGTCAACAGGTCGGCTGGGTCATTGATGTTGGCTCGTTTTAAGGTGAGCGTGCGCAGTTGCTCAGACAGCCTGTCCCAACCATAAAAGGAGCGAAAGTCGATATCAATGATCTCAAGAGCACTCAAGTTCTTGAACGCGTGTAACGGAACTGCGGTATCCAGGGGAAATTCCTCGTAGCCGCGGATGAGACGAGCTCGACGATCCGGGGCGAGGCGCAGACAGGGGATCTTAGTGAATGCAGAGTACAGGTACTTAAGGTCGGCTTCCAAAGCAGCCTTTGCCTTTTCGGATTTGGTGACGGAATCTTTCGAGCCGAGTCCAAAGGAAGACCAGACGGCGCTCATACCAGACATGACACTACGAACGCTGGATACGGAGTGGATAGAATCGCGATCGCCACGGGTACGACGTGGCTGATTCAGGAATGACACATACGAGGAGGATGAGTCATTGTGAATGTTCTCTAAGCGAACATTCATAGAGCCCACCGCAATGGAGAGGTCCTCGAACTGGGACAGTAGGTAGAAGAGGTGGTGCGGGGTAAGGGTCAGCTTGGCTGGTTTCACGTTTTGCGAGGTAAACTTCAAGGCGCCAAAGGAAAGGGCGGCGGCTAGGGTAGATGAGGTAGAGGATGCATAGTTGTTGGAGGGGACGGACTGGCGTCTCAGCTGCAGAGCGTTGGCCAAGGCTTTTTCATGAGTTCGCACGAAGCTGGCGAGATTCTATACCGGAAATATCAGCAGCCGTCCTAGCATGGTAAGATGAAGATAAGAACGCACCTTGATGAAAAGTTGACCATCCTCCGAGTTGAGTTTCTCCATTATGAGGTTGATTGTATCTGCCTAGTCCAACGTACAGGATCCAGGCAACGGGTACTGCAAGACGAGCGCTCAAGGAAAACAAGAGAAACGGTAGAAAAGTCCCATCGACATTTTCGCTGGTCCTGCCAGGTGTGTATGGGGATATTCTGCGAAAAAAAAACACAACGTTAGTATCGAGAAAATAAAAGAAGGGAACGAAAGAAAGAATGACACGAAAAAGGAGGAAAGAGGAGAGAGGCAAGAGTCAGAGCGAGGCTGTAATGTACCAAAGGTACCTGCTAATAAAACAAGGTGTGTGCACCCACGAGGTACTACTTTCCGCGGTGGTTCACGAGACCTGCGGCTTTTGTCTGGCTGACCCAGGCAGAGAGTGTGATGTCTCAGCAAGGATGCAAATGAGACGTCGAGTACCAAGTAATTATTGGTATAAATTCAGATGATGTTGAATCTGATGGTCGTCTCGTGTGGCTGACCAGTTTTGTGCCTTGTTTTGCTGACTCGCCCTTGCAGTCGAGATTTTTCGCGATCGGCTCGACCGGTCCGCGGAATAGTAGGCGGGAGGTAGAAAATGTAGGAATTAGGATTAAATCAATAACCAGGAAAGAGGCGATCCAAGAAGATCAAGAAGAGGACAATCGAGAGAAATATCAAAAGAGAAAAAAACAAAATATGGTGGTGGTGGTGGTTGCTTTTTCTCCGTAGGCAGAACAAACACGCTATCCAAGGCTGGTGCAAAAACAAACGAGTCAGGGGGAGGGGCTCTTTTCTGGACTGATTTCCAGCCTAGTCGCAATGCAAGATGCAATTAGCGAATGGCTTGGATTATTGAATGCGACAGAAATGCTGCAAAATGACAGTGGTATGCAGTAGCATGGAAAGAGCAGGGAGTGAAGAAAAATAGGGAATCAAAAGATGCAGGATGGCGTCTGTCAAGAGTTACATTAACTTCGTTACTACCAGCACCAGCACTAAATAGTACTACGAGTATGTACGTAGTGACTAGTGGTGATAACTAGCCCTGCCGCTACTCCCAAGGTATCCATAACTTATCTGATATGTATGGAGTACTGACCACCAGCATATCATACCTCTATCAGAGGCGACTCCGTCCTCGGCACCGTCGAGCAAAATAATCGAGATGATGCCGTGCACACACCCCTCCACCGGAGTAGTGCGACTCCACCGCTGCTGATAGCGCAACGCCGTCCATCTCGCTAATGCGCTAAAGGCAGCTAACCGTATCACAATACGCTGCTCAGCCTGTCTTTGGCGCTAATCACTGTACTCACTGCACCAGTAATGGGAGGGGTGGCATCTGACTGTCCTCTTATTCGTCGGGAGCATGGGATGGTTCTTTTCTTTTTTGAGCAGATGCACATACGAAGACCCCGTGCCAATGGTGCAAGAGCCCGCAAGTGCTGCCGCTCGACGAATCCTTCCAAGTGCTGATCGGATGACAGAGTTTATTCGGATTTTGGTATGTACATTTTTTTTGCCATTTGAATGAATGTCTAATTTATTGGTGCTATTCCGTATCCTAGCCTACAACGTAGTGTGTATGCCTCGGTGTTCCGTGCATCGGCCTTTGGTCGGCCGGCTTTACCATTCTGTATGATCCGTACATAACAAAGACATGGCGAGGTTGTACGTACTTGACCACTGTCCACTCCCTATTGATAATATGATAATATCCAAACAAGTTCAGCTTCTGGCTCTCGGGCCTTTGCATGTTCATTTGATATACGTACTCCAGCATGACCATCTTAGCAGCATCTTAGCATCTTGGTATCAGCTAGTCAGTGGCCGGCCAATCACAGCGGCCCATCCGCCGATGTCCTCGCACGATGCTTTCTGCCTTCAGCCTCGGTGGAACATGGTGCATTTGATATTTTAGTATTTCTTTATAGTTTTATATTTCATGTTTTAGTTATATAAACGGTTATTACCGGGGGGGTGGCATCGTTGGTCGAGGTATACTCCATAGTAGATACAATTGAATAAAAGGAATGAGGATCCAGATGTACTACGCAACGATTCAAGATCGGTTCCATGGTTTAATCGATAAGATGCCAGCCCATCCGCCGACCAATCACGCCCACGGCTACCCACATCCCTCTTCTCTGGTCAATATAACAGTTACAGTATACAAATGATCCTCTCCAAAACATCGAAACATCGAAAAAAGCTTCAAAAATTCTTAGTGGGAGCGGTAATATCAACCAGCCCCGCATAAAACATTTCCTTCTCGACTGCCCAGGACTCCAGGTCTCTATCCGACTCGCCGACTGGTCAATTGTGCCACCTCCCAGCACCAACGGCTCGCCCGGTTCGCGCTGATTGGTTTAGAGTCGAACATCTGAATGAACGCAGGCCCTTGCTCCGATCATCATTGGCTGCTCGCACACAGGTCACCTGCAGTCTGCGCTCTGCAGCCGGAAAAGAAATGAAGATGCAGAAAAGAAAAGAAAGAGAGAGAAAAAAAAATTGAAAATGCAAATTCGGAGATCGCGCAAGCATTGCATCAATGCATTTCTTCTGTGACTGATATACTACGAGTAGGTGCGTGATGAGCCATAGGATGCGATGCGTACCTTGCCATCGATCGCCAACTCCAAGATTGGGGAGAGTGATTGGCCGGTCCTTATGCTCCGTCCACACTCCTTGATCCAGATTCCATGGTTCTGCCCGCCGAGTACATAATGTAGTATGCATACACTACTGTGTATATAGTACTCATAGTACAGTAGTCGCAAGAGAGTATGCGCCATGCACCATGCACCACCATGCACCATCTCCTTGTCAGGGTCTACAAATCATACCCCTCGCTCCCTCATACCGAGGACACTTGCCTTTCACTAAAGGATATACCGTTTCATCTCTCTGTATGTTTCATTGGTCGTGGTGATGTCTCACCCCTCCATCTCGGAGCGGAAATATGTTCAGGATCTAGTAGGATTTTTAGTGAACCAAGGATTAAGCATTCCGTTTTCTTTTGTATACATATTTTCTGAAGGTTTAGACTTTGAGAAACTGGCGGTGAGCGGATTTCAGCTGTGCACTGGTTTCTTGAAATCAACATTGGTCGTTGCGAGATTTATCAGAATGCACTTGTATCATGATGTTATTGTTGTAGTTATTCATAAACGTAACTAATATCGTAACGAATATTAGTCGACTACGTAAGTTAGTGACCAAGTTACTAGTATATGTCGTTAGGTAAGAGAAGAGATTGCCGGGTCTCGTGACCATATCTGATTGTCTTGACCGGAGTGCACGTTCCAACCAATGTCCCGACTAGGAAAATTAGTAGTACCACCGCGGGAACTTATCTCGAGCCACCGACCAATCATGCCATCGTGGAGCCAAAACAGATCTTTTGTGCATGCCCATGAGTTGATGTGATGTTATTACGAGTATGTATGTAGTACGGAGCTCATACGGAGTCTTTGTCGACTTGCTTGCAGATATTTTATACTTCACGGCCTACCTCAGTCTAGTACCGTGGATCAGTGGAGCATATAACCAACTTTTATCTTGGAAGTGTGTTCATGATGGTGGTTTATACGTACCTACTACCTACTGTAGTAGGTAACACCATAAGAGTATGATCAGATCAGCAGTTCGTCCGCTCCATTTTTTTTTTTTTTTTTTTGTACTCTGTTTTGTGGATTCCAATGTGAGAATAACCTCATTTATGACATTTATGACATTTATGACACCCAAAGTTTGTTAGTGCAAGGCGTAGAGGTTAGTTAGGGTCTCCGCATTTGACTGGGATATCCCTTGATATGTGCTCTTATTCCTTGCGTGGTTGATCTGTTATACCATACCACACATACCACATGTACCAAGGTAACTTGACTTCATACGCACGGATCATTTAAGCACCATGTACTCCGTAAGATACCACGGTACGTACTACTGTCAACTGGTAGTACGTACTACATAGTATAGTTAGTAGGTAACTTAGATAACCAATACATACTAGTGGTACACCCTCCATGATCGACAGTGTACACCTACCACCCCGAGATAGGACGAACGCTGACGTCGAATTGCCACTTTAACTGTACTTATCAGAGTTTGAGTCCGTCCATCTCGAATGAACGTGTGCTTTTCCGGATATTCCTCGAAATAAAGTTGAGATGTTCACCAAGGACCAAGGACAAGTAAAAAGGCATGTGCATGACACATGACTTGCTTTGTCCACATGCTTTTTTATTTTATTTTCCATGCTGACTGTTACTAGAACCAAGGAAGTAGGATATGTATCGATCGCTTTGCCACATTTGTATGTATCTACACCGATCTTCGTACCAGCGCAAACTTTGTATGATAAGGATGGAGGGGTAATTATCGGGATCTCTACTAGATTATCCTGGTTGACACCTTGAATGGTTTCAGTTGCTTTCACATATTTGAACCAAATGGTGTGGTTGAAAGAAAGCATTCGATGATGTTCAATGCGTTGTTCTGTGCCGATATTTCCTTGTAGATATTCGACATCCTTGGAGATTGTCATAATCGCCACTCTTATGAAGCCTCTGACGTGGCAACCAATCAATCACGGCTCGACAAAATAAATTGAGTATCAACTCTAAGCATGGGACCAGCATACCACCCGTGGCATGAAGCATAGATAACTAACTACGTATACCCGAAGCTTATTATGTAAATGACGATGTCTTTTGTCAGGGGGATGTCAACTGGTTTGAATGACGCAGTAGGTAATGCTTCTTTTATGTATACGGGCATGACTATGACTTGATAGAGGGGATATGGTCAATGTCAAACAACATTGAAGGCAACCGAGTCTTAATATTTTGCTAGGACTTCCTCGGCCGAATTGTCTCGGTTTGAGATCTGTAAGGTGACGGGGAAGTACTGCACGTCTCGGCTGCTGATATCACAACTTATGCTACCGGCAGCTCTTTCAATATCTCATAAGGGTTTATGCCAGGTGCTTTGATTGACTAGGTCAATTCATTCAATGTGTTATCTACGGAGTATGTGTAGAGTGATGTAGGGTTAGGGCTTAGATATAGTTACCAGCCACACCGCGACACTACATATGTTTACCGTGGTGGCTGAGCCCCACATGCCGTGGCGTAACATGTGACGACGTCATCCCATTTCAACACCCAAGTTTGGCCGTTGTCTGATCTCATTTTCGCAACATGACAAGAAAACCATTGAGCATGGTCTACAGCCGAAACATCATGCTCATTAGCTTACGATGACAATGAGCGCCGGCGACAAACCCTCGTCTTCGACAACATCACTCCAACCACGGGAACCCCTCAAACCGGGATATGACCCGTCTCTTCTCCCCGACTACGAGACCCCTTTTATTACAGACGATGACCTTCGTGCCTTCGAAAAGGCGCTGAGCGCTCCCGAAGTCGAGCCTTTAGTTGCCATCAACGACTGGCGTCCAATCCGTCAGCGCGTCCGACGACCATTTCGTTCCCGCGCCGTATCAAATACCACCAACAAACCGCCTCGAAGAACAAAAGATGAGACGCGCGAAGGGTTTCTGTACACACTACTCAAATACCCCTTTCTAGTGACTGTGTTTGCCTGGATTGCGATTCTCAGCATTGTATATGTTTTTACTCGGCTGTACATATATCTCTACGAGCACTTTGTGACCTGGACCGGTCGACGGGAGAAGTTGCGAAGGTCACTGCATTCTACTCGAAATTACGAAGATTGGCAGCGTGCGGCGCATAATCTGGACATATATCTTGGCAATGAGAAGTGGAAAGAAAATGACGAATACGCTTATTACGATTACTTGACGGTGAGGAAAGTGGTAAAACAGCTCAGACAGCTGCGGAAACAAGTCGAGGAGACGCAAAACGGCAATGTACAGCATGAAGAAGCCGTGGAAGATCTTCGCTCACTTTTAGAGGCTTGCGTCAAGAATAATTTTGTTGGGGTTGAGAATCCGAGACTTTATAGTGAGGCCTATTCAGGTACGAAACATCTGGTGCAGGAATATATTGATGAGGTGCATTTATGCCTGGAATGGCTGCTTAATACTCGGGACTTGACCAAGGAAGTGAAATATCGTCATTTTCGACATCTTGATACAAACTTCGGACGGACTGCGCTGTGTTTGTCCGGTGGAGCCACCTTTGCCTATTACCATTTTGGTGTAGTCAAGGCTCTACTGGACAATGGAGTCTTACCAGAGATTATCACGGGAACATCAGGAGGGGCATTAGTTGCAGCGCTGGTGGCAACCAGGACAGACGAAGAATTAAAGCAACTACTCATTCCAGCTCTGGCGTATCGCATCAAGGCGTGCCACGAACGGTTTCCCGCTTGGGTCAAACGATGGTGGAAGACAGGTGCTCGCTTCGATACTCTCGACTGGGCCAGACAATGCAGTTGGTTCACTCGGGGCTCCATGACTTTCCGGGAAGCGTTTGAGCGTACCGGAAGAATTCTCAATGTTTCATGTGTACCCTCAGACCCCCATTCACCCACCATCTTGGCCAATTATCTCACCTCCCCTGACTGCGTAATCTGGAGCGCAGTGATAGCTTCAGCTGCCGTCCCCGGTATCCTGAATCCGGTAGTCCTTATGAAAAAGAACAAAGACGGCAGCCTATCCCCATACTCCTTTGGCCACAAATGGAAAGACGGCAGTCTTCGCACTGACATCCCCGTCAAAGCACTCAATCTCCACTTCAACGTTAACTTCACAACCGTCTCTCAAGTCAACCCTCACATCAACCTATTCTTCTTCAGTTCCCGGGGCTCCGTCGGTCGTCCCGTAACTCATCGCAAAGGCCGCGGCTGGCGAGGCGGGTTTTTAGGTTCGGCAGTAGAGCAATACATCAAACTCGACCTGAACAAATGGCTTCGCGTCCTTCGACATTTGGAGCTTCTACCTCGTCCCTTGGGACAGGACTGGAGTCAAATCTGGCTACAGCATTTCAGCGGGACAATCACCATCTGGCCGAAATCAATTCCGTCGGATTTTTGGAATATACTTTCTGATCCCTCACCAGACCGTCTTGCGCGCATGCTACAAGTCGGACAACAAAGCGCATTCCCGAAAATCAAGTTTATTCAGAATCGGATGAAAATCGAGAATTTGATTATGTTAGGTTTATTGAAGAATTCGCTCCATGGATTGAATCATGATAACTCGCCTCTACTCTCCCGTCGACATGATGAATATGACAAAGACGGCGCCGGAGAGAAAAGAGAAGGCGATGAACTCGACGAAGTGACGAGAATAGTCTTTTTACCCGGCGAGCCAGAAGAAGAAAAAGGGGCCTTATCCTCTGATCGCCTAAGCGTTCCGAATCAGCACCCTCTCTCATCGTTATCGGACCCTCACTCTGCCCCTGTTCCAAGTGATCATCGACGGAGTAGCGTCATTGATGAAATGCGTCGTCAATCAGCTGTGTTCTTTGACGATTCGGATGTGTATTATGGCGAAGAGAGTGATGAGAGTACTGGACTAGGTGTTGGTGGTGGTACGAAGGGCATCTAGAATGAGAAATAGGAAGACGAAATCGTCACGGAAATGGACATGGTTTGTTGATGGATATATTTCACGTATTTAATACGCACCTCTTTCTTGGAAATTGTTTGACCATGAATCTTCACGAAATCTCTAGTTGACTCTTTTCTTATAATCTTCACCATCCAATACTGAAATTAACAGTTTCGTTTGGGATATTGTCTCATTAAACAAATTATTTTCATTAAACCCATTAGTCATTAGCTTGGATAGAAGAACCCATGTCAATATAGACAGAAACATCTGGCAGAGCTGTTCTCCCTGGATAACATATAAGTGAAAAGACAGATTTAAATTAAGATTATGTAAATGTCCAAGTATTGTGTATATGCTGCGTGTCGGTTTGTTGGTCGTGTATGACCCAAGGATTATTAATACCTGGTCCTGATGGCGTATCAGAAGAAAAGGGATATGTATATGTCGACACTGATGATTGCGATGTCCCATAGCGAGGTGAGTGCTGCCCCTGCTTTTCAAGGACAAGCGATGAATAGGCGTGATAAGGAGGAGGGAGATCTCCTTCCAATTCGACTACTTCGGAATTTTCTTCTTCTTCATGCTCTTCCTTCTCTTCAACATCGGTTTTGCCTTCTCGGGAGGTATCATTTTCAGCTTCATCAAGCTGAAAATTGAGCTGAGCTAATGATTCTGCTAATTTGTCGGCTGGGACGGATGTGGACGGATCAAAGACGTGGATTTGATGAGGCTCTCGGATTGTAGGCGCTATGGTACTGTCATTATAACCCCGGAGCTGATCGTAGTGAGATGGAAAGGTAGCCATTGGTTCAGAGATTGTTGCTAATACAATTCCTTCCTCCCCTCGTTCGCCTCGGTGCATGTGAGGAGGTGTTGCAGATCTGCTACTCGGCAGACCTTGCTCTAAAGTCCCGGGGAGTTCGTTTGGCAGCTGGTTATATGTTGCTGTTGGGAATCTAAGGGGTCCTGGTGCCGCTGTCATAGTCACGTTTGAGTAGTGAGATGGCGTTTGAGCAGCATAATGACTGACGTCCGCACGAGGGACAGAAGTGAAGGCATTGCGAGTTGAAGGTACCGATATCTCATCCATTGATGGCACTGGTTGTTGCTGACGAGATTCGTTGAGTATCTCAACTACTTGCCTCTTCTGATCTGGGGAAACATTCGCGTCCAAAGCGAACCCTAGTTGCCCAGAAGCCATGCCCATCGTATCCGGTGAGAAATTAGCAAAATCCAAGAAAGAGACTGCTGAAGGCTCGGCTGCTACTATCAACTCCAATACATCTGGGTGTCCATAGTATGCCGCATAGCGAGCTGGGGTCCATCCCATTTCATCTTTACTCAAGACTGATGCTCCATGTTTTATAAGAAGTGACACGACTGGGAAATAACCACCTTTAGCTGCCAGACACAAAGGCGAGTCTTCGTGAGATCGAACACCGAAGCGTAAGTGTAATGGAGAGCCGAAATCTAACAGAGTCTGTACAGCCGCTACATGGCCGTTTCTGGCAGCGACGCATAATGCTCGATCTCCTTCTGCATCTCGGACTTCTAGAGATGCCCCTTTCTCGCAGAGCAGTCTGACTAACCCTACCGATCCTTCTGCTGCTGACATGTGAATCGGCCTCTGCTGTCTAAAGCCAGTCTCGCCCTCAATGTTCGCTCCGGATGTTAAGAGCAGTCGTACAATTTCGGTATTGTCAGCCTTACAAGCATAATGCAATGCATTGAGACCAGCCGCACATCGGGCCTCTAACGGACAGCTTTTTCGGATCAGAAACTCGACAACAGCAAACTGGGAGTTCATAGCCGCAAGATGTAGGGGAGTCCTCCCTTGTACGTTTGTTGATGCCAGCAAGCCGCGTGAGTGACTGGTAAGATAGTCAACAATCTCAACATGTCCATTATAAGCAGCCCAGTGAAGAGCGGTCATTCCACCTTCATCGACGGTTTTGAATTTTGATTTGCGGTTCATAAGCAGTTGGACAGCTAACAACTGGCCGGTCGCTGCTGCACATATGAGTGGCGTTCTTCGCTCACTGCCCGCGACATCAATATTCGCTTTATTTCTCAATAGAAGATCCACGACGTTCACAAAGCCTCCTTCGCACGCGTAATGTAGAGCCGTCATCATCGATGCATCTCGCGCATCAATGTCTGCGCCGTAGCTTACGAGCAACCCGGCAATTTCAACATCTCCCTGTCGAGCCGCAACATGCAGAGCGGTCATTTGGTTGTCTGCTCGAGCATTAACCTTTGCACCGTTTTCGAGAAGCATCTGCGTTGTCTGCAAATGTCCGTTATTAGCTGAGACCCAAAGGGCTGTTCTCCGAAGTCGGGTTTCGGCCTCGATATCTATTGCTTCCATGACAAGCAGCTCCACAACACTGACGTGACCACGAGATGCTGCGAGATGAAGTGCCGTCGAGCCTGATGCATCGGTGCGGTTCAGTTGCGCATTGTTCTGGATCAATAAATCAGCGATATCGTCCTTTCCGCAATGAGCTGCCACCATGAGAGCGTTTCGCCGAGTATGGAAATGCAATTCTTCAATGTCATGACCACTCCCAATCAGTCTTTCAACATCGTAACGTGCACCGAACTGGGCTGCTTTGACTATATCTGGAGCATTGCGACCGGCTTGTGTATTCGGATCAATGCTTGTAGTGAATTCACTTTCGCGGCCTCGCCGGCCTCTTGTCGATCCCACAATGGGGCTGATAGTTGGATTTCGCGATTGAGAGGGTACCAGGTTCGCTCGACTAGATGTGTTCAGCCGTTTCAGGCTCAACTTGGAAAGGAATTTCTCCCGTTTCGAACCTGTGCTTGACGGTAACGCAGCGGCGTCATTGGTAGACACCCAGCGACGGACTCCAGGATTTTGCTGCCGAATCCGTTGTATGCCAAGAGAAACACTATTACTGCGTCTGTGATCTGGAATGATCGAATAATTTGGGCCCAAGGAAGGACCTCTACGTAGAGGCGTGTTTGGTGACAGTGAATTGGTGGGTGTGGGATTGCGACTGACATATCCTTCGTCACTCGCCGAATTGGATGTTGCCATAGACATGCCTCGACGCAACCCGACATCTTCTTCTAAACGAATTTGGGATAGAACTGGTTCAATTCGAGGCCTCCGGTATTGTGTCTGTTGCCGTTGATATGCTGAAGTAGCCATTAATGCACTATCAAATTCAAATTCCGTTTCGCCAACAGACAACAGTTGTCGGCCGTTAATAGAATGAGTATCAATCTGGGAGCCTGCAGCACTGCCAACTGTGCTCCGAAGAGTTACAGTATCGTCGGCTACCTTCTTAATTATGTGCCGGCTTTCCACTCTCCGGAGAAGCTCAAGTTGTTCGGTGGAGGATCGACTATAAATGTCAGAAAAGACGATGGGGTGGATATGACTGCTGCAAATCTCACCATTGGCAGGCCTGTAGCAGCAGATTCAAAGCACGAACTTGGCTATGCAGTCGCTCTTGTAAACCATTCATCAAGTCCTCATTCCAGAGTACTTGAATGCGTGCCCTGAAGGCGAGGACGGGCAACTCAGCATGTCCATTGACATTGATTGTCAGCTCAGCAACTTTGTCCGATAATACTTCCATAATCGCACTGCAACCGTCAATTGCGACAGCAACAGACTCTTCATACTCTCTGTGGCTGGAATTGACTTCTGCATTATATCTTGCCCAGTCGTGTAATTGGGTAATAGCGGATTTGATGGTGGTCAATTCACCTATCAGGGATCGAATGGTGAGGTCCGCATTCTGGTATTTCCCTCGAAGACTCGACAGACCGGCGATTGTCTGGCCAATGATTTGAGCTACTTGAAGCGCTCCACTGATAGCACCCAGGGCAGACAGAGGATCCATCTTATCGATGATGGTAGGAGAGGGCTGACATCAATCATTCACTTTATTTGTTTCTGAGAGCGCACAATGGGAGAATTTAATTCTCGAACTCTCTGTTCTTAAGATACAGTGAGCGCAGAGCATTATTGTCAATGCGTCAACGTGATTGAGCGCTCATTGACTGACTAGTTATTAGATTTGGGGGGGCTGTGCCGACGTTGAATGCAAGCTAAATGGCTGTAGCTAGATTGCCCCTGTTGAAGATGAGGCTGTGCCTGAAATGTGGTTGTGCACTACCGTATGACAGACCTCTATTTTGACAAAATGCAACCATTCTAAATCTATGGTAAGGATTGATGAGGAGGCTAATTCATTGGGGGATGGAAAGATAAAACATCAATTCCAATGTTGAATGGAACTACCAGTACCTGCCGGTAGTGGATACCGGGGATGTGTGGCTAGATCCCGGATAACCCTAGCTTGTGTAAATACTCTGTATACACACAGTGGCACTGAAATGAGGTGAGAGCATCCTGATAAACAGGAATAAACAGAGAAGCAAATAAAATAAACGGCACCGACCTTTCCGAAAATTCATAAGAATAAGTAGTATCTCTCAATAAATCGTCATAGAAAACTAAACACATGGCAACTAATGGGCGTCCTTATATGTATCCAGCCCCTAGTTCCTTAGACTTTCGTCTTCTCTCTTATAGTTGATCTATCACCCGGGTATATCATAACTGCTTTCCCTTCGTTCTATATCTTCGTGCTGCAGTTGTAGTCGTCATAGTCTGAATAAGGGGCTGGCATGCGTCCATAACAAAACCACCTCCACCATTCCCTTAGAAGCAATCATGCGCACACTTGGCAGCAGGGATGTCCTCGCATGGTTCACACCATGCCTCAAAAATGCTCGGGTTATACCCTAAATTAATGTTGTAGCAACCGCTGCCATAATAAACAAGACAAGCGTTGCAGTTGTCGCTATAGGTGACTGCGAAACAGTTTCTGGGTCCACAGCCATCATTCACGTCGATGAAGTGTCCACCGGGAAATGTAGTCTCATATGTTCTTCCCAAGAAATCCATGGCGAATGCTGGTGAGTATGGTGTTCCGTAGCACTCGTTGTCGTAGAAGAGCCATGAAGCGTACTGTGTAGCCCAGGCAGGACGTAGGAGAAGGAGGAGGGAAGAGAGCACTAGAAGGACCGTCCAGCTTTGACTCATCATTTTGACGACGAAGATTTTGGGTATCTTTGACCCTCTATGTTTTCTTGTCAGCTTTCGTGATGGAAAGCCTTGAATGTTGTGCTATCTTACCAGAGATGATATAGGGCAAACGAGTAAACAAGTTCTCCGAACTTGATGACCACGTAAAATGAAATGTTGGTGGCACAATCGAGGCTAGCAACTCTTTTAATGAACGAACTGTTAATGACTTTTTTCTTCCAAAGCTCCCCCCGTTCTCATTTAATACCTCCGGGCATATAAACCTGCTTTCTCGATTGCTCCACTCCGGCAGCGTACATTCTCCATGTCTCAGGGCTGATACCCTTACCACCAATTGAAGAAATCCCTCTAGAGAATTCTCCGGTGCCTGAATCGTTACACGATTTCCCAATTAGGCAGTCCTGAGTAGCATGATATCTGCCTGTGTTTGTTGTACAAAACACCAGCCAATCACCGCGGTCATGACTAGACTCAACAGCGTTGGGGATGCGCAAGCAGCCCAATCACGGGGGCCGCCGAACCCTAGACCACCATATCGAGCCCTCTAATTTTAGCCGCTGCCAGCCCACGTTTAAACTTTTATTCCGAGTCAGTTAGCACCTAGCCGCCCACATGAAACATCGCAGCGCCGCACTAGACCATATCTTTCTATTACTGTCCATTTTATAGTAGTGACAACTCATTCAATTTGGATAACCGAAGCTACTTATACCTGCCCGAACCCACGGTCATGGGAACCATGCGTTCAAAGACAGATTCTATTGGGGGCCGTATCTCTTACCCACCAGAGAAGGCTAAATCGATGGACAAATACCAAATGTTGCTCGCGGATTGAATGTTCTCCATAACCGGTTTTCTACTCGCATGAAAAGGCTGCAATAGCCAGTGCGCTGCAAAAGCTTACCAGCAACTCCTGAACCACAGACAACACACACGCTAGTAGACAATCATGTTGAACTTGCAACAAGAGTCGTCTCCAATCATGGCTCAATACATGATTATTGCAAGGCCTTATATGCAGAATCTTTGACATCAAAGAATACCATAAACCAGTCAAAAGCCGACTCGCTTGGAGAGGATGAACTCAATCATTCGCGATTTTCAAGTCTCTTCAAAAACTTGCTTTCGTCACAGCGAATAGTCTCATTCGCACACACCAGGCCACCTACACATCCTCACCGCCAAGCAGGAGTTGTGATTCCAGGAGCGAGCAGCAAGCCAGACATAATACTCCAATAGTCATGCCATGCATGGAGGGCAAGGGATCCATTAGCTAAATATAGCTGGGTCCCATAACTCGGTCGAACTCTCGAGACTAGCACAGCAATGACAACACACGATGGGACTCGGCGGACAAACGGAACCATTCAGGAGGCCAGCGTGGGTAGAAGAGCTCAGGGTCGTACATTACAGATCAAGGGGCAAATGTAACACAAGTAACGCACTACGATTGATAAACTGTGATTGAGTACTTGCCAAAGGATAACTCAACTTTTGAGATATTATTATCGGAGAAAGCCTGGATTATGGCTACTGACAAAATCAACCAGATAGAAGCATAGTGCGGGCGGGCCCTGAAGCGCGGTGCACCCGGCCTGGAAGGTGTCCTCGTGTACCAGCGCGCTGCCGAGGCCATATAAGTAGTATGTCAGAAGTAACGTCTAGCACATATCAGCACTGAAGATGTCATATGCACCGGGTTGGAGAGGGTTGTCAGTTGTCGATATGACTTGCTGATTTCTTGCATTGACTTCGATGCCCTCCGGTGCTATTAACAGAACATCGTTCAGAATTGTAAAAAAACAGCTCCTCAGTTACAGAGAGCCGTTCTGATGTAGTCCACCCAAAAGCTCGGATGTAACACCATGATAAAAGTGAACATTACGGTTCTGACTGCGGTCCATAATGAAAGAATTCGACCGCCTGTAGTTCGGTGTCAGTAAACAGAAAATCAGATAAAAGGACTCAACTCACATAGAAAAGAAGGGGAATGTTTTAGGGCTAGGTTACCATTCAGCCATTGGAAGTCATAGTGAACTAGACCAAACCGGGATTTGGAATGGTAAGGCCACCAAAGGATAACATGACAATGATTTTTAAACACCATTCTATCCATCTCGATCTTCTTTTCTCTCTGTTGAGTGAAGAATAGGGTGATGATGGGAGAGATGATGCCTTACGATTGGCCAGGAGCGTCACTTGACGCTAGACTGAAAGAGGCAACATAGGAACGACGCGAAACGCGTCGCACCGCTAAATTGATCCCCACCAAAACGCGCCCCTCACGTTATTTCTCTACCCATCTCGTTAAGCTCGACTCGACACTCAAAGCTACCTACCACATACACATTCACGACCTATTTCCTTTTTCATTGTTCTCAAAAAAATCTCCTCACGAGCACCACGAGTCTAATTCCCTATAACTCTCGATTCTACATAGCCACACATCGAAAGTAAGTTGCGATTCCCTGATTGATCACCCACAATGCCCAAGACTAATGTGTTTTTGTAGTGTTTGAAGCACGTTTAGAACAGGCCGGTCTCCTCAAAAGGGTACGTATATTCCAGGCATACAAGAGTAGAAGCGATGGGCTGATGGTTGATCCTGCAGGTCGTCGATGCTATCAAAGATCTAGTCCAAGACTGCAACTTTGACTGCAATGACTCTGGAATCGCCCTCCAAGCCATGGACAACTCCCACGTCGCCCTCGTCTCTATGATGTTGAATGCAGACGCTTTCAGTCCCTACCGATGCGATCGCACAGTTGCTTTGGGCATCAACCTTCTCTCACTCACCAAGGTCCTTCGCGCCGCTCAAAACGAGGATATCTTGACATTGAAAGCAGAGGACTCGCCAGATGTGGTCAACCTTATGTTTGAGAGTTCCGAGACCGACCGTCTGAGTGAGTATGATATTAAGCTTATGGATATTGATCAAGAGCATTTGGCTATTCCCGACACGGATTATGCGGCTACGGTCTCGATGCCCTCTGTTGAGTTCCAGCGCATTTGCAGAGATTTGAATGCGCTGTCCGAGTCTGGTGAGTTCTCTCCTCTAATCTTCACTACTACCGAGCTAATGCCGATTGTTCTTCGCAGTCGTCATTGAAGCTACAAAGGAAGGCATCAAATTCTCCTGCCAAGGTGACATTGGTAACGGCGCCGTGACCATCCGCCAGCACACCAACGTGGAAGACCCCACCAAAAACGTGTCTATTCAACTCACTGAGCCAGTCGCTCTTACCTTCTCCCTCAAATACCTCGTCAACTTCTGCAAGGCCACCGCTTTGTCCGGCCAAGTTAAGCTCTGCCTTTCCCAGGAAGTTCCTCTGCAAGTGGAATATAGTCTGGCAGGTAGCGCAGGTAGTGCTGCTAGTGGTCACTTGCGTTTCTTCCTTGCTCCCAAGGTCAGTTCTCGCCTTCTTTCTCTTTATCCCTCTCAAACCTTGACTAACACATGGCATGTAGATTGGCGACGAAGAATAAATGCTTTCATTTCCGCATCGGCGTAATGGTTATTCTACGAAATTTCAAAAGACCAGTGAATGTGTATGGGAACGGTTCATGTCGGGGCCGATAGTTCGTGATCCAAACCAGATCACTAGTTACGAACACTTTGTTGTTGCTATGATTCCAAGCGTACTGATACTTGAATTTGGCGCTTTATTTGTTTTATTTGATTCATGCACACTAGCACCTCCAAGATTTAGAAGTGTATCAAAATTACCTAGAGGATTACATTGTCGTAACGAGGTAGTCCTTGACACAATATCATAATTAGTAGCATTCTGACGACAAAAATCACCCCATCTCGAAGAGCCTCGCTCGACAACGTAGAAAACAACTCACATCAAAAGAAAAAAAGGCGAAGCGTCGCCCCCAACAGAATGATCGGAATCGAATGATACCCCATTCTCCAATTTACCTGTTCAGAATCAAACAGAAGTAAAAAAAGAAGAATGATTTGGATATGCTGCGTATTGCACTAAAGTGTTGTGTGTACACACAATCTTCGCACCGGCTCTCCCATGAAGAAGTTTTGCCCTAGAGGGTAAAAACTCTTCGAAGTTTCTGATGCCGTATGCGAGCGCTACCTATCGCGCTGGACCCTCACGGGCAGTTCGACTCTCCTCTTTGAAAGAGAAGAGTTGATGGAAAGGTTGAAGAATACTCCGAATTTCTCATTTGCGGGATTTAACAGCGTGCAAGTAAGCCCGAGGACTTGATTTACTTCTGTTGTTTGTAGCAAAGAAACGCAGCATTGAAGGGGGCGACGCTTGGAGAAGGAGAGGGAAAGGAAAGAGGTGTGCGAGTCAGTGGAGGTTTTTTTTTTGTAGTGTGGTATTTTTCTGCCATTTGAACAGTGACCGCCTAATAATAGTGAGATCTTTTATTGGCTGGTTCAAGCGACATATAAATCTTACTGCCTCAGGCCTGAAGGCATTAAGTGGGTCTTCGAGGTTCTTGTGACACGTGAGCCTGAAAAGGGGGATGTTGTTGGCTGCTGCCTGGCTGTTCATCTGTGCGCAGAATATTTTCTACTGATCTATGAGCGCGGCTGGTTTTTGAATTTCGATAAACGTCAGTCATCGACTCACCAATCTCTGAGCTACGTAGTAGATCTGTACAGAGTCGAGTAGTGTGGCTATGGAGGCTAGAGCGAGGCACAGTTCAGCCTTGCAATGGAGAAGCATGGCATGGCATGGCACTAAGGTGATTTGCTGATTGGCATGTCCAGACTCCACGGACCAAATACATGAACCATAACAGAAGTATACTACATGCGTAGTATGCAACGAGCCAATATATCGCTCAAAATTCATGGACAGAGCCAAAGCATCTAGGTAGCTATTGTAGCAAACCCGATTTCACCAGCCACATATGTATTCAAGTCAACCCATCTCATCATGTTCATGAAAAATGTCTGACCTGATGTCGCACACTCTGTAGAGTTGGAGACTAGACATACTTGGCAATGCAAAAGTAAGACACTCCGAGTGCCGAATGGAGCGATTTTCCAGAACTCTGATTAGTCTCTGGTGCTGTCACTTGGACTGTCTCAGCCTCCTCCAAAACTGGCCGATCGGACTAGGCATTCCAACGCCAACCCTTGTCACGAATCTACGCGATGGTCTTAGGGGTGGCGTATCTATAAAGGTCTGATATGGACTCTGCCTGAATAGCATGATAAATATTGACACTTGACACTCCCGTACGGAGTCTTCAACGATCAATCCAGGTACCGTGCCGGAGTGCGGAAAGGCCAGAGCGTGGGACAGAAGGCCCACTGACCCACCCGTCCCTTCCTCAGGCTGAGGCAGCGTGCTTTCCTCCTGGGACTAGTTCCCTCCAAAAACTTTTCTCCATCCTTTAACGTTAATTGTTGTTGACTTGTCTGCTGTCCGTCGTTGTCCTTCTTTATCACCAATCCTATTCATATCACAGGCTTTCCGCGCTGTAATTATCCAACATTAACAACAACTAACTTCAATCCTCCCTGTCGTCGCTCGTTCTTTCCAGAAATCGCGCTCAGTCTCCTTTGGCCAACCATCTCCCCGCATATAGACCACCCCGACCGCTGTGCTCCATATTGCTGTTTCACCAAGTCACGCCAATCTACTCCCAGATAACCAGACAACCTGTCAACAAAGGACATACAGCATCTTATATTGTGAATTTGATACGCGTCAACAATATTAATCATAACCATACTGCAAACTACCAACTGTGACTGTCATCTCATTTGACTCAGTGGGATACCGCCAAAACCGCCGCTTCCAATTCCTCTTAACGAACCAGACTCCGTGTCGACGGAGCAAGTTTCCAAAATTCCTTCGCCGCAGTCCCGAGCCTCGTTGCTCGGAGGAGCGTACGACACTTCTTACCGTGCCTCGGGCGGCCCATTCCACGAACGCTCAGGCTATAGACAGGTCCATGGACCTGAGCGAGTGAGCAGAATGTATCTTCCGAATTCAAAATGGACGTGGTTGTTTGTTGTGACTTCTGTGGTCCAAGCAGCTATCATTCTCGGCCTTGAGTCGTAAGTTTATTTTTCCCTTCTTACGCTGCACTGACTTATTTAGAGACTATACTGACTGTTGTTGTAGCTATGTATTTGCTACTTTTCAAATTAACCATGCCCACTTCGACAACTCAGCCAGTTCTTCAAGAACCCTTCCGACGTTTCTATCGCTGTACCTTTTCGGTTTCATCTACGAATTAGTCTTGGTCTACGATGCTTTGCGTCTCAAAAACACAATTCAGATCATCGGAATCTGTCTTTGCAACATCGGACTGCTCATCTATGGTGCTTTGCAGATAGAACAGGTATCCTTGGATGAGGGCCTCTTCCATCAAACCAGACCGGTCTTGATCGCGATTCCTGTAATAATCACAATCGGCTCGATGATTTTGGCATTCTTAGCCTGGAAGTTGTATGACGAATTCGCTTGGACAATTTATAAACACATCAGTGCCGATTTGCGAATGAAGCGGCGGTATTTGACTTATCAGGTACGTTATTCTCGGCCCACGCCGTAACTTCTTGTTCTAACTGCAAAACAGATCTACATCGCCTTGTTGAAGTTTGATTTTTTCTTCTTCTTGGGTTTCACCGTCCAATTCGTCGTTATCGTAACCGGGAAAACCGATGTCGAGTTTGGTTTGACTCTGGCTGCTATTCCGGTGACGATTTTGATTTTATTCCTTGCCGCAGTCTTCACGAGACGGGAGAACACGCTCGGCATGTGCGCTGTTATTGTAAGTTTCAATCATTGAATCGCGATAACACCCAGTGCGCAAGTACTTACATTGATACCTAGACACTTTATGTCGGTGGTCTGGCCTACTTCCTTTTCAAGCTTGTACGCATGTACCAACCATCTCGATACCTTGAGTATATTGCTGCTCGACGATCATTGACCTTCTTCGCCATTATTACCATCCTTTTGATCATTGCAACCATCGTGAACGCCATCGTCTGCACAGCCAATTTCCACAAAGGACTTAAACCACATGTTATGACGACACGTAAATCTGACGACGATGAAAAGGCCACGGAATTGGGCACCAGAATGCCCGGAGAGAGCGTCCCTAGCCGCATGATGATTGATTGATCTTGCAACTAGTCGGTTGAGGGGCTCGTGACCATCTGCAGTATGGTACTCCAAGAATTCCCAGAACAAATTTCCAAAACACATGCATATACCCTATACGCTTTTCAAATCTACATAAATGAACGCACAATCTGGAGACCGGCACACCAGTTTGCCTGATCTGACAGATATTGATACGATGATACCACACTCTTGTTTATACCCTTGCTCTTATGGCTGCGATCTGCCATTCAATGTTCCTGTATTTCCTTCTTTCTTTGCTACTACCTTAGGAAACAGAAAATATATCGTTTTTTTTCCCCATGACAGACGGCGGTTCAGCTTCAGGACTATTGTGGCACTCATCACCGCACCTGTATACATCTTCAGATTCTGCACTTCGCTCGGTAACTCGCTGGGCGCGAGTCGAATTAAACTACTGTTGATCGATATCGTAGGAAACATACAGATTATATCAAGTCATAGCTCTGCTGTTTGGTACACAGGAATGTACCTGATGTGCACCGGCTCATAGTCAGCATTCAACGTTGTTCAAGCCTGGATTGCGAGCACAAGTCCTCGCACCAGAACCAAGAGAGCCGATGTGTATGCATTGGTCAATCAATTCATGCCTCTAGTAATTCATCCAATATCTATGGCTCCTACTTCTTCCCGAGTCGCGACGCGCGCATATTTTGGCCTGGTGGTATCATTTTTGCTAGGCTGTTGGGGCTACATCTGATGCGTCTGAATTCTAGGGCAGCGAACATGAAAAAAAGAACCGGATGATGTAACAAGATACATATAAATATCTCTAAGTAGGTGCAAACCTCGGGTGTTAGGTCATTAGTGCTGGTACTAGCAGACATATAACTTCAAGATATCAATTATCCCTCTGATTTCTTGCTGACCCGCTGTTGAAAGGGTTTGGTCTACGCGACTGAGCTTGCAGCAGATAATACTAGACCCGAGGTTTCATTGTCTTACACGGCCGAGGAGATGGTGATGGCCCGATTTGCTAAGCTTTTGATATGCAAATAGTTTGAAAGAATCATAGTGTGTAGTGAATAAGACGAAGCACATTTTCGCTAATAACACATTTTAGTATCAGAAATAAAGATATTTTCAAAAAGTCTGACTAGCTCTTGGTGGGCATAACCAAGAAGACGATGACACCAGTGAGTTTCAAATATCTGACAAAGAAGAATTTGTCTCATTAGTTACCCTGCGTCTGACTTAGAGTTGTTTATGTCAAACGTACAATAAAACCGCTCTTTATATAGCAACCAGGCTGAATACCGCATACTACAAGGTCGTGAAGATGCTGGCGGATTGAGGCAATGTAGATCGAAGCAATGCTGAGATAGTTACTTGGAGAGTTCGAGTGATGACCGACCTCCACTATATGTATCCGAAACTCACACTTCCAGGCAGCCGCAGTCAGAGTGGCATCGTAGATCTTTCCTGCTACAAAGTGCACGATGCTCACAGGAATACCGGTAGTCTTCTATCATGGTATGTCTTTTACTTTTCTTCAAGGTATTGAATTAGTTCAGTCAAATGTGTGAGTCCGATCTGGGATATCTGCAGAGTGGAGCGCAAGCTAAGGTCAGTCTAACCGGTAACAGTTAGCGTCCCCCGGAGCGTGACCCGTGGCCTTTTGCCAACCTCAAATTCCACGACACTCGACACAGTCCCTATTCACTTGTGTGACCATCATCAACTTCAACTTCAATTCTCTTCTTGTCACTCATTTGCAGTCAATTCATATAATAAATAGAAAGAATAATAGTTTTGCTATCACAATGGTAAGCAGTCGCCGATTCTGATTCCGCTCATTGTGTCTACCGAATCCTCAATGGCTATTGTCCAAGGAGTCAGACGAGCAATCCGACTCCAAGACACAATTGAAAAGATACATTGCTGATTGATCTACTGCATACAGGCATCCCCCCGTGCTTCATCTCCTCTTGCATCCGGCACCGAATCCGGCCCAGACAGCAAGGTCGCTGCTGGCGCCGCCGCATCTGGCTCTGCCGTCAACCGTCCTTCATCACCTACTCCCCCCGGTGGTCCTCGTACTGCTCTCCGTCGCCGCGCTGCTGCCGACCACAAAGAATCGCTGCGTAACGCGCGACCAACCTCTACCCGTGCTGCTGGCGCCGGTGGCTCGTCCGGTACTATGTTGAAGCTCTACACTGATGAGAGCCCCGGTCTCCGAGTTGACCCTGTTGTTGTTTTGGTTTTGAGTTTGGGATTTATCTTTTCTGTTGTTGGATTGCATGGTATGTCGATATATCCTATGCGAGGAAAGACCTGATGGCTGACATTATCTACAGTTATCGCCAAGATTACTCGCAACTTCTCTTCATAAATAACGATCTCATCGCCTCCATCAATCGTCAAGCGGATTTGACATGAGGCAAATCCGTCATACCTCGTCCTACCTCTTCTTTAGCAGAACTACCCAACCTGCTTCCTCATACCAATACCCCTTTTCTCGATCTCACTTTGCCGAACTTCTTGATATCCGATCGAAACGCGTGCATCAGCGCAATTGTGTAGAGATTATATAACCCAGAAAGCTTTCTGTCGTACGGTCATGAGCTTACAGCCTATTCTCTTTTGTCTGCATCGAAAAATTCTAGCATGTCATTAGCAACGATGGGAAGGAAGGAGAATTGCAATCTGTATTATATCACATGATATTCCATAATGGAGTTGTCTTATTCTGGCCGGCCATGCTTGTTTTCTGCTGTGGTTAGTTGATTCTACTACGTAAGCAAGGTGCAGTGGACAGACAGGGGGCAAACTGCCGCGAACTGCCTATTTTCCAGGCGTTTGGCGGCTCATCCTAAAAATTGCACGAACTAGGGCATGACGTGATAGTCCACGGATAGTTACAGTCAGGGCGATGTTTCATAGGATCATTAAGATTGATAAGATGACAAAAGGAACGAGAGTCCGGAGTCATGCTGCAGATAGGAAATTAACGGCGGCCCATATAACTACCAGAAATACGAAGCTGCATTCCGAGCGTGTTTTCTTATCTTTCGATTGAACCAATTAGAGAGCGGTTTATACGTCACGTGACAATTTCCCCGATAAGATTCCACAGCCAGCCAATCATAGCTCCCCATTCGCCCCGTCACGGACGGTACAGGACGATCCTCAGGCCCACAACCGAGGATGAGTATAATCTTTTTCCAGACTTTAATCGCTTTACCGTTCAACAAGACCCTTAAACCCTTTGGACTCTCTCGCTAATTCCCCGGGCCTCCACGCTATTAGACCATAACTCTGCGATGACTCGATCACAATGACAAATCCTTATCAGCAATGCCTGCTCCATATGGCGATTTGGTGCCGTTTGTGTGCGTCTGACTCGTCGGAACTCGCCGCACCATGATTGCTCTTACTTTATTCAGACCTTGGCTATACACACACTTACCACTGTTCATATCATTTTAGTCTCAACTAATCAGTATTGTTTTGATTATGACTCTGTCTGATGCATCCATGGCTGCGAAATCGGAGTCTGGCCCCGGCCACGTCTGTATCATAAATAGATACTTATATAGACATATACCCTGTCACCTCTCGCTGACTGTTTCTCTTGGTATCATTCGATCTTCATAAACATTTTAATCTAGCGAGCAACATGGCTGAAGCTCACTTCACGGCCCCTCTCAGCCAGGGCTTTGGCTACGGCATCGTGGTCGGCCTGGGATTTGCTTTCGCACTGTTGATGATCTTCATCACCTGGGCTCTGAAACGATACCAACATGAAGTCCAAACATCAGAAATGTTCTCCACTGCCGGTCGTACCGTTAAGTCTGGTCTGGTCGCATCAGCAGTCGTCAGTAGCTGGACATGGGCCGCTACACTCCTCCAATCTTCCACTGTCGCCTACGAGTACGGAGTCTCTGGTCCATTCTACTATGCAGCCGGTGCCACGGTACAGATTCTTCTATTTGCGACCTTGGCCATTGAATTGAAACGCCGCGCCCCCAACGCTCACACTTTTCTTGAAGTTATTCGAGCTCGTTACGGTACCGTGGTGCACTGCGTGTTTATCGTGTTTTGTCTCATGACCAACGTCCTTGTGACGGCCATGTTGTTGACTGGAGGATCCGCCGTGCTCAATGCGCTGACTGGTATGCCAACACCTGCTGCGTGTTTCTTGCTCCCCATCGGTGTGGTCTTGTATACCGTCTTTGGTGGAATCAAGGCAACCTTCATCACCGATTATCTGCATACCATCGTCATTGTCGTCATCATCTTCACCTTCGCGTTCAACACATATGCCGTGAGCCCCATCTTGGGATCTCCCGGCAAGGTGTATGACATCTTGACGGCGGCTGCCAAGGCCAATCCCGTTGATGGAAACTCCGGTGGCAGTTATCTGACCATGCATTCTCGCGAGGGAGGAATCTTCTTCGTGATCAACCTGGTCGGTAACTTTGGAACCGTCTTCTTAGATAATGGATACTACAACAAGGCTATCGCTGCTAGTCCCGTGCACGCATTTCCTGGGTATGTCATCGGAGGCTTGTGTTGGTTCGCCATTCCCTGGCTTTGCGCGACAACCATGGGATTGGCAGCGCTTGCGCTGCAAGGAAACGCAATCCTCAGCCCAACGGACGTTACTGCTGGTCTTGTCCTGCCGTATGCCGCAGTAGAAATGATGGGCTACGGTGGTGCTGTCGCCACAACACTCATGGTCTTCATGGCCGTTACATCTGCGTTTTCCGCTCAATTGATCGCTGTCTCTTCGGTGTGTACTTATGATATCTTCCAAGCATACATCCAACCATCAGCAAAGGGCAAGAAACTCGTATGGATCTCTCACATGGCCTGTGTCGTTTATGCATTGGTCATGGCTGGATTCGCCACTGGACTTTACTATGCTGGCGTCGGAATGGGCTATTTGTATCTGCTCATGGGCGTTATCATCTCGTCCGCAGTCCTCCCCGGGGCTTTGACTCTGTTGTGGAAGGGACAGAACTGGGTTGCAGCTGCACTGTCGCCTCCATTGGGTCTGGCCTGTGCTTTGATTGCATGGTTGGTAACGGCC
The DNA here is from genome assembly GCF_009556855.1 of Talaromyces marneffei. NCBI lineage: Eukaryota > Fungi > Ascomycota > Eurotiomycetes > Eurotiales > Trichocomaceae > Talaromyces > Talaromyces marneffei. The sequence continues at coordinate 2,138,353 of NC_072353.1, read as the reverse complement.
AAGTCGTTGTACGGAGAATTGACCGTCACCACTACCGGATCCAAGTATGTCCTTTTATTATCTTTTGTCTTTTTCATCTGACTAATTGTTATAACTAGTTATCCCATGCTGGCAGGCAATGTCGTCGCCCTCCTCAGCCCCGTCATCTTCATCCCCATTTTAACGCTGATTTTCGGCCAACAAAACTACGACTACGAATCGATGCGCAGTATCCGCAAAGTCGACGACTCAGATGTCGCCGCCGAAGCACACGTGGATTTGGAGCTGATCCCCGGCGAAACAACGAACTTTGCGCAGGACATGACCGAAGAAGAAACCCACAAACTCAACCGTGCCGCATTCTATGCGCGCGCACTCACCGTGATCATGACGTTGTGTCTGTTGATTCTCTGGCCAATGCCAATGTACGGATCGGGTTATGTCTTTAGCAAGAAATTTTTCACGGGTTGGGTCGTTGTTGGTATCATCTGGTTGTTTGGGACTGCGTTTGGTGTGGTGATTTTCCCGTTGTATGAAGGACGGGATAGCATTGTATATACCGTCAAGGCGATGTGGTTGGATGCGACGGGCAAGAAGAAGCCAGTTAATGCGATTCATGCAGCTGTCGAAAGGGAGGAGGAAAGTGGTCAAGCGACGCCGGAGGAGAAGTTGCCTGTCAAGACTTGATTGATCTTTGATAGTTATTGATTCTAAATCTAATAATATACACGTTCTATGCTTGTTATGCTCTATGCCCTGCTACCCATAATCTCCTCCACATACTCAGCCACATAAGGAACCACATGCTCACTATGTCCTACACCATTATCAATCAGCTCCTCTTCCTCCAAACACGCCCAGAAATGCAAAAGTGAATTGAGTCGACATACCAATCGAAAAATCATGTGGAATCACCACACTCCCCTCATCTCCATCCCTACTCGGATCAATCCTCGCCTTTAGATCCAGCGCCTCTTTGCCAAACGCTAAAGGACCACTAGGGTCGCAATATTTGTACATAAATGCATCGCGCAACTCGTTGTCGACCCAGTGGTCATTTGCGCCGAAGAAGATGCGTATCGGGAATTTTTTCTGTTGCTGGTGCTTGTGGTAAGATGCAATGCTTCGGAAAGCTTCTTCCCAGCGGGAGAGTTTTATCTCGTCGAATTCGAATTTTACCAGGTATCTAGCTTGTACATCAGCACATAAAGTCTTTAATGAGCCGTACGACGATGAATTGGGCGGGGGCGGGGGGGGGGGAGGTACAGAGCTTGAGCAACACCGGTCCGACTACCAAAGAACTGGCGCGTGGTATACAATGCATCCGAATCCGAGGGGAATGCAGTCATGTATCTCACGACTGCATTGGACCAGCTGAGGGGAAGATTGTAGACTGCATTGGCGATGAAGGACATTATGCTGGGGAGGTATTTCCATGTCGCTACTCCCTGTTTTCAATGTCAGATCATGCAACTTCAATAAGGAAAAGGGAGAAGGGTGAGGGGGTACCGCAGCTTTGACTCCCCTCGGACTTTTGGCAAGGTCCGGAATCGGTGGGAAGAGATGTATGTTTCCTATGATTTCATAGTTCTGCTTTTCGTCTTGGGCAGAAGAGGTGTATAGCCGTTTCATTATCTCTGCAATAACGAACGTGCCGAATGAGTGGCCTATAAGAATGACTTTTGGTTTTGTCTCCGCCAGCATGTCTTTTGTTCCGCCGTTGATATATTCTTGTAACTGGTCAAGGCAGAAGGTTACTTGTTCGGTGATGTCGTACAATTTCCCATCATTTTCTTTTGAAGACGAATTTTCTGTTTCGAATCCGGCATAAGAACAGCCTGCAATGTTAAATTGGGTTGTTGATGGTGCCTGGTTGAGGGCGGAGTGTAGTAGGGACAGGAATTTGGCGTAGTATTCTACTAGCCCGGGGTTTCCGGGGAGGAAGAAGATGTGGTATGGCGATGCACTAGGAGAAGGGAGACTGATGAAGTCTCGGCAGTGGTGTATTTGTGTCATTTTGTTACGACTTTAGTCGTTGATGATCTGGCAGGATAATGTGAGGTTCAAGAGGTAGTTAAGGTGCTTACATAGTGGGCTTGCGGCGGGTCCTCGCCTCGGTCAGTTAGTGAATACCAACAAGAACCTGCCAAAATAGCCGAAATCAATAACAAAAGAAATAGTATTATTAAGAATGACGCGACAAAAGGAAATGCTAAGACAAGCATGCATATTAAAAAGTCTAGAACCACGCTTCCAAATTCCCCTTCCCAACTCAATCACGAACTGCTCTGGAGCATCGATTTACTTGTATACATGCCCAGCATCCTGATTCCCTCCTGACGCCACAGGCGGACCACTCTGATATCCAGCTGGGGGTTGTTGTCCTCCTTGATATGCATATTGCGGTTGTTGTGGAGGCCCATAGGCCGGACCCCATGACATCCCAGGCGGAGGTTGTGTTGTGGGCGTGATATCAGGTCGTATGCTATGAAAATTGTTAGATACTTTACGCATGATGCGAGCTGGATTGGCTAGAAGGGCGAACCTTAGGTCTTGAGTGAATCCGCATCGGTAACATCGTACTTCCTATTTTGACTGTTAGATTTGATGATGGCATGTTGGTGACAGACAACTGACCCTGTACTTGTGTGTCGATAATGGGATTACAGGCTGTTGTATACAAGTCAGATAAGACTCTTTTTTCAGATAAGATTCAACCAAACTCACAATAAAACAGATTGTGAAAAACGGCCTATCGAGCTGATTAGTAAACCGTCTTGAAAATAAATAGAGGCGCTACTTACCATCTCGTTTCGCAATGTCCATCCCAGTTTCCGCCTGTCAGAAGAATCAAGTCGTCAGAACATCCGCGAGTCAATATCCGATATAGTCCATGAACATACAGTTTTGACAATGGGCTCGAACATTTTCGTATCCCTCAAGTCGCGATTGGATGTCTGTAACCTAATTAGCTTGAATCCTTGCTGTGGAGTACAAACCCAGAGCGGGAATCGTAGGTATGGAGTCTTACCGTAGGTTCCGAAGGTAATACAGAACGCCATGATTCCGAATCTGAGTGCTTTTACTTTTCGTGATCTGAGTTCACAATATCAAAGTCAAGATAATTAAGTTAACTTAATGCCAGAGAGAGTCCGTTGAGTCATAGTTATCATGTTAGTTAACAAGTTAGTTAATGTAACTTAAGATACCGCAGGTGTAAAGGAGACCAATGACATGGGGCTCAGTAGATGAAGGCGCTGTGACAGTGGCGGCTTGGCGTTCACATGACTCTCAGGCATCTCTTTGATCTTTTCATGGTTTTTAACTAAGGTTACTCCTGTATTATCTTTTAGAATTAAAACATTGTTGATGATCATTTTAAGTAGGTACGCTGCATCAATCATCAAGTAAAAGTAGGAGACTAAAAGACTAGAGTACATTAAAGCTCGGCTACCAGGGGTGAAGGCATGGGTATCCAGATCAAATATCTCTAAGCAAACTATTTCAACACAACTCATACACATCTTTAGAATTCGAGCTGAAAGCGCCGTCCACGAACAATATCCTAAACGCCGCCGCCGCCTGGCATGACTTGTTCTCGTCCCATCATCGCCGGTTTGTTTCCAAGCTTGTTGTTCTAGCTATCGCGTATCGCGGGTTCGCAATTTTAACGGCGGGGATATCATTGGGTTTTGAAAAGGAGGATTGCGCAGTGGCCGAGGTAGAAGTAAATGAAGTGTTTCGTCTCTGCGTGTAGATTTAATCAGTGGAAGGAGGACTTTGGACAGATGCTTGAATAGACGGGGCACCCACCGTGGGTTACGAAACTGCCAAAGTTGCGGCCGACTATGCAGTGCCATGTGGCGCCTTTGCGTGAGTCAAACTGTGAAGTGGTGTCAGGGGCACGTCAGAAGACAAGGTGGTGGTATGGTTGGTTGGTGCCGACCTCTTTCTTGATGTGTTGTGCGATATCCTAACCGGAAACAATAACGTAAGCATTCGAGATATGTAAATCTAGAATCGGCTGATCCTACCTTCTCCATGTGAAATTTCTCCATAGCCTCCGTTGCTATTACAAGTCAACTTCCATGCTATGTCTCAAACGCAATTCGATTCCGTACCAACTTCAATAGCCTCCTGCTGCATATCTTCGGTCTACGATCATCATCTCGTCAACCATCCGTTTTGTTGAAATTGTTGTCTAAATATGCGACGTACCATATCGACCGATCTGACATGAACTGCATCGTTGCTTGTTAGTCAATGCGTTTGTTTTGGCGGTATGGTACAGGCGAGGGGCTTGCCACTTACCGGCCAGCTTATCTTGTTTTTCTGTCGCCATGGCTGATCAAGAAGAACTTTGTATAGTGTGCAGAAATAAGTACCGATGAAGAAAGCTCAAAAGCGTTGGTAGTAGTCACAAGAAGTGAATAATTGATTGTTTTGTTCAATTCGCCTTCTCCAGGCTCAGCATAATCGGAGATGCTATACCACGCTAGGCCCGCTCGGGATAAGGCGCCTCGGTTCTTGGCGCTCTCCGTCATTCTATTTCTCACCGCTTTAAGGGAAGGCAGAAAAAAATATTATATTATTTTCTGTGGTTTATTTTTTCTCATCTTCAACACAACCTCTTCAACCTTAACAAGTCTTCTCTCATCTTGGTATCAGCACCCGCGATTAATTTTGCAAGCGGACTGACAAGATGGAGAACACAAGAGTATTCGTCTCTGGCCTTCCGCCTACCCTGTCTAATGAAGACCTGGGAAAGCATTTCTCGTCTCGCTTCCCAGTGACGGATTCCCATGTCATCCCCAATCGTCGAATTGGCTTTGTGGGATTCAAAGACGCAGAAATTGCAAAGGAGGCTGCTAAATATTTCAATAAAACTTTTCTTAGGATGTCCAAGATATCCGTGGAAATGGCTCGTCCAGTGAGTGCCAATTCCTTTGTCTGCCTTTTTTCCATCCGAGCTGACGCATGATGATTGAAAGGTAATTGTATGATGATGTATGTAACTAACCATAGAGCAGGCTGGAGAAAGCAAACCTACTAGAAATAGAAATCAGTTCCACCGAGACAGCACATCCGAAGCTAGTAACCTGAAACGAAAACGTGATGCAGAGAACCCCAAAGATGACGCCAAGTTGCAAGAGTTTCTCAATGTGATGCAACATCCTTCAAAGACGAGGACTTGGGCCAATGATGATATCATCCCTGCTGCTACAACTCCGTTGGAACCTGTGGTTGTTGAAACACAAGACCCGAGTCATGAACAGCCATCTCGACCGGTCAAAAAGTCTAAAGTGGTCGAAACGGAGACCCCACGTCAGGCCACAAAAACGTCAGCCGTGCAAACTGATACAAATGGTGACGGAAGTCAGCCTGAAAGAGGTGACAAACCCGAAGGAGAAGCCTCCGAAGAAGAAGATCAACCAAAGTCCGACATGGATTGGCTTCGGTCAAAAACCAGTCGTCTCTTGGGTCTTCTAGATGAGGAAGAACAAGAAGAGTCCAGCCCGCAGCCTGCTGCACCTGCTAATAATACCGTTGAACCGATCGAGGAAGAAGATAGCGACGAGGTTGAAGAGACACTAGTTGCAGAAGAGCCTGCAGAGGAAAAAGATTATAATGCTGATGTCGAGCTTATCCGTATCTCCGGCCGACTGTTCCTTCGGAATCTCGCCTATGATGCTACCGAAGCGGACTTGGAGACCATCTTCGCTCCCTTCGGAAAGATTGACGAGGTAAGTTTTGACTTTCATTCATTCTGTGGATACGATTCGAGATAGTTGCTCGCATGATGATTATCCTGATAGGGACATCTGATATGCAAAGCATACGTGATGTGAACAGGAAGAGTATTTTAGTAGATGCCTCTTAGAATCTGAAGAGCACAAACTATCTCGAAATCTGCAATTATCATTTTCTTTGGTGGTCAATGGCTTACATCTCTCAGATACATGTTGCTTTCGACACCCGCACAACCTCCAGCAAAGGCTTCGCCTACATACAATATGTGGATCCTTCATCGGCAATTGAGGCGTATAAGAACCTCGATGGAAAGGATTTCCAAGGTCGCTTGCTTCATATTCTACCAGCCTCGGCCAAAAAATCATATAAAATCAATGATTACGAATTGTCCAAATTACCGTTGAAACAACAGAAACAGGTCAAGCGGAGAATGGAAGCTTCTTCATCTACCTTTAACTGGAATTCTCTTTATATGAATGTAAGAGATGACAACTCTACTGTTGAATGAATCATGCTGACTTTTCCAGTCCGATGCAGTCATGTCATCTATTGCAGACCGACTTGGTGTTTCGAAGTCGGATCTGCTTGACCCTACATCTTCGGATGCTGCTGTAAAGCAGGCACATGCAGAAACGCATGTGATCCAGGAGACAAAAGCATATTTCACTGCGAATGGTGTCAACATAGATTCTTTCAAGCAGCGCGAGCGCGGTACAACTGCAATTTTAGTCAAAAACTTTTCTTACGGCGTCAAGGCTGCCGAGATAAGAAAGCTGTTTGAGCCTTTTGGGCAGTTAACCCGCTTGCTCATACCTCCTAGTGGTACGATTGCTATTGTTGAGTTTGCAAAACCTGACGAAGCTTCAAAGGCTTTTAAAGGATTGGCATATCGCAAGTTGGGCGATTCAATATTGTTTCTGGAACGTGCGCCGAAGGATCTGTTTGAGTCACCACCCACAGGGTCGGCTCTAATTGCAGGCGTTGAGGGACCTGAAGGGAAATCTCAAGGATTCTCCGCTGCCGAAACATTTGCCGCGGAGGACAACGAGCCTCAATTGCCTACATCAACACTGTTTGTCAGAAATCTTAACTTCACTACAACCAGCGCACGTCTTTCGGAAGTCTTTGCATCATTGGATGGCTTCTTGACTGCCAAAGTCAAAACGAAAACCGACCCGAAACGACCGGGAGAGACGCTCAGCATGGGTTTTGGTTTCATCGAATTTCGGACCAAGGAACAAGCCCAGGCAGCCTTGGCGGTTATGGATGGTTACACTCTGGATCAACATAAGCTGGTGGTCAAGACGTCTCACAAGGGCATGGACGCAGCAGAATCTAGACGACAAGAAGACACGGCCAAGAAAGTGGCGGCGAGAAGAACCAAAATTATCATCAAGAACTTGCCATTCCAAGCCACCAAGCATGACGTGCGATCCTTGTTTGGCGCATACGGACAGCTTCGGTCCGTGCGAGTTCCGAAGAAATTTGATCGTTCAGCTCGTGGTTTCGCTTTTGCAGACTTTGTAAGCTCTCGCGAGGCAGAAAATGCCATGGATGCTTTGAAGAATACCCATCTTTTAGGCCGAAAGTTGGTGCTAGAATATGCATCTGCGGAGGCAATTGATGCCGAGGAGGAGATTCGTAATATCGAAAAGAAGACTGGCCAACAGTTGGATAGACAAAAACTGCAGAGTCTTACTGGAACAGGAAGGAAGAAGTTTGTTGTAGGGGCAGCAGAAGACGAGGGTTAATAATTGTCTAGAGCCTGTCGATAGGGTTGAATACAGGAAAGATGGCCGAAAGTCCAGAGTTGAAGTTGTATCCCTTGCGTGGTGGATCTTGTCTCTTTACATCGCATAGGCTCCCCCTTCAACACGTTCTCCTTCATTAGGGTTGCTGCAGTATGCATTACCCGCAGAGAACCTCGTGCTTCCCGCCTTAAACCGCAAAATCAGGCACAGCTTCGATATTCCTCCTTTTCCGCGCACCTTTAGTCGAAATTCACGTCCTTTCCACACTACTACGTACCTTGAACGCGGACACAAATCAGGATTATTCTGTACCTGAGTGACCTACATTCTTGTCGGTTGGCCTTTAATTTCAGCAACATTCTTGCACAACCGCACTTTTGCTGATTGTTGGTCAACCAACATTCCTGGACCGCCATCGCCACTGAGCGTCAACACTACCATCATGGCACTCTTATGTGCCTTATACCAATTCTTCGACGTCAACTGGTCGCAGTATTCGCGGAAATTCTCCGAGTGGTCCTTGACTGGGTCGCGCCGTCTGGTTGCCCCTTGCTTACCTCAGTATCTTGAACACCATGCCCCTCTATGTGAACCCTTATCAGGGCAGTAAGGACAGAAAGCTGTCCTAATGTGTTCCTGTCTAGTTCTTGCAAATGGCCAGCCCTGAAGTCGCGGTCCCGCCTCGGTCGCGATTAGAGAGCGGGAATACTGTAAAGGGGAAGCATGTAGTCCAGACAGTTTCTTTAGGTGTAGCAGGGTTCTTATGGTCCCCTTAAACAGGATAATACACAGAGAATGGTCTACTATAAACACCATCTTTTCTGCTCTGGCATTCGCACATTCTCTTTCCCAGTTTCCAACATTCTCTTGTAGCATTTTACGTTCTTGACATCTTTTCTTCCGTCCAGTGTGCCTCCCAAGTGTGTGTGAGGCCGTTGGCATTGTGACCTCTTGCTCTTGCTGTTTGGAATTCCAGTACCATTCTTGCGAAGAGCGACGTCCTAGTCCTGGTCCACGCTATGGCTGACTGGCAAACCGAGTCATTTGTACCTCAAACTCAATCCTCACTCGATAGTGTTGGAGGAGTAGGAGGAGGTGCTCACAGAGCTCTCCAGCACACTTCAGGCAATGTCCAAGCATACGCAGATGCTGCTATGCATGGAGATGCTGGCAGTCGTGATGACCCTCTCCAGTTGGCTCTAAAGTGTCCTCCTGCTCCTGTTCCGTTCCATCATTCGATATCAAGTACCAGTCTGCATGATAGCCATGTTCTTGCGGCGCGTTGGCAGGCAAAGAAGCTACGTCGGCTCCAGTCTGCGGCTCATTCAATGCCGACAATGCGTCCAAAGCGCAGCTATTTGAAGTCTCAGAAGTATTTGGAGTATAGGGCGCGACCGCGTCGTGATACTGGCAAGGATGGAGAGCCGGTTTGGTCGGATGCATTGGAAGATGCATTTCAACAAGGTGAGCACAAGTCCATTTTGGCCGTACCATGAGTTGAGTGCTAATAGCTGTATGATACTAGCCCTAGAAGCAAATCCTCCGATGGGCCGAAGGAAATGGTCTGAACGCGGAAAATCATATGGACGCAACGAGTTGATTGCGGAATACATATACAAGTTGACTGGAAAACGCCGGACAAGGAAGCAAGTCTCGAGTCACCTGCAGGTGCTGGACTCTTTCCTCAAGGGTGACCCCGAGTGTAAGTGATGCTCGTCAACATGGTAATGACTTAGCTTGCTCACGATGTTCAAGGGGAGAGACTTGTTCGTGAAAAGGCAGACGCACCCAACACACAACCTCCAACCACCAATCCCGAATACCGAACCTCCATCGATTATCAACTGTCAAGGAGTTTCAACACTCAGCCACAGTCTGCATGCCCTGACTATACCGCCTCTTCTCATGCTTACAATGGAGACCTCCCAACCCCTATCACACTAGGCTCAAACATATACGATACTAACTCTCATCTAATCCATGCTTTCAACTTCGATATGTGGGTCAGTGCGCCCCAGCAGGCAAATAGGATCGATAAAGCGTTGCATGTATACACTCGGCTACAGGGAGAGCAACATCGTCCGGTAGCACTTCCCATGCCTCTGGAGAACCTGCCTGGATGGCGCACGTCTTTTCCTTATCTTTCCTCTCTTGTCGACGATCCCACATCTTCATTTGACTGCGATATCATACTGCTGGAGGTGAATCTTCAGCTTATGACCGACTTCCCTCCTCCTGGCTCTCGGCTAGGTATACAACTCGATCTGGATTTTGCACATCCTACAATGGGCGACGTTTCTCTCGTCAGTCAAATGGAGGACTGGGCTTGCAGCACCCATCTCTACGAAGGAGGGCAAAAGATGCAGGAAACATACCACGATCTTCAAAAGGCATCATCCACAAAGATCAAGCCATTTTTTGAGTCCTCATGGTGGGCGAAGCTATTCACCCAACTGACACAAGAGAAACAAATGGCTGAAAGCTCTGGTCAACCAGATGCTGCTCAGGCCGCCGATGACCATACAAGGCAGTTTTTCCGGTCTCTTTCTGCTATCCAGGAGTTGACCGCTATGCCAAGTAGCAGTCATCGTCGCATGTCAAATAGTTTTGGCGCTAATCCCCAAGGAGGAGATGATCGCAAGCGAATGGCAATTCTTCTGTGGAAGTTCCGCCAGACGCGGCCTGGTGAGGTTGGGACTACGACTTGGAGACGTCTCATTCCGCCACCTGAGCGTAGCACGACAAATAGTCCCCAAACAGCAGCCGGTATTGATTTGCCACCTCTCGCTTTGGATTCATTGCTCTCTAACAAGCCGCAAGATAATATTTATCACGGGAACTCTCATGGCAGCTTTCATCATCAACACAATCATCAACCCCCAGCGGCAGTTAGTTTGCAGCAACAGTGGCCGGTCTATGCAGACTCTCAAGACAGCGTCACTAATATGTTCGGTGCTCAGGGGTCGTATGACTTCTTGGGCAACATCACCAAAGCAGATGATGGTATAGTGGACAAGACATCGGTGACATCAGTTCTAGACTCATTTACTAGTCTCGCATCGGAAAATACACAGGCCGGCAGTATTAATGTCTCTTCTGCAAGCGACAATCTCTTCAGCGTCCATGAGCTCCCCTTGTCTTCTCATTCTCATCTCGCGGGATACGGTCTCAGTGGGCATAATAATCACTACATGCAATCACAGAACATCCACGACAGCAACAACAATGTCCTGAACTCCATCTTCGGCACTACAGCACCATCTATGCATGGTATTTCTCATACCCAAGGACCATCCATGTGGGAGTCACAGGGAACAGGAGCGTCTCTCCATCACGACCTTGGCACCGAGAACTACGGCCACTTACATTTCCCTTCGAGCAGCCATCATCAACCTCCTCACCAGCACCACCATCATTCTCATCACTCCCACCATCAAGTTCCTGAATCCCGCGAACACCAAAGCAGCGGTCTGGAAGGCATACTACCTCCCGACGACTTGATCGACAAGTTAGTCGGCAGCGTCGCGACTAGTGATAGTCATTTGGGTGGTGCAACTACTGGAAACGCACGGTATCCAGAGTCCAATGCAGTTGAGACCGTGTAATGATTAAAGACTTATTTTAATGATCTTCTTTTTCCTTTCTTTCATTTATTCCCCCTTTTCAATTTTCATGTCTTTCTTAAGGATACTTATTTTTACATGATGGCGTTAAGGGCTGGAACAGACTCGGTGAGGTCGTTTATAATTCCCACATATGTTCTTGAGTCTTTCATAATTTCATTTACGTTCAAAAGAAGAGCAGCTTTCAGCTTTACTTGGTTAAAATGATTCTATATATCTATATATAGTCCTGTGCACGGAGTCGACTCCGTTGCTTGACCGGACGTCTGTCTTAGGGCTTCGGGTATCACGAGTCATTCTTTCTCCAGACCGATGGCTAGTTAATAGTTAACTAACTAATGGCAAGTCCTTCTTAGTCTTGATTACTCAGGATTCTAGCGGATTTACAAAAACTCTGTTCCTCTTATTATCCGCTAAATGGACCCATCACTTCCATGCACATGATCTAGAAGACCTTGAAACACGAGGTAAAATGCAAATCCTCACGACTTTAGCCGCCATCCCCACCGGCTATTTTCGTCCCGGGTAAATTCAACTTTTCCCGATCCCCACACGAGCAATTGGATTTAATAGAATGTACCTCTTACAACGGAGAATGGCTGCGTCAGACTTCTAAAAACGCGGGTTAAATAGCTCGAACAGGATCTGCTCTTATAGGTAATCAATCTTGAATGCGCCACTTTGTTTGGCTGGTCTTGCCAGTATGGACACCCCGCTCCGCGGGTTTGCCTGCCTGTTAGCCATTGCCCCTCTATTTGTTTCATTTTGGCTAAGGTAAAGTAGACTGTGACATACTACGATAGGTTCGGCATCGGAGAATGGGATGAATGTGGAGTGGCCAGGGAATTTAGGAGAAAGATATAGAGTGGTTGCCCCCGGGGACTCGTATTCCTATTTAAATTCTACATTTTCATCTTCTCGTTTTCTTTCTTTCCTTCCTTTTTTTTTTACAAAAGTACTATACCCGTCGTTAGACACAACCAACTATATACACCTTCAAAATGTCTTCTCCCGTCGTCAAGCTCAACAGTGGTTATGACATGCCCCTCGTGGGCTTCGGTCTGTGGAAAGTCAACAATGAGACCTGCGCAGACCAGGTCTATGCAGCTATCAAGGCTGGCTACCGTCTTTTCGACGGAGCTTGCGGTAAGCATATAAACACCGGCGCATTGATTGACCAATCCTGATTATGTATGAAATGAATTAGACTACGGAAATGAAAAAGAAGTCGGCCAAGGTATCGCCCGCGCTCTTAAGGACGGCCTCGTCAAGCGCGAAGAATTATTCATTGTCTCCAAGCTGTGGAACACCTTCCACGACGGCGACAAAGTCGAGCCTATTGCCCGCAAGCAACTCGAGGACCTGGGCATCGAGTACTTTGATCTTTACCTAATCCACTTCCCCGTCGCTCTCAAATGGGTTGACCCTGCTGAGCGCTACCCTCCCAGCTGGACCGGCGCAGACGGTAAAATCACATTCAGCAATGCCACTATCCAGGAGACATGGCAGGCAATGGAGTCGCTGGTCGACAAGAAACTCGCCCGCAGCATCGGCGTTAGCAACTTCAGCGCTCAGCTCATCATGGACCTCCTGCGCCATGCTCGCATCCGTCCCGCCACACTCCAGATTGAGCATCACCCATACCTCCAACAGCAGCAACTCGTCAAATATGTCCAGAACGAGGGAATCACAATCACCGCATACTCCTCCTTCGGACCCTTGAGTTTCATCGAATTGGACATGAAGAGAGCCCACAACACACCTACCTTGTTCGAGCACAACGTCATCAAGTCTGCTGCTGAGAAGTATGGAAAATCCCCCGCTCAGATCTTGCTTCGATGGGCCACTCAGCGCAACATTGCCGTTATCCCCAAGAGCAACGACCCTGCTCGTCTCGCCCAGAATTTGGATGTTACCGGATGGAATCTGGAGGAGGCTGAGATTGAGGCTATTAATGGCTTGGACTTGGGATTGAGATTCAACGATCCTCTTAACGTATGTCCCTTCTCCACTCCCTTTTCTTGCTACGTGTGAAATGAAGCTAACTTTCTCTCAATAGTACGGTTTGTACATTCCTATTTTCGCATAGACTCACCTCGCTTGGATAGCGGGTGTGACGAGTAAGCCCGTTCTGCAGATAGATGAATGATGAAAATTATGCACATATGGATTTTTTGATATCAGACATGAAATTGTAGCGACAGTATTTGAGATGTGATCAGACTCATCAGAGATCGTAAGCGTAGAGGTACCTAGTCGGAGAATAATAGTACAAAACCAACCAATCAAATCAAACAATGGAGATCTCCAATTTCTTATCCCCGATAACTACCGTAGGTACGGCTTGTCCGCAACTTTTAACCGCAACTACAACTCAAACCACCGACGAGAAACCATGTGAAAGCAACCATCCCCATATCTGAAACGCGATTTCGGAGATATGAACATCCATTAAAACAAAATATCTACACACCATGAACCCCGCCCGGCGCATCCTCAAAACCCCTCGCTCAGCCATCACCCTCTTCAGCCGCCAGATTGACATTCAAACAAGCCAGCCATTGCGCAACATCGCAGAGCGGAGATGTCTATTAAACGCCCTGCAAAAGTTTGGCGAGGTCGCCACTTTTCTTCCTGACAAAGTGAGTTTCTTTCCCCCACTATCAAATTTAAGAATCAGATGAGAGGAGGATAGAGGGGGCTGATTTATGCACATCGGTGTTTGTTTTAGGGCGGCGATAAATCCAAGATATCAGCGATCTACGAGACGTCTGAAGCAGCTTCCAAGGCCGTTGATGCATCTCCATTGACGCTTCTACTTCCTCAGCATCCGCCGCCGACTCCGTCTCGCGTCGACACTCCGGCCCGTGATGTACATGTGAATGCCAACGTTACATGCGCCATCAACCCAGCCACATATGACCACGAGAAACAAATCGACAGAAATCCATGGAATAACATTCATACGGGCTATGCATGGGATGGGAATAATCCAGTGATCAAGGATGATACTCGGATACAAGATGTGATTGCTGCGGGGGCTCCGAGAGGTGTGTTTGCGGATGGAGTTATTGATACGTCGCATTTGCGCAGTGGGCAGGATGAGACAGTAAAGAATATGGATAAAAGGACGAAGAGTGTGGAGTTGAAGGGAAGTTTGCTGGCGTTGTTGAAGGAGTAGAGGTGTGATTTATGATACCCCACTAGTTATATGCAATTTTGGGAGAATGATAGACAATATCAATTGATTGATTAAGGACCCTGTTCTTGCAACGCCGTCTAGGATACTTGTGTAAGTGTAAGAGAAAGAAGCCATGTGATATCAATACGTAAGGTCATTATTATATCCGAATCTAGCCACCCCAATCCCATCAACCATGCCCTAAGCATTAAGAAATGCGCACGTAGGCTAGGCCCTGTTAGCATCCATCACTCTCAACAAAAAGAAGTAACAAACTTACTAGCATCAATCTGCTTAATCTGCGGCAACGCAAGCCGGATCTTATTCCTATACAACGCCGGGCTCTTCAATTGCAACGGGTTCCCCTCAAAGTACACCGTTTCCAGCTTCTTCTTATCACTCAATTCGCGCTCAACTTCCTCAAAGCTCGACAATCCGTTGCTTGACGCCCAGACTTCTTCTAGTTCAGTCAGTTGTGAGATTCCTTCGAGTTTTGTGACTTTATTGTTTGAGAAGTCGAGGACACGGAGGTTTTTGTTGTTCTCTAAACCGGAGAGGTCGGTGAGTGCGTTGTGGGAGATGTAGAGTTCTTCGAGGTTGGGGAGCTCGTTGAGGCCGGTGATGCTGGTGAGACGGTTCGATTGGATGGAGAGAATTTTAAGGTTGGAGAGGGATGATAGATTCTATGTCTGTCAGTCGCGAATTGCATCAGAGGCGATAGAAGAGACGTACCTTCATCTCTGTGATTTTATTCTTTCCCAGCCACAATTGTTCCAGCGCCTTGAGATTATCCAATCCTTGAATCTCCTACTTCAATCAGCATCGTTTTCCTACCACCACCACTTTTCTCTTGGAAGAAAACAAACCCTAATCCGATTCGCCCCTAACTCCAAATTCCTCAAATGCACCAACTCCTCAAGCCCCTCTATCGTCGAAATCCTGTTTTGCACAAAAAAAATGTCGGTCAACTTTGTCAAATGCGACACATTCTTGATATGTTTGATCTTGTTGAAACTCAAATCGAGCAGCGTCAGATTGACCAGGTCGTCGAGACCCTTGACGTGACTGATGAGGTTGTCGTAGAGGTCGAGCTCTTTGAGGGTTGCGCCGAGGGTGGAGGGGAGTTCGATGCGGCTGATTTGATTTTGGCGGAGGCATAGTCTCTGTATTTCGAGTAAGGCTTTGTTCTTGGTGTCAAATCGCGGGCGAGTCGGCGTGGCGTGACTTACCTCGAGCTTGGTGAATCGTTCTAGCTTCAACGCGGTGATATTTGATATTCGTAAATGTACCAGGTCTATATCCTTCACGCCGTGTATCAGTAAGTCGAACTACAACTCAAAGCTCTTGCCAGTATGGTTGTTCTCCAAAAGATGGCAACCCCGCAGTAAGACAAAACGTACTTCGGCGTCAGGATCCTCGTCCTCGAGTAAATCTATACGAGAGCAAGAATCAGCACAAATAGAAATCTCAGCTAGCAGAAAGAAAATAAATACCTTCATCCGCATTAATCTCCTCAACAGGCGGAGCATCCTCATCTGAGTAATCTGGATCCTCCAAAGCTTCCGGATTGGCAAGAACAGCTCGGCGATTCTCCGGGTCGTCGAGTCTCAGTTTTCCGTCCCAGCCATTTCGGTCCTTCATATTGAATGCAGTATTTCTCTTTGGTTTTGAATAGTGGTTGAAAGGTGAAAGCTGGCTGCAAGTAAGTGGTAAGGTTGAGGAGGATGACGTCGAGGAAGGAGGAGATGATCAATTAATTCATTGCTTTAACTTTTTTTGCGGGGAAGAGCTGCCGAGGGTCACCGCTAATGGAGCAGGCAGAACCGTTAACTTAAATAGTTACATCTACTCCTACTGTATGTTTAAAAACGACGCAACTTGTCCATGATTGATTGAATTACAACTCGTGTATATACATCGCACAACTAGCAACAGTGAAATGAAGTACATGAGATTATGTCCGTGCACACTGTCCGAATGTCAATTTCAAGCGGACATCTGAAAGTATCGTATCGTACTCTCCTCTCAGTATTGATAAACAGAACGATGAGAACAATGAAACATATTTTTGACAACAATCAGTTCGAATAATCAAGTTAAACGGAAAGAAATCGAGAAATCTGGGGGAATATGGTCGTGCAGTTTTAACTCAAAAGCATCAAAACAAGGGGGCAGGAAAAAACGATAGAGATATGAGACTGGAATAAAGATTGAATGCGTAAAGCTGAGCAGATCTTGACTGATGACCAGAATCAGACGCCCGTATAATGCTCAAGATGGTCACAGAAAATAGAAAAGAGAAAAGTCGGACAGCAAGCTCGCTTGGAGCAGGGATTAACGAGGCCAAACAAAAACGGTCTCAGCCGTCATCGAGATTCAAAGTGCACTAGGCAAACATGCGCCAACATGGAGAAGAAATACAGAAAGATGAAGAAATGAAGGGAATAGAGACTGCTCAACAATGCTGAATGTAGAGGGATGGTAGGGGTAACCTGAATGTAAACGACTTCCAGTCGCCATGTTAGATGTGAACCACATCTGGGATAAAGTCCATTGCAAGCTTTCACGGTGGTCGGTCTAAAGCGGTCGCCATGATCAAGGACGGAGGCGATGAGAGAAGAGAATATAAGGAATCAAAAAGGTCAATGCTCGGAAGGAATATATGTAAATCAGAGATAAACAACGAAAGAAACGCTTGAAGAGGAGGCCAAAGTAGAAACGATATACGGAACTTTATTATAATGCAACATCAAGCACGAGACTGACGTCTTGTACCTGAGCACCCGCAAGATCTTCGAGAACCGGGATTAGGTCGAGCAATTCGTTGTCATGGGCATCTGAAAACCAGCTGCTGATAGGTATGGCGTGTTGAGGGTGGAATATATACGAGGTGGGCGAGTTGTCAATGATGATTGTTTCTCGAAGATCACGACCGACTTGTGACAAGTCCTTCAAACTGTTAGACCCTGAAAAGTTCATGTGTAAGGGTTTACTGACCTTGACATAGTTTCCTTGGTGATTGTAGCAGCTGTCTCTGAACAGACGATGATGGACAACATTGTGGATGTCTAGCTGGTCCAGTAGGGGATCGCCGTACTAAAGAAAAAAAAAACCGTCTTAACATAGGTTGAAAATAGAGGTGATGACGAGCCGCCTACCTTTGAAACTGATGCCGTAAAGACAACGACCTCATAAAGCTCACCAACTCGTTTCATAAATTGATCGACGCCTGGCCGTTTGATGACATAGATATTGTGCCATTGACCTTCAATCTCTACTGGGATCGTAAAATCGGCGCGCTCAAGGACCTATCTCAGTGTGAGCAATATCCAATACTAGTAATGAATAGAAACCCACCTTGAAGCTACTATGCACAAGTGTTTCGTCCAAATCAAGAACCAAACATTTCCGCCCTCGTAAATGCGGTAGAGGCGGGGGAAGCAACCAAGCGCTTTGTTTTCCAGGAGTTGGAGGCGGTCCCGGGAGAATGACGTCCGGTGCAGGTGGTTGAGCGACGACAACCTCGTGCGTCTCCAACTTATGTTCCTCTTCTGCCTCTGCAATGATCGGTGCCTCAGGTATGACAGGACCATGGTTCTCATGCAACAACTCCTCTGATGTCTCATTTTCAGGTTCCTCTTCGATCGCATCCTCATTCTTATCCTTTTTGCTGTCCGATGACGGAACCAAATCTGGCACCACGCCGTATTGGTAGGTGGCTTCCTGTCGCGGTGTCGAAGCTTCTTGCGTCAGGTCCGAACTAGATGGCAGCGCTGTGGACTGTGTCGAAACAGTGGTGCTAGGAGTAGTAATCTCTTCTACCGGCTGTGAACCTGTGTATTCTCCCGTCTTTTCGTCAAGGGGTTCCTGCTCTTTCGACTCTGTAGGCGTCGATTCTGTTCCAGTTGAGACGGGTGATTCCACCGGTTGTCGCAAAGATAGCGGCTGTCTGGGCTCTGCCTTCTTTGCGGGAAGATCCGGTCCATCATTCTCATTATCTAACATCGAAGAGCTGCAGCAATTCAGGATGGAGAAGAACCTTGACTGTGACTTGGGCTTTCGTTCGGTCCTGGCATGATTTGACTCCTCGGTTTGCTCCTTTCTTGTACTTTGATTCTTGTCTTGTTCATTCTGATGCGACCGCCTACTACTTGACTCGCTAGGATCCCTTCGTCTTTTGGTGAGGTTGGTGCGCGAGTTGGCTATCGTCACCGACTCATCTTGCACGGTATCGGTCGTCATTTCCGAATATTGATTTTTGCTTCCCCTGGAAGATGTCCTGGATGGAACAAGCAAAAGCGAACGCTTCTTCTTTGGATGTGAGGATGGCGCGGTTAGGTTGTTCTGAGAATCCGATGCGGACGATGAGTTGGCGGCAGGCGGTTCATGGTCAGATGGCGGAGGTGGTTGCGATTTACCGGCGGAGGGCAGCGACAATGCGAAATCTGGGCCTAAAAGAAGTAAATAATTAATATGAAATGATGCGACCGATGTAGTGGTAGCTCCTAAGCTATATCCAAGGCCACGTACCGGGAACGGTGTTCACTGCGATTGTCGACATCGAACCTGCGTCTGTCATCAACTCCTGAGCTGATGAGGCGCCTCTATCTCTCTCCTACTCTTGCTTTATCGCTCTCTTTCTGATTGGGGGCCAGCAGAATGAGTTCTTTCAAGATGCAGCCGTAGAGGAGTCTCGTAGCTACACCTGACTCAGAGAACCGAAAAAGGTCGATTGGGGAGGTCCGATATGGTTCTGTCCAGAGAGGAGAAAGGCTCGGTCTGGGCAACGATGCAGTTCGGTCTGTCCGTGGATCGCCCAACGCGGATGTCGACAGGCCACTTGAGTTAGCAGGTTAGCGACGAGCACATAATTAACTAGAAGTTAGCTCGGTACTGCGTATTGGGCATTACTTACCGAGCATTAACTGGGTGACTTGTCCGTCGTGGAGGCTGGCAGACTGGCGGTGGTGTTGGTTGACTGGCAGCGAATCGGGCTGGGCTCTTCGCGCCTCCTCAGCATTATTACTTACAAGCGGTAATTACCATACGTGCAATGTACTGCGGCGATGCTGCGAACTACGACTGATGCGTACTAGTATTACCGCGAGCTTAGCTTAGTTGGTCGCTAGTTCCCGCTGGATCAATAATTGATTCTGTCTGTCTCTCTCGTCGCTCGGTGCAAGCTGCTCCGTACAGACGAATATTCGAAAAATATTGATTCTTTAATACAGTCTGCCTCGTGGTAAGAACATCTATGGTCAATTGTGCAAGTAGCTGCACCTCGTCAGTCAGCGAGAAGCTAGACGGGTAGGCTCCGGGGACAGATGGTCAATGCGACAGGCAAAGGGCCCCTGTACCAGCAGCAGGCCAGCCACTGGTCCTGCGCTTAACCGCCACTCCGCAGTGTGCTGCTGCGTCTTCCACGGCAGCAATTCAGGCTTGTACTCGTACGTAGTAACTTGTCAGTCCACAAATCCTTATGCCTATGTGCCAGGGTCCTGAATCTGCCCAATCACATGGCCAGACCCCGTTTTTGCTTTCCCCTGTATTCTGTAGCAAGCCAATCAAACAAATCTGCCATCGTTGCACGCTCTTACTGGAGGAGGCCGGAGTTGGGGTCGGCGGTTAAGGATTGGTTTGGAGTCGTCGGCATCGTGATGGGACTTATCGATCGCTTACTATGTACCAAATAGCCTGCTCCGTACGGAGTGTAGATCTGATCTAGCTGTACTTGTACTACAGAGTACTCATTTCTGAGCAGTGAGCTCCGAGTAACACGCTTTCAAGCAAAGAGCTCCTGCGTAGACTGATCTACAGCCGGGCGATCCATCTCATGCGCCTAATAATTTTCCACCAAGGAAGCCCGAGTTCAATTCCAAATCCTAAAAAATCGGCAGATCAACTACTTGTACTACTTCGTGCGAGGCTGAAGAAGCTGTCATTCTATCTTGTATTTGGCTGAACAGCCAACGCCAAGTCTGAACAGTGTAGGCATGGACACAGCACCAACATACGATAAGCTTGATTCTTTGCAAAGACAACTCTACTCATCTATCTAGCTCTCATCAACGCCTCTTCAACATGTAGCAAAACGTTGATGCTTATTCCAGGAAATGCTAAAGTTCGGAGAGAATGCCAAGGCACGTGCTCTGTCGTGGCCCGAGGTTCTTCACATGCATCGACGTCACGGGAGCAGTCATTCGCAACAACCACACCACACCACTGCAACATTCCATTGGAATACTAATCTGTGCCACCACCAATCCATTCTATCTTCCTATATCGAATGTGAATCACGTTTTGCGAACTGAGGGCTCATCCATCCCTTGTATACTAACTGGTTATCACCAAAGCATGCCGAAAAGCTTGTTGGACCGCCGGCGGTCATTTCACTGACAAGCTCCATAGTTGCTCGTGTGCTGGTAATCAGCCGTGATTGCGCAGATCGAATACCGTTCACTCAAAATGGCGGCGCAGTCAACACTGCAACGAGCGGAAGATCCGATCGTCGCTTTTTACCGACGCTACGTCCAACTATTTCGCGCTCGCCTGCAACGATCGTCTAAGACCAGCAAGATACTCGCGACCTTGTCCTTGATAATAGCTATCATCGGATCTAGCTATGGCGGCTACAGCTTCCTACACAAACGGTCAACGGAACACGCTCAGGGAAGACGCTTGCTACGGAGGAATTCTGGGCTGCGCGGAAAGGACGGATCGAGGATCATATACGTGCCTTACAAGGATAGTATGACTTCCAAAGTCACCATCCATCCCACAAAGCCAACCACATTCGACGCCCATCGACGATTATTCCTAAACCCTCCGCGTGCAGCGGGCTTAGGAGGCGGCGAAGCCATCTCTGCGATACCACCACCATCCACAAAACCAGGCCTAAATCTCGCCTTCTTACACCAGTTTCTTAGCCTCATGAGCATCATGAACCCGCGGTGGCATTCCAAAGAAACTGGGCTTTTGATGAGCCATGCTGTTTTTCTTCTCCTAAGAACATACTTGTCGCTGCTCGTTGCCCGATTGGACGGAGAAATTGTTCGAGATCTAGTGGCTGGAAAGGGCCGAGCCTTCCTTTGGGGGCTTCTTAAATGGTGTAGCATCGGTACATTTGCCTCGTATACAAATGCTATGATCCAATTCCTTCAGTCCAAGATATCCATCGCTTTCCGAACACGCCTGACGAGATATATACACGATTTATACTTGAACGAAAATGCAAACTACTATAAACTAACCAATCTAGATGGAGCCGTGGGCCAAGGGGCTGATCAATTCATCACTCAAGATTTGACACTTTTCTGCGCCTCTGCTGCTGCCTTGACTTCATCCTTAGGCAAGCCGGCTGTTGATCTGATCTTCTTCACCTATCAACTTTACCGTGGTCTTGGGCCCCTAGCCCTCACCGGTATTCTGAGCGGTTACTTTACGACTGCAACTGTCCTTCGCAGGCTTTCTCCGCCGTTCGGAAAACTGAAAGCCGTTGAAGGTAAGCGTGAAGGTGACTTTAGAGGCTTGCATTCGCGACTTTTAGCCAACGCCGAAGAAATCGCCTTTTATGGAGGCGCTGATATTGAAAAGGTCTTCTTGACGAAGAGTTTTAAGGATCTTCAGCGGTGGATGCAAGGAATATACAGCCTCAAGATTCGCTACAATATGCTTGAGGATATGATCTTGAAGTATGTATGGTCTGCTTTTGGATACCTCATGACATCGATCCCGGTCTTCCTTCCCGCGTGGGGAGGAGTCGGCGGTACACAAGAGCTAAGTGACGTGACCGGAAATGATGGCCGAGAACGCGGCCGTATGAAGGATTTCATTACCAACAAACGCTTGATGCTGTCTTTGGCTGATGCAGGAGGTCGAATGATGTACAGCATCAAAGACATTTCAGAATTGGCTGGTTATACTTCTCGCGTCTACACTTTGATTTCTGCCCTGCATCGTGTTCACGCAAACGCTTACTATCAACCTCGCGGAACTCACCCTGAATTATTTTCTCTTTCTGATATCCAGGGTACTGTGCATAGTGGTTTCGATGGCGTTCGGCTGGAGCATGTTCCTATTGTTGCGCCATCGCTCTACCCACAAGGCGGAGATGACCTTATTGAGTCCCTCTCATTTATTGTGCATTCCGGCGAACATCTTCTTATCTGCGGACCCAACGGCGTGGGCAAGTCGTCCATCGCTCGCATTGTTGCTGGACTCTGGCCAGTCTATCGGGGTCTAGTAAGCCGCCCGAGGGACTTCGGCATGGATGGAATTATGTTCTTGCCTCAGCGACCTTATCTGAGCGTCGGCACTCTCCGCGATCAGGTCATCTACCCCCATACTGAGATAGACATGCGTGAGAGCGGACGAACAGATGCAGAACTGAGCCGAATCCTTGAAGAAGTCCACCTTGGATACCTCCCATCTCGCGAAGGTGGCTGGAACTGTCGTAAGGAATGGAAAGATGTCCTCAGTGGCGGCGAGAAACAGCGCATGGCATTTGCACGCCTCCTATACCATGAGCCGCGATACGCATTCATTGACGAAGGCACCTCTGCCGTATCATCCGATGTTGAAGGCTTATTATATGAGCGATCCAAAGAGAAAGGTATCACGCTCATCACAATCTCGACGCGCGCCTCTCTCAAGAAGTACCACACCTTCCAGCTAACTCTCGGTCTTGGCATGAGCGGTGATGAGTGGGAATTCGACAGAATTGGCACGGAGAAAGAGAAGATGGGCGTCGAGAAGGAGCTACAAGAACTACGAAAACGACTTGATAATGTCGAGGGCTGGAAGCGTCGGAGAGAAGAGATTGAATCCGAGCTCAATAAGGTGTGGGTAGATTCGGGTGAACTTGCTCCTCCTCCGTATCAAGAGTCGGCTGAGCAGGAGGTTTCGAGTGAAGCATGATGTACAGGACTATGTTGACTAGTGAAATACGTGATTTGTAAATATAACATGATGCATATCACATATAGCTACTGATATATTAATTGAAAACCGAATTACAAAACACAGCCTACTGTCTTCCTGTATTAGTCACTATCTATGCCTCTTAGCCAAGCCAATTGTATCGTGGTCAGTTAGCCCTCGCCTCTTCGAATTGACGGGTGGTATAACACTGAGAAATCTCTATGCACGACTTCGGGATAGTGATCTGAAGGGTGTTTTGATCAAAGAGTCGAGGATTCAACTCATTGAAATCTATTTTATTGATATTCTTGGTAAGACGAACAGGTTTACGCCGGATGTACGTTAGGCGTGTACCTTACCACGATCCACATCGTTGCAGTATTGAACGTATCGTTAACACAAAGACAAACTGCCTAAATGTCTTTCACAATCTAGACGCAAGCCGCCACAGAAAGCCACACGTATAGGTTGATTTTTTAGGGGCTGTTTGGAATGGTATGGACAGATTAGGGCTATTTTCGAAAGTCCGGAGGTTTGTACATAGCTAGGTATCCGCACAAGGAGCATTTCGGAGGTTGAAGACAGCACCAGATATTCAATGATTGGACATCAATACCTTACAGTTGAACCTTATGCAATGGCATTTCAGTGGTTTCGCTCTTTTCTCCCTTTCTCCCTGTATTCTACTAGTCTTGCCACCGCCTGCAATATCCTTCAGGATCTTTCCCACACAATGGTGTTTGCAGGTTTCTTCAAGTCAAATCCACTACCATACACGGCCGTGTCAAAAGATGAGGTAGAAGCAGACTCCCTCTTGTCTCCTCCTCTGGAGGGGCAGCAACCCTACAACCGGGCCTCCAGGACGCGCATAATCCTCTCACACGCCGCTACATTCCTCATCGCCGTCCTTTTCACTTCAGCTATCCTCATAATATCTCACCCATCCTCACTTCTCAAAACAACAGCAGCCCCCAAAACAAAATACCTGCATTGCGGCAACTCCACAGCCGAAGCTCGGGCACAAGGCTGCGTCTTCGATGTCCTCACCAACATGTGGGTTCCCGAGCAATGCTGGGATCGCGAAGGAACGGAAGAATTCATGCGTACCGCACCCTGGCAAGGCTACGACCATCAAGACGGCAAACGGATGTTGACCCTTGACGAAATGTCGGAACGAGTTGGGCGGGATCGTTTGGGACCCGATCCAACGACGCCCCCCTACTGGACGCCCTTGAGGGAACATGTGATTCATTGTGCGCTGATGTGGCAGAGACAGCATCGAGGGTTTATAGGCGGGATTGGGAAGAAGTTGGATTTTCATTCATTGAGTTATCAGCATACCCTGCATTGTTCGAGGAGTTTGGTGCATATGGCTGGTGCTGGGGAGAAGACGCCGGATCCGTTGGATAAGATCGCTATTAAGACGTGGGTGGGATTCTCGGATTGTGAAGTTGAGGTTTGATACTTGTATTTGAGCTCTTTGGTTTCTATGAATCGTGTGGTTAGAAATATTATTGTACAAGGAATTGGCATCTAGGCGCTTTAGACACCAAGTAGAAAATAAAGACTGTATCTAACCCCTACAAATTGCTACTCGGGTTTGTAATAGCGTAGGTTAATCTAATAGAAGCTATGGAGAGAATTCAACCAAGATCTCTAGGGTAGCGCGAGAGACTAGCTGGCTTTGAAGTGGAAATCGCATTAAGACTGGTAGAAATTATCTAATGACGTCCCTTGGAAGTTGCCCATCGCTCTATTCTCTTCGCAAGTCTAACACAAGGCTCATCTACTGCTCTCGTCCAGATATCTGCAATCCAGACCAACAGAATCAAACAAATGATGAGCCCAACAGCAAAGCCTCCTTGACGATTTGACCATCCTTCATTACCAGTGATCTCCCAAATCCATGGAACTATCCTCCAACCAAGAGCATTCAAGAAGATCACATGGGTGAGGTATACACCATAGCTTATCCTCCCTAGATATCTGGGAATTATGGAGGTGAGTAGTCTTTGCAATAATCTGAGTTGAGACGCTGAGACGAGGATGCATACGGCACCCATTGATTCCCAGAATCGGGCATTGTCAATGACAGCTGAGAAAGGCCGATAGATGAAGTTATTCGAAGCTTCCTTGTATGGATATGATGCGATGAAGAGACCTGCAACGAAAAGAAGTGCGAACATGTATTGTCGGGATCTTAAGATCCATGTAGACACAGACTTCCCACGGGCGAATAAGGGAAGGCTGACGGACTCATGACCATCTTTCGCCTGTATCGAAAGCTCAGTAATACTCATACCAGCCATAAAGCAGGCGATTTCCCATCGATCGATATAAAAGGAAAAGGCACATAGACAAAAGACTAAGACCTGTCGTATCGAGACTGCTAATCGCGAAAGACCAACCAAAGCAATAAACAAGGCTATAGATGCATAAAACTCTGTTGATATAGTCCATAACTGAAAACCGTAGTTCGATATCGTTGTCCCCGACAGTGGCTGGAATAGATCTTCGGAGTAGAATAACTGAGTCGCCATCCAGTTCAGCCAATCCACATATTGTGCTGCAATATTTGGAAGTCGATGAGGACGGTCAATTATAATCGCGTTGCCTTCCATGAACTGGTATGGATGGTTGTAGATGCCCAGTTGTGTGAAGAGCATAGCGAGAAAGGAGACTATAGCACTTGGGAGGAAAAGCCGAAATCCCCTTCGAAACGTTGCGCTTGAGACTGTCGTGCTAAAGTCCGCCCATTCATTTTTGTGAATGAGTGACAGTGGCTTGAGTGATAACGCGCAGCCGGAAGTGACATAGAAAATGGGCACCATTGGGCTTCCGTCATAGAGTAAGCGAATGATGGGCAATTGCCATAGGGATGTGGCACCGGGTGAGCCGTATGCTCTGAGCATAGCGTGCGAGTCTTGCACTGAGAGGCTCAAGTGCATGAAGAAGACGATTAGGGCTGCACAGCCGCGGATGCCATCGAGCCATGCTGTCGATCTTGGTTCGGTATTTCGCTTGTCGTAGGGAGGTGGATAGAGAAGGTTGAGGATGGGACTTGGGAGGAGCTTCAATAAGTGTATACTTGTAAGATTGATTTTTGTCATTGCCCGAGAAAGGAAGGCGTGGTTTGATGGTGATCGCCTTTGGTCCTCGAGCGAATCGCGTTGTTCGTTTTCGACATCGATCTCGATTTTTCCGCGCGACTGAGGCATCTCTATTAACTCCTCATGCCCATTCATTGTTGAGTCTGGTGTATTGTACATGATAAAATCGTATTATATCACATTATACCATGAAATAATGAAGATAGACTCAACAAGTCTGAATCGGCTGAATGGATTAGGGCCTAGCTACTGCCCAACGCGTATGCTGAGTGAGTGACAAATGACATTCAAACATCGTCAATTTCTCCAAGCCGCGACACCTACAGGTCAACTTGTGTTTGCTATAGATTGTTAACACCATGTCGAGGGCGCTGTGACTGCACCGAAAAGTATACTCCGGAACCGCTCAGCGAAACCTCCGGATAATCCACCAAACACTAGATTTCACCACAACAGGAATGGCTAAGCTCTCACGAAGTTTCTAATTGCAAAATCGATTCTAGAGTGTTACCTGAGTAACGTGCTTAAAAGAAAA
This sequence comes from Talaromyces marneffei, assembly GCF_009556855.1. Taxonomy (NCBI): domain Eukaryota; kingdom Fungi; phylum Ascomycota; class Eurotiomycetes; order Eurotiales; family Trichocomaceae; genus Talaromyces; species Talaromyces marneffei. The sequence continues at coordinate 2,111,504 of NC_072353.1, read as the reverse complement.
AAGACATAGGATACGAGCTCCTATCCCCAACATTTTGTTCCTTGCAGAGTGAGAATCTCGCCTATATTCACATTGCCACCATGGGGCAACCAGAGTACTCGCGACTCGACGAAGATGAAGAACAATCAAAGCAATATGAACAGGAAAATTTACTGAGATCCTCATATCGCTCTCAACTATCTCGATCCCCGTTTTTGTACATACTAGACTTCCTACTCGTGCTCGCAGTTGCTTTCTTGCTCTTCCGACGACATGCATACGAAAAGGTGCGGCAATTCGACCTGGGTAGTGATATCACAGGTTACGTACCACAAATTGACCATCGCTTGGTCACATTTACGAAGGAGCCGCAGTTCATTTCAAATCACAGCAGTCTAGAGTCTCTTAGGAAGGCTCGGGAGCATTGGAAGACGCTCGTTCCTCGTGAGAACATTTCTATTTTTCATTGCTGATTTAGTCATAGATTACTGACAATAAAAAATAGCTGGCCAAGGATTTGTGGAAGTAGATGATGAGCTCGTGAAGGGCCGCGCAATGCCCAAAAGGATCACTTGGAAACAAGATGGCAAGGAAGACAAGTACATGTACGGCACCGCGATTGTACACTCAATTCATTGCTTGTATTCGATAATGGCAGAATACGATGCCCTTGCCCTGGGCTTGAAGAGTTTGCCACGCGACACTTTACATATGGTGTGGGGAATCTTTCCAGTTGTTATGTCATTATCTTGCAAGTAGAGACTGACTTTTACAGGACCATTGTTTCGACTACATCCGTCAGAGCCTCATGTGTGCCGGTGATACTTCAATTGCTGGAGAAGACTTTCCAGGTGGTAGCTACCAATTTGAGGTGGTGCATGTGTGCAGGAACTGGGATCAAATTTACGATTGGCTTGATGCCAACAGGGCGAGTGATAAATGGCAGTTTGGTGAGGAGGAGTTATCGTGGGTGCCTCCTGACTAGAGAAACTCTGTGCGTTTTGGAAACACACAAACAATGGGATTATTTACGAGGGGCTTCTTTTGCATAGTATAGTCTAGAACCAGCGTTTTAAACGTGAATGTATGATCGGCGTTGAAGCTCGACCTTCTATTTCCCTCTTGTAGCTCTTATTACACCAAAGAGACAGATCTAAATGGGATTAAATACCCTTGCAAAGCAGTTTATTTAGTATTAAAATCGTTAAAAATATGGACATCCTAGGAGAGCGCTTTCTAAATGGACTAAGCTGTGTTCAGGAAAATAGTTGTGTTATAGGAGATCTTTTAGGGTTTGCCGACTCTAGCCCTAAGACCAGACATTAGGACTTCCTCTACATACGATGCTTACATGTTACTCTAACATTGAGAGGGAGTGAGTTCAAATTTTCCATATTATAAATTTGAATATTTTCGGAGTCTCTTATCTCAACAGATTTAACTCTGTATAGCTACGGGTGTTGGCTGCAGGTGTTGGAAGTCGGGACATGTCGTCCACAACCGTCGGACGAAGTTTACTCACTTCACTGCGTTACTTCGGCGGATTCCATCGCCGGACAAATGAAAAACACCGGAAGTCAACACATCGCGATTTTGCTTGGACGGGTAGTACTCGCACACGTAATCTCCTTTGCTCTTTCCTTCCCTTCCTACTTGGAGAACTCGATTGTTGGAGGGAAGCGGGGGACCTTTTTTCACGCTGACTTCTTATGGGCTCATACAGAGCAAAAGTAAAGTAGTACGAACTGCCCACTGTGTCATTACACTGTATGCCTTCACAATTCAGATAAGACGGTCACCACAATGTCAGACAAACAGTTCGAAGGAATTCCTTTCTTGAATGAAGAGGAAGGCCTCTCAGAGCAGGGCGACCTGCCTGTTGATAAGAACCGTTACCAGAAAAAATCCTACCGCATCTCTAAAATCATTCTCTACTCTCTCTTTCTAGTCGCAATTCTCATCATAACAGCGATTTCGATTGCAACTCAAAAGATCCTTACGACAAACACAAGAGGCGAACATCCAAACAACAGCCAAAATTCTGATTCATTCGACCTTTCTCTCGACGCAAAACTCGCCCCGAATCGACTGAATCCAGATTTATATGAATTCCCGCGGCTCGGCAATGTCGTGGCCAAGACAGAGGGCTGCGGTACCAGCCCAGAAGAAGCCAAAGCCCTGGGATGCATCTTCGACCCGATGAACTGGCATTGGACACGGCCGGAGTGCTTCTACGAAGAAGGATCTAAAAATGCCCAGGCTCAGGGGCCCTGGAAGTATTTCCGAGACGCGAATCACACAGAAGAGATGTATTTGGCCGACGAACAAGCAATGTCAACCGAGCGACTGATGTACACGGAGCACAGCTGGCATGTTAATCATTGTATCTATGCTTTAGAGTCCATGCATCGTGCAGCTATGCTGGACAAGTGGATTCCGGAGGAGGCAGCGAGCTGGCCACATACTTTGCACTGCATGATGGTTTTTCGAATGATGAACACACCACCAAAGAAGCCGAACACGCGTGTAGACATGCAATTTCTAGGTTGTGTCAAGTTCGAGCATAGCTAGAGTTCAAACGAACTTCGACAATATCTCTCGCTTCCTTTTTAAGTAATGCTATGATAGCACATTCGGTAATTTAGATAGTTGGGATCTGATTTGGTATATGTACATATCCACAAGAGTGTGGAGGAATACGTGAATGGAGATAGGTTTATCGTTATTTCTATACAAAGAGAAATATTGAAAATCTGAAGCAAGATATCTAATTCTCTAAGCCCAGTTCCTTATAAAACGCCTCTGTACTTGGTTTTCTCCCTAAAAAGTCCTCCAAAATCTTTATCTCTTGCTGACTCCCACCTTTCTCCAGGACCATATGTCTGTAACGTCTGCCTTCCTTCCCATTCATGGGATCCTTTTCAAAAACAGAGGAGAACATGTCTGCGCTATAGACTTGACTGCTCAGATACCCGTAATAACCAGCATCGTATTCGCCCATCAAATGACCAAATATAGCCTCACCATGCCCCCAGTCTGATCTCACGCCTAAGGCTTCGAGACCCTTTAGACCGTAGGTTTGAGCACGAATATCGTTGTATAACTCAGAATAATTAATAGACTCAGATTCCTTGTGACTTCTTGGTGTGTGAACCTCCATGTCAAAAATGCCGAAATGAAGTTGATGGAGGTTGTCCAGTGCACCATTGACATGTTTGGTGCTAATCAGCTTCGCGATCAGATTATCAGGAATCTGCTCGCCTGTCTTGTAATGTTTGCTGAGGGATTTGAGGACTGAAGAATTCCAACACCAATACTCGAGCATTTGCGACGGGGCCTCAACAAAGTCCCGTACAACATTTGTTCCATGAAACTGAGAATATCTAGTTCGGCCGGCGAGATCATGAATGCCATGGCCGAGTTCGTGGAACAAGAGTACGATTTCATCATGCTTGAGAAGCGACGGTTTATCCTTGGCTGGCTTCGAGAAATTGCATACGAGTGCTGTCGCGGGGTATCGACGCGTGCCATTAGGTAAAATAAACCCTGGTTGTAGAGCGAAATTGGCAGCATGTCCGAATTTTCCGGGACGAGGGTGAAGGTCCATGTAAAAGTAGCCCACAAAACCATTGCCTTCTCCTTCATCATCCCAAACACTAAAGATCTTAACGTCTTCATGCCATGTAATGTCTGCACTTTTGCCAGTAGCTTAAAAACACGTCAGCATCAAATGAAGTACTCAGATATCTAATGACAATGTGTGTTTGACTTACGTGATATCTTTGCTCCATCTGCAGAGCCAAGTTCAACAAATACAAAACCCATTAGCTCTTCGAAGATTGCTAGCATCCCCTCAATAGTAGACTGAAGAGGGAAATACTCGGCAATTAGCTGCTCATCAAATGAGAATTCCTTGCTAACCATCAATTGATCGTAGAACCTGTCGTCCCAGAGGTAATAGTTGCCATCATTTGTATGAGCTAGCCCTCTTGATTTGAGATCTTCACTCTTTAGTTGACTTAGATGCGCAACCTCTTTGGCACCCCCTGGCGTAAGGCGTTCCTTGAGATCACCAAGGAAACTGATCACACTCTCTGCTGACTCGGCCATTTTGTCTTCTATCCGAAACGAGGCATGGTCTGGATATCCCAACAATCTAGCGGCTTCGTCTCTCAGGATGATAGCTTCCCTGAACAACGGGACATTTTGGTTGAGCTAATCTTGATTAGCTCTTTCCTCCAAGAACTATGAGTGATCAAACTTACTTTATTCTCGTTTTGAACATATAGCTTCTGCCTTGTCTCCCCATGCAACGCAAATTTGAGAGCGGGAAACAGATCCGTATAATCAAAAGACACTTTGACCTTGCCCTCATTCTCCCCTGTGCCTAATTCTAGACCACTCAAGACATCCTCCGGCACACCCTCCAACTCCGGTTTCATAAACCAAACACCCCCATTTTCCTCGTTCAAGTTTTTCTGAAACTGAATCGACAGCTGACTCAATCTCCTCTTTATCTCCTTGAACCGGTCTCTCTTCGGCCCTTTTTCAATCCCCAAACCATTGCGGATATAGCTCTTTCTCTCCTTTTTTAACAGCCTGAAGCTCTCCCCATCCAATCTACTCCCACCCTTCTGCGATTTGTCCCAAACAGCTTGTACTAGAGAAAAGATATCCTCTCTCATATACGCCTCGATATCACACTCCTCTATTATCTGCTGTGCCTCAGAACTTGCATCTCGCAAATCACAGTTTGTAGACACATCCTGATAAAACCCGATAATTCTTCTTTCTAGCATAGCTGCATCCTCCTCCTGAGCGATAGGCAACAAAACGCTGTCAAAGGTGGCTGCATCGGGGCTAGTATTTTCCGTCAGTTGATCTAGTAGGGATAATTTCCTTGCGCAGATTCTTTGCGCATCGGAGATCAAGGATTCATTTGTGGCTGTGAAAAGGGGAGGATGTTGAGGGGGGCTGTTGTACGGAATGGCTGCGATGTTGCCGCTACTCAGCGGAGGTTGAGGATATGATGTGGATAATGGTCTGCTAAATGAAGATCCTAGTCGGATGTAGATATCAAGGGCTGTGCCATTCGAGGTCAGGACAAGGAATATGGAGAAGAAAAGGAGGAGGGATAGGAGGGCAACACGGAATCGGAAGGTATGGGCGAGGGTTGAATCCTGTGCTTTCGAGTGTGAAAACACAGGATCCATTGCATATGTATATTGTATATATATTTCAGTATTTCAACACTTTCAACTATAAAGATCATGAATTGGTTGCTGACTTTGAACTAGTATTGAGAATTATCATACAGAAAAGAAAATTCTTGAGATGCGACTGTGTATCTGAATATGGTATGGCTTGCATGTTTGATTACCTAGATAGTGACTGCAATAGTCTACAATAGGCTCATAGTTGACAGCTAGCCCCTTAGCTATGTACTTACCCAAAAGTTGCTGGGCGTCTTTGAGCTGGAGGGTTTATTCCGGAGGTCTCTAAATACGCATCTTGCCAAGGCCCGGGAACAACAACCTCTTTAATAGTACATTACCTCGTGTGTGAGACGATCAGTTAGTCTTCCAACATTCTCACTGCAATAAAATATCAAATCAGATACAGTCGGGACTTCAACTGCACTGCGGGTTGAACCCAACCTTGGGTAATGGAGTAAATGTAGGAGATATTGTTGGAACCAAGCGCAATCATATTTTGTGACCTAGGAACGCTTGCAACTTTCTTCTACAGAGTGGTGTATACCACTACTAAAATAACCTAATATGCGATTTCTTTGTTAGTCAAGTAATGTATCTTAGTTCCAATAGATATACCCCGCCCTCTTCGGCCTGAATGTAACTTATCTACTGTAACATCACCTAAACAAAACAACCACATCAAACCCTTCCCGGCCTCTTCCACAGCTCCTGTAATAATGGCGACAATCGAGAATTATACTCCCCTCAAGGGCCACTGCACATGCAAGACCATCACGTACGAGGTCCTGGCCCCCTTCCTCTGCACAAACTGCTGCCACTGCACCTGGTGCCAGCGCGAAAGCGGCGCCGCATACGCCCTCAATGCTATAATTGAAACGTCCAACTTCCGAATCACCTCTGAAACCCAGCCTACTATCACCGACCTGCCCACAAACTCTGGCGACGGTCAAAAGATTGCTCGGTGTCCCAAGTGCTACGTAGTGATTGCCTGCGATTACGGAGATAATTTCACCTGGACGACCTTTGTGAAGGTGGGGACGCTGGATGGCGAAAGTAGAAAGAATGTCAGACCGGATGTTCATATTTACACGACTACAAAAATGGACTGGGTCGACTTGACTAGTGAGAAGGAGAGGGGTATACCGATTTTGGAGGCCGGCTATAAAGCGGTTCAGGTGTGGAGGAAGGATGCGCTAGAGAGGTTTGAGGTGCTAAAGCAGAAAATGAAGAAAGCCGAAGAGGTGAAGAAAGAGAGCGACAAGTCTACAGATGGTGCATGATCAAGTTTCCTGCCTGTATGTATATGGTTAGTGCATACCTCAAGTGCCATATACGAGGGCTATTTCCGGAATATGAGTACATTTTTCTCTACTACCTAGGTGTATATTGCCGTAATCGTGCATTGAACTATTATCTACCAAAATTGATTGGGGTTTTTGCACCTAGTACTGATGGTATACTGAACCCCTCCAGGCTTTAGTAATCTCCTCTATACGCACTCTTACTGCATCGACCGGATTATCATTCTTAGCTTTTTCATAGATTCAGACCCGCCAACCAGAATCCCGACTAGACGAGTTATAGATGAGTCTGAGCAAGCTTCTGTAATTAAGATACTCGGATCATTTGTGCTTCAAAGTGTGAAGGACTCCAAGTATTAAGAGCGCTTTTGATAAAGAAAATAATTATCTATGCTGGTTCTCGCTACTCCAATGCTCTATCTAACTCTTGTCGAACAAAAGAGAGGAGTGGCTCCAATGAGGGCGTATTGACTGCTAAAGTCCCCAGTTTCGTACCTAGAATTGCGGTCTTACGGACCTCGCCATCCAATATTGTATTGACTACACGCCGCCTTATTTCATCCTCCTCTATATCCAACCCACCGATTGACACCGGGAAGTGGTTTTGATTCTCCGGATCTTCCAGTGACCTACGTAGAAATGTATAGCAGGCAGCAACTTGCATTATAATGAGTATGCAGGTCAGCAAGTATGGTTGCGAGCACGTCTGCAATGGATTCGTTGTTGCGTGGTGGGGGCCATCGAAATGATCTGAGACGAGCGAGGTACCGTGCCGAGCCAGCCGCAGCACCTCGTCGATAGAAAGGTTGATACGGCCCGTCGAGTACTGTTGGAGTTTCGGTATAATTGCGAGCGACTCGCTGGTCCACATGCTCTCACAGCCACTCTGATTCGCATTTCGTGGGATTTCAATTGGAGCTTTGGTGTTTGCCATCTCGTTAGAGTCGTGCATTTTGCCAACCAGTGTCAGAACATCAGGCGAGAACGAAGACTGGTCTACCGTCGGCAAATATGTATTTGGAGCGGCCTTTTGCTGGTTATCATCGACCATAGTATTGTTCCAATCCTCGATATCGTTCTCGAAGGTAAGATTGAACTCGTCTCCGGCATGATTCACTGAGCTTAGGTGGAACTTGAGGAATTCAGGGGTTGCCACAGAATAGACGGGGACGGTATGGCCGGCCTGGGTCTCAAGTTGCTCTAATGGGTGGGCTGACGAAATTAAAGTTCCTGATGAAAGCTCTTGCTCTCCTCCAAAGTCGGTCACTTCGCTATTTGGATGTATAGAAGACGGCTGGGAAATGCTTGATCGTTGTCGTTTGTGATTCTGTAGGCCATTAGTTGGTATCTCCTTAAACCCGCCAGTCAAGACCTAGGTGTACCAACACCCAACTGATGCGTTCCTGGGCTTGCCCCTGCAGCTGTTCTCCGTTTTAGAGGACTCCTATTAGTCGGTGGTTGCCTAACAAGGGTGCTATCAGCTTGATTCGAGCCAGGTTTTTGGGCCTCCAATTTGTTTCGATTCTTTGATCCCTTGGGCTTTCCAATGGGCTTGCCAGTGCTGTAAGTGCATGCACTTTCATTCATTGCACATCGTTGGCATGTTGGACGCCCTCCATCGCAGGCAACTTTGCAACGATGACACTGATCGCAAGCCTTTGCGAGTGGGTGGCGGGCTTCATCGAGAACATGAGGAATGCTGTGAGAGAGGGATCGTGATTTCTCCATTAGCTCCGAATTATCTAGCTCAATAATGGAAAGTCTTGAGGTGCAATGGTATATTAAATGAGCTATGTAACGGAATCGGTGAATGCCAGGATGTTTTCGCGTTTCAGTAAAACTTCCCTCAGCAGTGATCCAAGATGCTGCATAGCTAAGGGCAGAGTCATTGAGTAGTGTGTAGTCCCACTTATCATTACTCTTAGCGAGCTATTCGCGGTATGTCCCGGCCCAAGTCTAGCCACTGGTTGAAAAATACCTTAATAGCTTGAAAGAAGAGAATGCTTTACGTACATCGAAGATCGGGTTACTGTTGCGGAATGAAGCGAAGATAGACGGCGATCATTTCGGGACCGCGGTTTACTGACATACATAGTACGGCTACTTTGTTCATATAGTACTTGACTAGCCCTATTCAGGCCATCCCCCAATTTCTCGAATCCTTCATCCCCCCACCTGGAGACAAGCCAAGCCGTGATTCTTATTGCATATGCAGTCTGCACACGAGAGGCATCGAATTGAGTTTTAAGGTTATGTTGGCAATCCAATACATATACCCCGTAGTTGTCGGAATCAGGAATAGCCTGGAACAGAACTCACGCCATGTAGGTGTCTTTGCTCCATGGTTTACCTAGGTACATATGTAGTCCCCAGCCGACATCTAGAACGGCACAACGGTCTGAGTATCTATGTAGAGGACTTGTATCTACGACTCCACGGTTGCATTGATCGTCCACACATTGAAGTAGTTAGGTGGCAAACAGCTGGCTATCTTACAATTCTGGCCCCACGCTAGTCGGATTCTACGGAGCGGAGTATAACCATTCAACCACTATCGACAACCCCTCTCATAATTAAATTAGATTACTAAATATTCATCCACTGCGTTGTTGGAGCACTTTCCCAGAAAGGAAGCTGGGCGATATGCTCCAAGGTTTCCACATCGCGAATAGTAATCCATAGGACACCTGAGCTATATATATTATGGCGGTCTACTGGGGGGTAATCGTCAGGATGAACGCCGAGCCTGATAACTGTAGTTCCCTGTCGGGCTAGTACGTATACTACATACAGAGTAGGTAAAAGGCGAGGCTTGGCGTGGCTTCAAATGTTGACAGGGCTGGGGCTAGGGCTGACATGGTATCTATTTGCCTTTCAAGGACACTCCATCCAGACAGAGTGAGCTTACAGAGACATGACATGCTGCACCAATAGAAGTGGAATAATGAACCATTCTTTGCATGATCTGTTTGCTGAATAAATAAAATATATTCGTTTTTCCTGGAAAATATTCAAAAATTCGCATAAGTCCCTAGGAGCAAAAGTCTTACGGGTACGTGAAGATAACAATCTTTACTCGGTACATAGCACATAGCGTGGCAAGCGGCGTGCAGGAACGTAGATACAGTCCGCTACTGATAGCTACTCCAGTTTCTATTTCGACTGATAGCGCCATTGTGGCAAATCATCAAGCATGAACTATGAACGTTGTCTGACTGCAGCTTATTAGCTAGCCCTCCATGCAGCAAACCCAGGAGTAAGAACTAAGAAAGAGCGGTCAGACAGAGAAGTTCAATGAATCCTTCAGGCTCCTTGTAAGCGTATTGGTCAACATGCTAGAACTGCATGCGACGGGCTCAGAACGAGACTCCATTGGACGGGGAGGAGTGATAGCTTGACATGAGAACGCGGAGTGGGTAGTCGTGCAAATAGACTATTTTAGTGTTTCCCAATTTGGGCTGGGATGACTCAGCTAATCCGTTTGGGGATAGTTTAATATATCCTTGATATTCCCCAGCGATTTAAATCTAAATATTTAGCATGCTGGGACCATTTACATAAAATATGAAACACACTAGTTAATGTCTATCTATTTCCAGGCTGTCGGGTTGATAAACAAAAACTCAAGTTAAGAAGTGTAAAACGAGCCATCCCTAGAGTATCCTGTTGAATCCTCCTCTTTGGTAGAAAGCCAAAACAAATCGCTATAATCCATCTTAAAAGAAGATAGTCGTTCAAAGCAAATATATGCATTCATTGCGTAAGAAAAAGGGGCATATCAAGCAGCCCCTGACAAATCATGTCAGTAGCTCAGTTCTTTCTCTGAACTTGATCATTGCAGATGCTGGAAAGCTTCGTAACGTCATGATGAAAAATATCGAATTTTTGTGGTAGTTCATATAGGCGCCGAGCTTGCTACTGAGCTTTACCATCAAGGTCGCGTTGTGCTTTGCCCTGGGCTTTGCCATCTAAGTCGCGCTGAGCCTTTCCTTGAGCTTTGCCCTCAAGATCACGTTGGGCTTTACCCTGAGCCTTACCCTGAGCCTTTCCTTCCAAGTCGCGTTGTGCTTTTCCCTGGGCTTTACCCTCTAGATCGCGCTGGGCCTTTCCTTGAGCCTTTCCCTCAAGGTCACGTTGGGCCTTGCCCTGAGCCTTTCCTTCCAAATCGCGCTGGGCTTTACCCTGAGCCTTTCCTTGAGCTTTGCCCTCAAGATCACGTTGGGCTTTACCCTGAGCCTTGCCCTGAGCTTTGCCATCCAAATCGCGTTGTGCTTTTCCTTGGGCTTTACCTTCTAGATCGCGCTGGGCCTTTCCTTGAGCCTTTCCATCTAGATCACGTTGAGCCTTGCCCTGAGCCTTTCCTTCCAAATCGCGCTGGGCTTTACCCTGAGCCTTACCCTGCGCCTTTCCATCTAGATCACGTTGAGCCTTGCCCTGAGCTTTGCCATCCAAATCGCGTTGTGCTTTTCCTTGGGCCTTACCATCGAGGTCACGCTCAGCAATATCCAGGTACTCGTACTCTTCGTCTTCTTCAAGATCACGTTGCGCCTTGCCCTGAGCTTTGCCCTGAGCCTTGCCGTCGAGGTCACGCGCTTTGACCGCTGACAGACCTTCAAGGTACTCGCGTGCTGCGTCAACATCACGCTGGGCCTTTCCCTGAGCCTTGCCTATTCCAAGTCCTGTTAACATCTTATATGCAGAACAATACGTATGAAAAAAACTAACCATCAATTGGGAATGCCATAGAGACGGCCGCAAAGGCGCCAAATATGGCGGCAATATTGAACTTCATTGTGAATTAAGGCTGCTGAGTTGGTAATCCTGGAAAATGGAGTGAGTATATGGGAAGCAAGAGTAAGGATGGCTCTTCTTTAGTCAATTTGATGTTCTATGTTGATATCTATACTCTAAGTAAACCTAGAGACGTAGGTATGAGCTAGATGTAATTCGGAGAAGTCAGATTGAGTTCGAGTATACAATGAGGAATGACAGTCCTGTGAATGAGCCATTGCTCCTTCCGGACAAAGTTGAGCAATGCTTCTACATGTCCAAAATCTCCTTAAACCTCCGGTAAATCCGAGGTATAATTTAGGCAAGTAAATTCCGGGAAACTGTGAGTCATATACATCCCCTGTTCACGCTTCGCCGAAGTTTCGCGCAGGCTCGTTCGAGTGGTAGCAGTTGTGTGTTGAAGATTTGAAGGATAGGGTAACGGGGGCGTAGTATGAAGGGACATATCGGAAGCTTTTGCAAGTGCTCAAGCAAGTTGGGCCAACAGGAGCAGTATCAAAAGTATACTTTTTTAGGTAATGTGATAGATTGATGTCCATGTGATGGTTGCTATCATTGAGGAATGATCCAGATGCCATTCATATTTGTAGATCGACCTATCACAATTTACTTCTACATGGCCTTCGGCCCTTTTCTGCGGTTTTACACTGTTCCTGTTCTTGCCTGTGATTTACACCTTCTTATGGATATGGTTAGAGCTAAACTCTTTTTGTGCAAACCATTCTCGCTGTCCTTTCTTGTATTATTGGAATGTACCATTGTAAAAATCAGAAGTTAATACAAATCAGGCATCTGTCCTTTCATACTATCCACCTCGACACACGCAGGATAACGGTTGTGAGCAGTCGGGCTAATCTCTCTGTATGTAACATTCGAGGTATCCATTAAGGCTTCATGCGAGCAATGAGTGGTGTGCGACCATCTCGTAATGGATGTAGGAATCTTCTTATTCTTCAGCAGCGCCTGATGCATATACTGCCATGCATGCAGGCAATGAGCATCATGGAACATCAATGTCGACCAACTGTGTCCCGGCCAATCCAAATCGACCATCTGAAGCGGCAGATCCTGTAGCCTCTCAACAGTAATTGGCTTTGTGAGATTGGGTCCCGTATTCTCATCATTTGGGAGCCAAAATGGCCAGTCATTGAGCGCACGGAAAGATTCGTCGAGTTCTTTGTTGTAGCATGCGTGTGGCAGCCAGGCTATCAAGCCCATGTCGAAATAGCAGCCTGCTTTCTTCGCCTCCTCCGCTGATATGCCACAGGGCCAGTCGAAATTGGAAGAAGACGTCGTTTCTGGTTCATGTTTCTCTAGTGATTGATTTGGAGCCACTTCTTCTCTGTGAGGAATGTGCATACCGCCTCTTAATATGGCTAAGAGCTGGAGAATTGAAAAGATGAGAGTGAGAGTAGTTACGCAGCCGACAAGAAATCGATAACGACGTGTGCCATCGTGGGCGGGCCGTCGCAGAGATTTGAGTTCCTTGACATCATAGTATAATCCACCATCATGCTCGCTCTCTTGATCGTCATTTCCAATTCGTGTTTTCTCGGACCCAATAGATTGTTCTTCATCGGTAAGCTGGAAGTATTGACCGTCCCGGTTACCCTCGTGTATACCCATGATGCTCCTGAAGCCAGGCTTAAGCTAAGGATTTCTGCTAGTGAAAGAGCAGTTCAATGGAAAAGAAACATATTGAGGAGTATGAAGAATCTCGCAAAGTCGCCAGGCGATGGAGAGTGTTTAGTGTTGATCACAGAGAGACTTCCAAGCCAATGGGGGCGTATAGCTCTTCACAAACTCCCAATGCCTCCGAATTTCGTCCTTTCTAATTTTGTAATAATGAATGTACAAAAGTGTCTGCGCTGCAAATGAATATGGCCAGGGACGATATAGTGAATTCGTACATTAATGAAATACTTCCGGCCGTCGTATTGTTGTTGTACCTATCGCCGACAACTACGCCCGGCGTCCTGCAGCCCCAGAGGAACTAAAACCGCCCTAATGCCCTAAACTCCGCGCCTGAATTTGCGGCACTGTCACTGCAAAAAGTCAGTCACCGGCCCCCGCGCCGCCTGAACGCACCACCGGGCTTACCTGACCACGCCCACTCCGGCCCGGCACTTTTAGTCCAAGTCGTCCGGAGCAGCACAATACCTCCGAATAAAGTCGCTGCAACAATCAAGGCCGACAGCAGCAACGCCCTGCAACTACCAGGAACTCGCCTTCGGCGGTTCCGTGTTCGTAGACCGCGCTCGAGATCGTATTCGTGCTGGTAGTCAACCTCGAAGTCTTTCATTCGTGGGTTCATGGCTGCGCAAATTTGAGTATAGGACAGGACTAAGTAGCGGACGCGGTGCTCGATTTCCTGATCCAAATGGTGAAGGCAAGAGTTGTTTATCACAGTTTTGTATGTACCTAGGGCTCCGGGTTATAGCTGAACTGACGTTGCGGTCGGTACTTGAAGCCGCCGAGCTTTCAGGAAGGAAATGTAATCAATCCTTCATAATCGTCTAAAGACCAGGCTAATAATCTTCTTAATACACTCTTCATGTGGGCGTGTCCGTCCAATATGGCGTACCCATACATGGCTTCCTCGCGTGCGTTTCGCTTCCCACATTCTACAACCCTTCCCAAGATAGTCGAAGAACATCGTCTCGATGGCTTCAGCAACTTCCACGATAGTGACTCATCTTCTACAACCACCTTGGCAACGGACAACTTACAGGTACTCAAGCTGCCTACTAGACTGATCATCGCTTTGACATGTGGATTTGCAGGGTGGGTGCCCTAATGAACTAAACAATCCATGGGGGTATACGTAGTTAACTGAAGTAGACTTCAACTCGTGTGGTCCAGCATCTTTTCACATGGCACTGCATATCTCTATTCTCTTGGGAGTTCCAAGTCGCAGTCCTCCCTGATCTGGGCAATTGGTCCAATATGCGGCACTGTCGTTCAACCCATTGTTGGAGCCATAGCAGACAACTCTCGAATTCGCTGGGGCCGAAGAAGACCTTTCATCCTCGGGGGTGCTATTGGTACAGCCATATCACTCATAGCGTTGGCATGGGTTAGCAATATCATGCATGCTCTGGCAGCCACCGTTAACATCCACTCCGATGAAGGTGTCAAGACAATGACACAGATCGGAATCATTGTATGCATCACTTTCCTAAATCTCTCAATTCAACCCCTCCAGTCAGGCCTTCGTGCCTTGATTGTTGATATCTGCCCCTCGGAGCAACAATCGGTCGCCAGTGCATGGGCTGGCTGTTTCTCTGGCTTTAGTAATATCTTGGGATATATACTCGGCTCGCTTCCGCTCGGCATTGTCTCGCATGACAATGAAGTATGGAGATTCCGCTTCTTAGCACTAGTATCTGTCGCAGCTTTGGGTACCACGGTGCTCCTCGCAGTCTATTTCATCCGTGAAGAAGATCCCAGAGAGTTCGTCTACGCGCCTGAAGAGGGAATGCTCCTGGTTCGCGTTCTTCGAACTGTAAAGAACAGTTGGTCGTCTATGCCTGCACAATCACAACGCGTGTGTTTAGTTCAATTCTTTGCTTGGATGGGGTGGTTCGGCTTCCTCTTCTACAGCACGTCCTACGTTGGACGGCTATACATGACCGAATCACAGAGACGGGGTGTAGAGCACTTCTACCAAAGAGATGTCGGTATCCGACGAGGCACATTTGCCAACCTTCTCTCTGCGGTGACTGCTTTGGCGACGATGGTGATTGCTCCATACGTGGCTTCCACCAATTCAGTAGGCCGTCTCTCTGAAAAACCAATACTCCAGTCTCGATCCAGGTGGTGGCGGCAGACACACATCATCTGGGCTATGAGCCATTTACTGTACGCATTCTGTGCTTTTTGCACGTTTTTCATTTCCTCCACAAATACCGCAGTACTTGTTATTGCTGTGGCTGGAATCTCTTGGGGAGTCACGCAATGGGCGCCTTTTGCACTTCTCGGCGAGGAGATTGCAATCAGCCAAGCTGGGCAAGACCCGGGTCCTGCTGAGAGAGGGGGTGTGCAGTGGATGTCAAGCCAAAGTGGCGCGAAGATGGGGATTCACAATGCCGCCATTTCGATTCCACAGATATTGGCTGCTGTCGCAAGCAGTTTTGTTTTTGTCATCTTTGAAGGAGATCGATCTGATGGGGATAGCGGCATTGTATGGGTGTTGAGGATTAGTGGTTTAGCTGCTCTTGTTGCTGCCTACTTCGCGTGGCAACTAAGATGAGAAATTGCTGTAAGTAGAGAGAACATTGAAGATTTGAAGTTGATGTTCTTGAAATGAAGATATCGTGTTTATATAGCTAAGTATCCGCTTTTAAAGCATTGAGATGGCCTGGTACTGCCGCGACGAATCATCTTGCGTACGCGTATACTTGCATACCTAGGTAAAGCCAGCTGGCAATTCTATTTTTGTTTCAAGTTGATTTGAGTGAAAACTGAAACGAATACGAAAAGATAGACACCGGCAGGCAATTATAACACTGAGGGCGGTGAGCAAGTTTTGGCCCCAGACGCCCTGCCAAATCGTTTAGCTATCGTACCATACCGGTACCAGCGCTGGTTGGCTTCACCAACCTCAATTTCAACCTCACACCAACCCAAATTATTTTCTAAAATATTCACCACAACACTTCACGGCTTCTTTTGCACGTCAATAGGCCCAGAAAATTAATTTTAACTCGATATTATTTTTTTCTGATAAAAAATGGCCTGTTCCTCTGCCCTCAGATGCATCGTGTCTTGAGCCTACTCTCATCTCGCTCTGAAGGGACCCCGGAAGCATGAAACCAGACATATAACCACGGAGACGGGCATCCAAACATATTATTTATATAGAAGAAGAAGAAGAAGAAGAAGAAGAAAATGTCACATTCAACACCTGATGATACCAGCAACAATCTCGAAGTATTATCCCTACCTACCTCACCAGAGTGCAGCAGTGATGGGGACCGGAGTACATGGCCCACGGAGGATCATTGGAGGCATATTGACGATTGGCTTTATCGTCATAAATTGGCCATGATGTGGATGGAGAGAGATAATAAGGCGATTAAAGGTGTGATTTCTCCCTCGGTTTCTACTTCTGCATACTCTTACTAACTTGAACAGGAAAGCAGTATATTCTCAAACAACTTCCTGCTCAATATTCCCTTATGGACAGACCACGATTCAGTGATAATACAATTGTAAGTGCTTCTCCCTTTCCCTTTGTGCAAATGTGTCTTACTGACCTTACGCAGCGAGATAAATTTTTCTATGGACATCCCTCGGGGGCCCCTTTCAACTCTCCCAAAAACTTCTTTCCTCACTTCTACTGGTTGGTAAGTGGGAAATCAGGGATTTGCCCTTGTGATTGCTGCAAGAAAAGAAGACCTCAAACCACTGCCAGTGGATCTGGGACAAGTACCGGTAAGTCAGCATTCTTTGATGATTTAGCATGATCAATGCCAACTCTTTCAAAGCCACGACATCACATCATCCCCTAGCCCCCCGTCAATGGGCTAGAGGCAGGCCAGCAAAAAGGGCATCGAAATTACCCGCCCCAAGACGAATAACAGACTCTGAAGGTGTCCCTGATGTTTACCGGGAACTGGTGACCAGGCTCAGTAAAGAGAGTGAAATAGATGAACCCGTCTCTGAGCCTCGAAGCATGGACTGGCGGGCCGAGAATAAGCTAGTACGCGAACACATCGTTCGGATTGGCTTACAAGGATCATATATTCCTCGAGTTGGGGAGGTTGTCCTCTGGGTGCCTCGACTCAACGATGGCAAGCTCAAATATAATGAGCAGGAACGGTCTTATCAGATCTACTCCAGCAAAATGCGCCGTTTCATAGGTAGGCCCGACTGGAGAGCAGGAACAGTCAGTGAGGTACCAGACAAGGACCCCGTAGTCCTTGAAGATCTGATCGAGCCAACCAAAAAGACATGGGAGGTCAACTACTCCGGTTTCCGTGTCGAGACATTCCCCAACCCCAACAGTGATGATAAAAGCGCTTCGTTGCAATACCAGTATGTGCACATCTATCTTCTACGTCCATTCAATTCGTGGCCTACATGGCTTCAGGGCATGCCACAAAAGGAATGGCATCCTTCGATCAAGCATGCAATGACGGTCATGTCGTCGGTGTGCATGATCAACAAATATCATTTCAAGGGCGTGTGGCCGAATGCATCGATCTATTGTCGTGGGATGTTCCTCGGTCCTGAGATGATAGTCGTCGGTGACACAGTACGACTGAAGGCGAAAGGAGCAACAGTCAACAGACTAGCACCTGTCACGGATGTTATGGTCATCAAACGCATAGAGTTCAGACTCAACTCGTGTATCAAAGATCCACAATCACCGCACCTCGCGAAATCATACTCTATACGCATACGCGGGAATATATATTCAAATTTACCGACCAGAGCATGCCGCAATCCGGATGGGTACGGCAGCCAACCTCTCAATCAACAAGAGGTAATCGACGCCTTTCAACAGGTTGGCATGAGCGAATATGGAGCTTGGTACCGCACGCACAGACCCGGCACGGCGGTTGAGATATCCCACGACATGATCATCGGACGATGCTACGAGCCCGCGGCCATGGAGTTAGTATTCGGCCACACCTCTCTAGACTATGATCTTTTTGGCATGCTCGCCAGCCGGGACTGGTCACGTAAAACCGATAACCGCATGGAGGACGGACAGGATTGGTTCTGGGCCGATTACAGGGTCCAGGCACTCTCCATTGACACTCTGAATGGTGACGAAGTCGGCCGATATTCAAAATCACGGGAACCGCGGATGTGGAGGGGTGTGCTGAATATACTTGACGGTATTCCTACGCAGGCAGACTGGGAAGCTGCAAAATTGCCCCGGAATGCGGGTAGACAACCTGGTCGACCGAGCAAGTCGCAGTTTGCAGAGGTGCAGAAGATGAGCTCCCTGGTCAGTAGTGGGTTGAATATGGAGGGGAGTGCGAATGTGAGCTCTAATGATGAGACGGTGAATACGTCTAGTGAGGAGGATAATGATAAAGCTGAAGAAATGGACATGGTTGCTATAAAGGGGTCTACTACGAATTCGCCACCTGATCTTGCTAGAATTGGTCATTCCAAAGACGACGGTATCAAAGACGGAGACGATGATGATGACGATGAGGATGACTGGGATGAGGATCCTGCTGTGTTGATTCAAGCATTCAAGCCTCATCATATCCCGATCAGGGGGAACAGCAACTCTCCTGCAAAGAATCCACAATTCAAACGTCCGAGAATTGGCTTTTAACGATTATATACCATCTCAATTAACACAAAAATTATGAATGTTTTCTCGTTGTAGGATATATACTAATAAGTCCTCTCAACAACCTCCCTCGCAAAATCCGCAAACGTCTTCCCCTTCTGTACTTCCTCGCCCAAATTCGGCTGCGTAAATACCGCCAGCGTATTCCTTGCAATCTTACCGCTAGTTGTCAGAGCCCCCTTGACAAAATGGGGCACAGCACGGAATTTCCCCTGGGTAATCAATTCCAGTGCTTCTCCGGTCTGAAATGCGAGGCAATCCTTGGGAATATTCACTTTCACAATCTCGCCGGTTCGCGAGCGAATGTATAGACCTGCTTTTGGGTCTGGTGACGAAGGGAGTTCGGGGAGAGGAGACGTCTTCGATGCCTCCGACGGTGGTTGTACTGCTTCATCAACGAACATGGCCGATGTAAGACCCGTAAGACA
Organism: Talaromyces marneffei; assembly: GCF_009556855.1. Taxonomy (NCBI): domain Eukaryota; kingdom Fungi; phylum Ascomycota; class Eurotiomycetes; order Eurotiales; family Trichocomaceae; genus Talaromyces; species Talaromyces marneffei. Next base: position 2,092,471 of record NC_072353.1, on the reverse strand, counting down.
TCCATGATCAACATGCGTAGCACACCAATCATCATCATCTCCTCCTTCCTTCTCTTCCTTCGTCTCTGCATCTGTAGCAACCAATTCCGTCGGAAAATAATGCAACAATCTCGCCTTCGTCGTCAAACTGGTCTTGACAACATGCTCCAAATACCCCTCCTTGTACCCCTCGATATTCACAGCCGCATACCGATCACACGCCCTCGCCACCAAAGCAGCTGTATCAATGATCAGTGATATCAGCTCTTCAACACTTTTCCGGAACGTAGGCAATTTTTCAGCGTCCGGCCAAATGTTGGGGGCTGTGTATTGAGGGAAATCCGGAAACTCATCTGCAGGCGCATTTTGTAGTTCAGGGTTCTGGTAGAAGGCGCAGTTGATGTAGTAGGAGCCCTTGAGGGTGTCGAAGTGCCCTGAGCGAAGGGTTTCTTTGCCGCAGGACCAGCCTACGAGGTATTTCGATTGGGGGCTTTCGAGTTTTTCTGTTTTTGTCATCAATTTTTGGCCCTTAGTGTCGGTGTAAGAGTGAGAAATACCCAGTTCATCCTGAGACAAGGACGCGAGATAAGACGAATTTGACAGGACTTGGGCACGCAGCTCTTTGAAGGTGGGAGGTAGATCTTTGACTACGATTATTCCCAGCGATGAAGGTCCAAATGCTTCTGTCAAGGCTTCGAAGGGTACAGATCCTGTTGAGATGTCAGTCAATAATGTTCTTCTTTAGTTGATAGATAAAGATGCGATATGCGCTACCCCTCACCCGAGTAAAGATCTTGAAGGCTTACTGTGACAGGCTGTGCCTGTTGAATGGATCTGGACATGGCTAATCTTCCTGGGCTCTGGAGACTATTAAATTCTAGTAATTGAAGGTTTCTCAGAATACTCTTCCCAGACAACTTTGCGATGATGACGCATGGTCGAGACAAAAGTCGAGGTAAATTCGAGCGGTTATCTACGGCTCGGCAGGTTCCGCGGCCTACGGTATAGGTCAAACAAACCCGCTGTTACATTCGACATCAAATTTCTCTAGAGGAATGGATATTTTGTTACGGCTGTCGCATCCATGGATCCTTCACGATATAACCGGTTTGACGCATCTGGCGTGAACTTCTAAAGTTCCATTGAAAAATTGATTCGCTCGCTATAGAAAAAACGCCCAAACACCTTCCCATCCCATCAATACCACTATAATACATATCTTACACAATCCTGATGATTTACTAAATAGACCTCAAAGTCTTAAAAGGCAACACATCCCCAATCCTCTTCGAATCCGTAAACAGCATTACAAGCCTGTCAATTCCACACCCCCAACCTCCCGTCGGTGGCAGCCCCCATTCCATCGCTTGCAAATAACTCTCATCTACACCCGTAGACTCATTTGTATGCTGATTGAAGATCTTTTGCTGCTCGAATTTCTGCCTTTGCTCCCATGGAGAATTCTCTTCTTCGTAGGCGTTGACATATTCTCTGCCTTCGATGAAGAGTTCACACCGAGCGGCGACACGTTGGTTGTTCTGTAAGAAGGATTTTGAGAGTGGGGAGAGGCATTCGGGAGGATGGGTTATGAATGTTGGTTCGATGCATTGGGGTTCGAGGTAGGTTGAGCAGAGCTTGTCCATCAGACGAGGGAGAGTGGGAAGGTCGGGGAGAGGGATTGAGAGGTCTGCGAAGAGTTGTTTCACATCTTCTTCTGCGGTAGGGGAAGATAGATCTGGTAAGGGCCGGTTGATGGCTTGCTCGATTCCAGGGATGAAGTCTATCCGTCGAAAGGGGGCTGAGAAGTTTGTGTTTGGAGTTGGGATTTCGGAGTTCATGCGTTCCTTGTGTTGTGTGACATGTTCTGCTAGGCCAGAGAATAGGCTCTCGGTCATGGACATTACATCTTCCAGGTTCGCATATGCCATGTAAAACTCGCATGTCGTGAACTCGGGATTGTGCGATTTATCGATACCTATATTTTGTCAATTTTATCCTGCCGTGACAGAGATACAAAATACACACCTTCGTTTCGGAATGACGCCCCAATCTCAAAGACCTTATCAAATCCACCAATAACCAACCGCTTGAGCCACAACTCAGGTGCTATCCTCAAATATAACGACTTATCCGGAAACTCGTTGGCTGTAGTCACAAAAGGACGCGCAGTTGCGCCACCAGCTTCACTAGCCATAATAGGCGTATTCACCTCCATGAACGCACGTTCAACGAAGAATTGGCGAATATATTGAATGATCGCGGATCGTATCCGCATGATATCCGAGGTACGTTTGTCGGCGAGGAATTGGACATGCCGAGGGTATCCAGAGATACCATGCTCCTTTGTATCGGTGGGGATATCGTGTAGAGAAGGAGATAGAAGAATTGGTATTTCAGTCACTTTGATTGTGAGTTCTCCTCTTCCAGTCCGATGAGGTTTTCCGGTAATAGCTTGAAAGTGTTAGTTGGACAGAGAGCGATAGCAATTGCAATCAGGGGACTGGCTACGTACAAAGAGCATCTCCGCGACGAAGCAGACGATAAATTACCTTGAATTTCTCAGGAGTTACATCGGCCGACATACGCAGATTCCACATGCCCTGGATCTTGTGATCATTCTGGACGAGATCAAAAAATATCAATTTGCTGCCTGCCAGTCTGGCTGTTCGTATTCTGCCTACATAAGAATATTCTAAGTACATGTCTATCAAAAGGGCCTGAGTGAGGCCGAAACCTACCCTGGACCACAACTTCGTCCTCCTCAACTACCTGGTTGGGTTCGAGATAGTCATATCGGGCACGAAATTCCTCAATGCTAAGCCTGTTTGCATTACTTTCCAGACGTGGATATGGATTAGGGACTGCAGCCTGAATTTCTTTTACACGGCTATCAAATCCAGGTTCGGCTGGAGGTTGTGTACTATGACATCGAGCAAATATTTTTCTCGAAGAAATTTGAGCGACAGGACGCGACAGGTTCAAATGGGACGATACATCGATGACCGAGAGTCGACTACTACAAAGAGACGGTTAGCAATCAATCATCTCCAATAACTCATAAGATCTCGTAAGAAGAAGAAAAACATTTGAATCAGAAAGGTAAGTCCTGTTATGATCATTACTTGCAAAAGATGCAAGTGTCATTCGCAGCGGTTCTGTATTAGGTGCGTGTTTCATCCTAATGTTGGGGGCATAACCAGAAAAAGAAGAGTAGAGAGCAAAAGCTTACTTATGCGATAACTTACCCAGAAGCCTCTGAGAGGCCCTTCTGGGGCCAATGGACTGCATTGGGTATGATGAAGCTATGTTAGTTGTAGTAGAAGTAGCGAGGAAAGAAGAAGAGAAAATTGTGCGGCGAGCGGAAGAAGCGCGATCACGGGTGGTCCAAGCTTCTTCGTCTTCCCGATCGCTGAGATCTTTCTCATTAGTTAACTAGTTACAATTTACAAGCCAACCTGAACAACTCCATCCATCAATTTATAAAGGTATTGTCTCTTGAAATCCTCGCTAGCGATATGCTTGGCTTGTTCTCATCAGTACTGACAGCAGCGCAGAAATAATCACAACACCCAAATACAGACGTCACCATGTCTTTCCTATTCGGCGGTCGTCCCCAGCTCTCTTCAGAACAGAAGATTGCTGCAGCAGAAACAGAAGTCGAGATGGTCTCTGACTTGTTCAATCGGTACGTCAACAGATTTTCCAAGAGAAGAAGAAAGAAAAAAAGGATGGAGAGACGATGCTGGGCGAAAGTCTACAAAGACTAAAACCCGGACATGAAACCTTATGATTTCTATCCTAGCATCAACAATTGCAATAAACGTTTTACTGACAATGTCTTCTGCTCTAGTCTAACACAATCCTGCACCAAAAAGTGCATTCCCCCCGAATACCGTGAAGGCGAATTAAACAAGGGCGAATCTGTCTGCCTCGACCGCTGCGTCTCCAAATTCTTCGAAGTCAACATCAAGGTTAGCGAGAAGATGCAGGGCGAGGCTGCTGCTAAGCAAGGCGGTATGGGTGGTGGATTTGGCATGTAACTGCCTCCGGAGATAATAAATGGGCGTCTACTATTCTCTACTCTGTTGTATTTCATATTGCAGTTGCGCAGAAGGCTGGCGGGACTCAGCTGTCTGCGTTTTTTCGATTTGGATAGACATAGGGTATAATGTACAATAAATATACTTTATATGATGAGCATGTATGCATTCTCTTGTAGAGCGTCCATTATAGTACATGTATTATGACAAGAAAGATAGGTGGTAATCATGGTTGAATATAATACACACTGAAGGGTATAAAATCTAAAAGTAAATAAAATATGTGTTAGAAACGACCGAATTTACGGCCAGCCCACGAAAACCACGAGGTACCGTTCTTTTTCTCTCCCTGAACTAGACCCCTGATCCGGTTCTCGACAACGTCAACATGTCGTTGAAACTCCTGTAAACCCTCCTCGACATCTTCGATTTTGGATTCCAGGACATTCAACTCGTAATCCAGCTTGGCTCCCAATAGCTCAATCTTCTTCATTTCTTCGGTCAAGCGCGAGCCTTCATCTCCCAATACCTGATTAGTGCGCTCTCGAAGTTCTTGGATATCTTCTATACGCTCTGGATACAAATACCCTAGTTCCTCTGAAAGAGCATTGGCCTTGCTATGTAGGAACTCTACTGAGGCAACTTGCTCCTCAACCCAGGGCACCGTTTGCTGACTCAGATCCAAGACTCCGGAACTGAAAGCTTGTGCATCAGACAGGAGCACGCATTCCTGGAGAATCGAATCTTCCAAAGATTTAACGGGTGCTTTGTCGGGTTCAGCTGTTGTTACGGTCTTGAAACCTTCCCAGACAAGAACGACTTCCTCTACCGTACTGAAGGATAAATGACGAGGCCATCGACCTTTTTTTGCGAATGACGCTGACGTGCTAGTTCTCTCATCAGGAAAACTCTGTGACCGGCGTAGACATCTGAACATTGTTGATGTGTCTTGTTCAGTAGGCACTTCGGTTGACCGGGTATTGATCAGTTCGAGATCTTTGATTTCTTCATCTTGCCCTTCACCTTCTTGGGTAGTAACTTCTTCTGCCTGTGCAGGTATGGGTGATAAATCCTGCTTGTTCGTTTCTGCGAGTGGAGGCGATTCTGGTACAATATGAATTTCTGGTGGCATCACTCTGGCATCCGATAATTTCCTCGAAGATATTGATACCTTACTCACCCTAGGTGTTTGTATTAGGTTTTGTGTTGGTGGGGCGTCGATACTCTCTTCAGGTATATGACCAAAGTCTTTTTCATCGACAACAGCACCATTTTGATCGACTTCGCTCTCGCCGACAGTAGGGTCAAGCATATCAAGGTTCACAGAGTCTTTTTGTCGGTGGCGATGATGGTTGTGAGACTGAGGCTGATGAGTACGGCGACTGGGTATACCAACAGCGTCTTTGAACCTGCCGAAACCAGCCCGCGCATCCGATACCTTTTCTGTAAGACTACGCGAAACGATGCGTCCCAAGTTCAAATCCTTATCTTCCACGGCTGGCACGAGTTCATGAGGACGCTTCGTGCTGTCATTATCTTGCGCCACACGATCAGCGCCCGAGTCTGAACCAGCATATCGCTTGCGACCAGCCCAAAAGTAACTGCCCTGGTCGTCCGTCGTGAAAGCAAGATCCTCTGCACGTGAAGCACTTTCTAAACCGTGGTTGAGCGAGCTTTTCAGAGGTTTTCCCTGCCAGAGCCATCGGGCTCTTTCGCCGTAGACTAGCTGGGCAAATCGTTCCAAGTCCAGGGTTTCGATATCGGATATGCCGCCTTTTTCTCGACCGACCATTCCCATGACCATCTCGCCGCCTTTTCCACTAAGTTCAGCAACAGTAGATTTGACGGCTCCAGCCCAGCGTTCAGAGTTTGTCGACTTCTGACTGACTCTGTGAAGTCTGTCTAATGTATCCCGATCTAATCGTCGCGTTCGAGCAAGTTTCTGTGACTTTTGAAAACTACCAACCCCCCGTTTCATGCCTGACAAGTCAAAGACGTCTTTTGGGACGGGTGCTCCAACTGCGTGTAACCGATTTCGGGCGCCCAGCAGTGCACCCAGCAGTGCCGCAACGGTGGTTACACCTAATATACCATCACTGGGTTCAATGTTATACAAGTCTGTGCCAATATCTGCCCACCAATCACCTATTGCTTTTTCCGTAACATCACACAATAGGCCGTCTGCATATTCGGGTGCGAGCTTGTCAAATATGGTAAGCGCAAGCTGGCATTGCTTGACGAGCTCCATGACCGCTGGATATAAAGGTACCCGGTCACTCGTCTTATACAGCTGATAGAACTTGACTTCCACTACTGGAGACGGTTGTTGCAGTTTCAGGCTTGCACGTCCGGCGCATCCCAAACGCTTCAGATCCTCATTTACAATGAAATTTTCCCTGTTCTTTCTCATATCACCATCTGGAATCGCAATGACTGTGAGTGCAGAAGGGAAAGCACTCAAATTCGTTACCATCAACGTTCCCAACGGCGTTTCCTTCGCTGCAGCATGATACTGTTGCACGGCATCGAAGTATAGCTTGAGACGAGGCGACCAGCTATCGCTATCCGTCGGGACACCGAGAACTCCGACATCTATATGATGGGTAGGGTCGCCCGTATAAGTGGCGATTATGAAGGTGGGGTGCACTCGAGAGCATGCCCATTGCTCGACGATGTAGATTTCGTATCCTTGTAAGGTTGTCCGACGATGGAGAACGGTCGTCGATGGATCTTCTTCTAGGTATATGAGGGCGACCGGATCGGCTAAAACAATTCTCTGGTGTCTCTTTTGTACTGGCTGATCGACGACGGCGTTGCTCTTTACTGCTGAAGACGAAGCCTCGGCGCTTGGTTTGTAACGAGCTTGGCCATTTTGACTTGTAGGGAGTGCTCCGGCGGCGGCATGATAGGCTTCAACAGCAGATCCTGACATTCTGTTGCAAGCCTTTTTATGGCCAATCTTTCGAAGCAAAGAACAGTCTAGAGGATTATAGTGTTCAAGTCAGAGTCACCTGGAGGCGGCAAAGAGGTTGGCCGACGAGGGGAGACAGAACAAAGCATCTCTAATGAAAGAACAATAGTTTTTGCCTTCATATAGGCACAGCGGAGATTTCGTAGTATTAAATGCTAGACCATGTCGGAGATCTGAGCTGCTGTCCACAATGACAGTTGTTAGTTATTGTTGTTGTAGCATCTGGAGAGCTCCACAGGGCCACGGGCGGCGAGAGACCAAAGTAAATACCTATGGAGTCGAGGGGGAAAGCGCGAAGACGTCAGTCAGGCTCAAAGCGGAAAGGCGCCCACTCCGATCAAGTGACCCGCCGCCATCACTTCTCTTATCCTCCTCTTATTAATATCTTCTCACTCCGACTATAACAGCGGCTATTCTCATGGAAAGGAGAGTCTGCTGCTACGGTGCATGGAAAAACCATGGACTTGCTACAGAAGGAGCACGAGCGAGCGTGGAAGCGCATGAAAGCGGCCAAGAGTATCAACGACGTCCAAGCTACGATTGACTTGCTACAGAAAGCCCGAGACTCGATAGCTGCTGGTATAGATCACATTCTTACTTTTTGAAGCTTGCTCTAACTCCAGTTACCGTATAGATCCGACAAAGGCTTCAATCACACTTGCAAAGCTACAAAATCCAGTTAAGGCGTCATTCGATGCGACCAACGACAGTTTGAAAGAGACTCATAGTAGTCTCAACAAGTATACAAAAGCACTAGACAAGGTACAAGAGATGGCATAGTATTGACATATATAGATATATATATGATCTACTAACTCATTGTTTATAGTTATTCAAAGATCGCCCTCTTCCTAGCACCGAATATGACGCCCTCTCAAGTTCACCGAGCCTCGTCAATCGAGCGATAGCCATGCACTTACTCCGAGAAGGCCAATTTTCAGTTGCAGCTACATTCGTAGACGAAATAGCGCAAGCAAAATCCCCCGCTCAGCCTGAATTCGAAGAAAATTCGATTAACGAGAATAATACGTCTACGATCCTTGACCAGATCCACTCAGACAGAATCCGTGAAGAGTTCACCAAAATGTATCACATACTACGCGAGCTTCGAGAAAACTCCAATTTATTGCCAGCAATTGACTGGGCAAGGGACCATCGATCGGTTCTAGAGAGCCGAGGAAGCAACCTAGAGTTTGAGCTTTGTCGTCTCCAATTCGTCTGGCTCTTTCATGGTGGAACGAAACTACAATACTCACCCAGCTCCGACGGCCGACAGGCTGCTCTAGAGTATGCAAGGCAGGAGTTTTTGACATTCACGCCCCGGTATTTGAAAGAGATTCAACAACTTATAAGTGCTATGGCATTTTGGCCAAATCTGGACGAATCTCCATATCGGCATATTTTCAACAACCCGACGGCTTGGTCTGACGTAGCTCATTCATTCACACGAGAGTTCTGTTCGTTACTTGGGTTGTCGGCAGACTCTCCTCTTTATATAGCAGCAACAGCTGGCGCCATTGCCCTTCCAACTTTATTGAAATTACAGACGATTATGAAGGCAAAGAGAACCGAGTGGACCACACAGGATGAACTACCGGTATGTATTACTCTTCATCCTTTTGATTTACGATTATATGTTCGTGTTTGCTAACTGAGACTTCAATAGGTCGAGATACCACTACCGCCCTCGTATCTGTTCCATTCGATATTCGTGTGTCCCGTCTCGAAAGAACAAACTACGGATCAGAACCCTCCTATGATGATGCCGTGCGGTCACGTCATTGCGCAGGAGTCCCTTCAGCGAATCAGCAAGGGCAACAAATTCAAATGCCCTTACTGTCCGAGCGAGAGCCATCCGAAGAATGCCCGGAAAGTTATATTCTAATGGAGGTTGATATTACGAGACAACAAGGAATGGTGTACGAGGCGTATTGGGTACTAATGTCTACGAGTCATGGTCAGGCGGGAAGTTTGGCGTTATGCAAACACTCTTTACTTTTGGATTGGGTTTCATTGAGGAGGAATATTACGATGTGATTATAGGAAGCATTCTCCTCTACTTTCTTTGCAGATAAATCAATCAGGCTGTGCTCTGGAAATATACCATTTCAACATCCACATCGAAAGACAGTATGGAAAAGTCACGCACGAATGACCCAAACTTTTAGCCGAACATGAAACCGGCTAATCCCTTAGTCTGATGAGGCGTCATCTGTTATCAAGGTTAACCTGGGTCTTCAAGTCCAGGGCGCAAATCAGAGTGTGCCCGCCTGACTCTTTGAGCTTTGTAGCTGAAAGGGAATCTGCAGGAGCTTGTTCCGCTAGACGGGGACTACCAAGTACATGGGACGCCACATAGTACGTAGTTACAATACTGTAGCACCAGTACTAGTTGATACTGGTCTGAGGATTAGCTCGATGCCTATCTTTTGTTCCGACAATGGAGTAACTCGGGGAGCCATCTGCGCTCCGATGACTGTGGGTGGCTCTGTTCCGCGAACAGCTCCCCGCAGATAGATCACTTCCGGATCTCTGAAGGAGATGTTTTTTGTATAAAAAAACTCACTTGAAATTAAATGAAAACCTTTTTTTTTGTTTGAATCTTGTATCAAGGCTGTGGAGTAAAACCCAAGTCGAATTGACTAGTCATATTCCAGCATCCCGGTGCAACTGCCCAGTTTTGCCTAGCAGCCTGGGTGAAAGGGTGCTAGAATCACTAGTCTGAGACTAAACTGCTCTCTTTCTGATCTAGGATAAAGCAAATTGATTAAAATGAGTCATTTAGGCACACCTGGCCAACTGTGACTGGCTAGAAGAGGCCTAATGGGTTCACGTGATCACGCGCAACTTTGGCGATGGGGGGGGGGGCCAAGAGACGGCGCGTTTCCCGCGTCGGTTCGATCGTCGCTCGTTGTACTCCTTCCCCTGTCCATAGGATAAGCGTTGCCTGAATGATAGCCTGGTTGTTCAGCTATATAAGTGTTGTATCTGCCCACCAGTATCTCTGGGGTTGGGCTGTCGAGATGGGATGGTTTTGCAACTCCATGTCTTCTGGAGCCTCAGGCTAGTATTTCATCTCTCGACCATGCAATAGTCACACATTTATCATCATTATTGCATTAATTCCATCAAGCTCGCTATCTTAACGACTGTACTTTGTTTTGACAAAATGTTTGTCAAAAAATCATCCCACGGCCGCTCCGAGAGTTTCACCAGCAAGTATCGAGCCGGCAAGTCGACATCCACATCAACTTCGCGGAGCATAAAACGATCATTTCGAGACCATGCTGGAGGCAGTCACTCCGTATCAGAAAGTAGACATGGGAAATACACTTCACATACTTCTCCACTAGCTGAACAGTGAGTTCTTTCCTCTCCTCACTTGGAGAAACAGATCTGAGCCATCTCCTGTCTTAGAAACCTCACCTCGGCCGTAGTCACAATCTGCGTCGGCAAAGACCAGCGCCTCTTCGCCGCCCACGAAGACGTTTTATCGCTCTCACCGGTCTTCGCTGACTGTTGCCGTGAACAGTTCCTGCAAGCTCATAACAAGCAAATCAGTCTACCCGATGAGCAACCCGAGATCCTATCTTCGATACTCGAATATCTGTACAAAGGGGACTACTATCCTCGCCTCATACATAACAAACGTCGCGATACCTGGTCGTTGGAAGATGATGTGATGGACGTTGATGGCGATGACTCAAAAGATGCTGCATATCTTCATCAGGCGGATGGAAGCATGATTTTGAAAGATACCGCCATGTAGTACGTTCCCCCTTCTTTCCTCGCCAGTAATGTGCTGACTTGTTGAATAGCTGCGCCGGCGAACGCTACAAACTCCCCGAACTAAAACGTCTCGCGCTCCGCAAACAAGGCCTTCAAGCAGGCATACACTGCAGCACAATCCTGACCAGCGCCCGATATGCCTACGCAAATACTCCAGAAAACGACAGCCAGCTACGTGCCCACTACCTTGCTCTAATCATCAGGAGCAGATCAACGTTTAAGAGGAGTGGGACTATGCAGATGGAGATGGAGAAAGGCGGGAAGGTGTTTTTCGATTTATTTGTGGCTATGTGTAATCATATGGTAAGCCTCCCACCCTCCTGAGTAGAATATGACCGACTAATATTTATTCTTGGACAGGACGATATTTCGACCGCCTCTCCGGCTTTGAGTAGGAGAACTTAGACAGTCTACCCTTCTCGTGGACCATTTGCATCTCTTCCAGTGCGACCAACGTGTACCATATCAACCCATATCCTACCCGACTTTAATTTGTAATATCACCACCCAAGATGAAGCCGATACCCCCATTTTTTTATTATTATTTTTTCTCTTGTTGTTTCTACTCAACTCATAGTTCAAGCTGGCTCTCCATTCACTAGATTGTGATACCTTGCTCGGTATGTTATGCATGGATATATGTCTTGTTTTGCGTTCATTCCATTTGTTACGCGGATCTCGTGTCAGAAATTGTATCATGATTGTCTTGATTTGTTTTGATATTAGAAGAAGCCATGTCATGTTTGTTAATGCTAGGTATTGTTCTTATCTGGTATAAGGAAGAATGAATCAATCTATTTGGGACTAATGGCAGACATTCAACTTCAGATAGATGTATTCCTTGGTAATTTGTTACACGATAATGTATATGTCTACCTAGATAGGTATTCAGGAGCTTTGATCAAGCTTTTCTCATACAAGCGTCTAGAGGGTATGTAGATGCCATAGTTGAGCATGTCCAGATGCAGTCAATCGGTTTGTTTGGCTGCTCACGCAGATTGTGTGATAGTAACCTGGGTCATGGGTAGAGTATGGACTATCCTCACGTATCGAACGTATGGTCGTCCGAAGATGTAGTAATCGTGGCCGGGGTTGTGATAGATATTTCAGCAGTAATGATACAAGCTGGCAATATACTACAAACGGGTGTTTTGAAGAATTATGAGACTAGAGCAACGAATCCGCTCACACCCCTGTTCCAGGAAACGCGCCAGACTTGCTCAGTACAACTGTAGCACGTTCTCGCGAAATATAACCCTTCATCATATTCTAGCAACAATCATAATCAATTAGCCACGGTCTTGTTACAGGTTTTGGAAAGGGTAGAACTCACCTTGTAAATCATATTGGCCAACAAACACTCCACCTCATCCATATCAATGCGCACCTTCTCATCGGCTTGATTCCCAATCCTCAACGCAGCCGCAAACTCCGTCAACGGAATACGCGTTCTACGGATTGGCACTGAATCTGCATTTGCTGCAGCAGGCTCAAACCCGCCAGCAATGAAAACTTTCCGAAACAGGTTGCGCAAAGCAAGATCACGGCCTCTTTCGAGTGGCAGGTAAATACGTCGTTTAACGAATTCGTCTGCGCCGGCAGACATGGCGGCATCAAAGCCGCCGAGGTTGCCTTGTCGAATGCAGTCGCATAAAGGACGGAGGAGGCGTTCTAGGCGTGGAAAGGGGGCTAGAAGTTGTTTGCTGGGGAGGCGGTGGGTAGTGACGAGATTGCAGGGGATGAGATACGTTAGGATTAATCTACTTATGTCAGTGTATTGTTATTGGAAGACGTATGACTCTCGCTCTCACTCTTTATTCTTCAATGCGTCTGTTTTGCACATGAGCCATGCCTGTGTAAGGTGTTCTTCGGCCTGTAGAATGCAAGTTAGCTAGCGTTCCATGCGATCAGCAGAGTACTCGTCGTACCTCCTTGTAATTTTCCTCCAAGAAGTTAATGAGTCCAACATAATAGTTGAATGTCACAATGTGAGATTTGGGGAATTGAAAAGGTTCTGGAATGTCTGCTGATGACGCATGCAGAGCACGGAGGACGCTTTTCGATAGCCCAACTTGGTTCAACTAGTTTCATGTTAGTTCCAATAGGAAATATAACTTTGCAAATGACACACACCTTGAAGTATGTCTTGAATAAAAGGTTGGTGGTCTCGTAGATACCCCATTTCCGTGACTCCTCAATAGGCGCTCTAATCATTGTTAGGATCTGATGTCATCCAATAAGAGTTGTATCTGACACTTACCGGTCACCCAGACACAGCGTAAACATCCGGTTGATAGTCCTCGCCGCATCCTCAAGATTGGCATTCTTGTCCGCATTAGAGACCACATCATCCTGGAATCCATTGCCAAAACCAGGCGTATTCTGGGATGCATCAGATGCATCCGCCTTGATGGCAAAAGCGCGAAGATACTTTCCCGCAACGTATAGACAGGGTATCGTCCACGATGGGAATTGATTATTGGAATAACCTCTAATAAGTTGATTCACGAATTCCTTCCACGCCTCAAACACCTTCAACCAACTACCCCGTGGGGAGTATTCTTCAATTTTGACAAGCTCTGCAGCAGTAACCCAGAAGGCGTTGACGACGCTGACCCAGGCATTTCCTTGCTGTTTGGTTAATTTCACGCCTGTCTGTCTGTCGTAGAGAAGATGATGGCGGATATCACCCTCGGAGTTGGCGCTGTTTGTGACGCGGACAAAGTCTAGTAAGCGATGGGAATCTTCTGGTGTGGCGGCTGGGGTGAGAGCAGCGGCCAGGATGGGTCCCGACTGAAGGACGTGAGCCGCCTTGAAGTCAGCAAAGACGGAGGCCATATTGAACGCGATAATCTACAATCCCATCAAATAACCAGAGTACAACGTCTCGTCGGCGATGTTATTATACAGAGTAAGTCTGGCCACAGGATATGATTGGTGGATGGGGCTGATCCCGCACTTGTGGCTGGTATTGGCTGTTCCCCCAAAACGGCTAGACCGCTCCTCAGCCACAGATTCGCTTAAGCGGAGGGCCACAGCCCTAGCACCCAAGAACTTCACAATCCTCCATTTTCGGCTGGAGACAAGTCAGCGGCATATCCTTTTCACCAGGAGTATCAACACGACAAACGACACAAAGTAAGTTATTTCATTGTCTGTCGATCAGTTTCAATCATACTAATTAATTATTCTCCAGATGGGTACGTTCAATTGTTTTTTCTGCGTTGATCCTGCGACTCTATACCACTTTTCAGCTCGATTCTCGACTTGTCATGGAACCGACCGATGTGCGAAAATTCCCAACACCACATGAAGGAGTGTATTACCGGACAAAAGACAACAAGTCAGATTGCCTACGCGAATGTCAAGTTTTTTGGGAGGTTGCGATGATAATTTTCGATGTTCGAGACCACTACGAGCACACGAGCTAGCACACCGTGAAAAAAATTCCAGTCATGAAAAAAAGACAAACGAGACGATTAGCTATATCCCTTCCATTCAGCGATTACGACTCCTTACGACTCTTCACGACTGCGGCGACATCCTGACAAGCGAGAATCGAGCTGCTGGGACTATTTTCTGAGGATCAACTTGTCGTTTCAATTACAGACAACTGACAATTACTAGGCCGTCTCAACGAGTACCAGGTCATCGGGCGCCACTTGCCCACCGAGGCAAACCCGACCCCCAAGTTGTACCGCATGCGCATCTTTGCTCCCAACACAGTTGTTGCCAAGTCGCGCTTCTGGTACTTCCTCACCAAGCTCAAGAAGGTCAAGAAGGCCAACGGTGAGATCGTCAGCCTCAACGTGGTATGTACACCTGTATCATAGGCAGTTGCACAAGGAGGCCGAACTAATGGTTGTCACAGATCTCCGAGAAGCGTCCCACCAAGGTCAAGAACTTCGGTATCTGGTTGCGTTACGACTCTCGCTCCGGCACCCACAACATGTACAAGGAGTTCCGTGAGCTCAGCCGAACTGATGCCGTCGACTCTTTGTACCAGGACATGGCTGCCCGTCACCGTGCCCGCTTCGGCTCCATTCACGTACGTTTTGCTGGTACTCCCGGATGATAACAATTATACTGACTTGGATGTAGATTCTCCGCGTCATCGAGATCGAGGACAACGAGAGCATCCGCCGCCCTTACATCAAGCAGCTCCTCACCAAGGGCTTGAAATTCCCTCTCCCTCACCGTGTCCCTGCCCAATCCAGCAAGAAGGTCTTTGCCTACAAGCGTCCTTCTACTTTCGCATAAGCATGCTGTGTTTTCTTTGGGGTTTGAGGATTTGCGGTTCAATGATTGTGTAATGGCCATAGCATTCATATGTTTGTTACAAAAAATTTCAATGAAAAGTTCAAACATACGAAATTTACCGATTTTCCGTCTACGGACACAACAAAAGCTGGCTACTCTTTAGTAGTAGCAATGAGGGTTTCCCTATTTCATATGTCATGCTAGAGATGCCCTTTTTCAATCTGAATGATATCACAATGTTCACTAAAGTTTTGAGTGTTGAGATCAGTCGGTGGGATGGAAAAGCTCGTAGGACCATGAAAATTGATATGATTGGCCAATTGTCCGATCACTGCTTACTGATGGCCCGCCGGGTAGTTACCGTACGTGGTGGATGCTTGTAGGATTCGTTTCTGTCTCTTCATGATTGAATCGCATACCATGTATGATTGTAGAGAACTGCTAAATAGAAGAAAACAGACGGTCTACGTACTGTAGCTGCCAGACTGAAACTCTCTCACTCAAGATATTCAAGCCCTGGTACCTAATCGGGCAACGGACTGGGGTTTGCGTCATGGCAGCTTTGGTTCGGACCGCAGGTACCGGACTCCGCCCTACATTAGTTGATTGAAAAACATCCTCCGAACACAGCACCACACTCTCTTTACGCTTTTCTGCCACAACGTACACTCAACAGCGATAACGCCGTTGATTAATTGAATCAATCCATCACTCTTTTATACTTTTCTTTCTTTCTTTTCTTGACCATACTCACCACCACAATGTTCGCTAGAGCTACTTTCAGGCTCTCGCAGCCTGCTAGACAGGTACCAGAAGCGGACAAACCCTCTCCCATTTCTGAATCAATCGCTGACGAATCTCAATTCACAGAGCTTCCGTAAATACTCGACCGAAGCACCCACCAAGAGCAATACCTTGCAAAACATCGCCTTCGCCGTCGGTGCCATTGGTATAGGTACGGGCGTGTACCGGTACATGCAGAGCAAACCAGCGGTCGCTGAAGAAGTCAAGGAGCGCGCAAAGGTGTTTTCTGGCGGCGACCAGGGATTCGTGAATTTGAAGCTCGCCGATATTGAGGTTGTGAGCCCTGATACCAAGCGGTACCGATTTGAGTTTGAGGATAAGGAGGCTGTTTCTGGTCTGCACGTTGCGTGTAAGCTGCTCCTCTAGTCTGCGTGGGTAACAGTATGAATCGATACCGATACTGATATGGATACAGCTGCCTTGCTCACTAAGTACGCCCCACCTGAGGGCAAGCCTATCCTCCGTCCTTACACTCCAATCTCCGATGAAGGTATGTATATGACTTTCGTAAGCGAGCGCGGAAAAGCATTTGCTGACTGACTGACCCAGACACACCTGGACACTTGGACCTCATTGTCAAGCACTACCCCAATGGAGCCATGACCTCGCACATGGATAGCATGAGCGTCGGCCAGAGCCTCGATTTCAAGGGACCTCTCCCCAAGTACCCTTGGGACGCCAACAAACACACCCACATTGCACTCATCGCTGGTGGTACCGGTATCACCCCCATGTACCAATTGATCCGCGCCATCTTCAAGAACCCCGAGGACAAGACCAAGGTTACTCTTGTTTACGGAAACGTCACTGAGGATGACATCCTCTTGAAGAAGGAGCTCCAGCACTTGGAGAACACCTACCCTCAGCGCTTCAAGACTTTCTACCTTCTTGACAAGCCTCCCAAGGAGTGGACTGGTGGCTCGGGTTACGTGACCAAGGAACTCTTGAAGACTGTTCTCCCGGAGCCCAAGGAGGAGAACATCAAGGTGTTTGTTTGCGGACCTCCCGGAATGTACAAGGCTATCAGCGGTGGTAAGAAGAGCCCCAGGGACCAGGGTGAGCTGACCGGATACTTGAAGGAGCTTGGTTATGACCAGGAGCAGGTCTACAAGTTCTAGATTCGACCTGATCTTATCTGGCCTGGTATGATGACATGGTTTTTTGTCTCTTGTATCTCCTATACACGATTGTGACATATGCTTGTGCGATAACATAGCTTGATTTGTTTTTTTTTTTTCTTGTTGCGCTTCTTTGCGACAGAATATAGTTATATAGCAACTAGATCTCCAGTCTCAGAATTGAATGTGACAATTTAGTCATCCGTCGAGCCTGTCTGTCTAATTGTCTGGTGCCCGTGGTCACCAACGGTACCGTTAAGCTCCGAAGAGTAAGGGCAGATAAAGCGGGGTCATATGCCTAAACATAGCTTGCATCAGAACACCAAACCAATTCCTTTGAGCGTTTCATCTACTACGTAGTAGTTACGAACAGATAATGAGAATCCAGGCTCTATTCTGCCAGTAGTCTCATATTGAATGATTGAATTATTTTCCTCGGAGGTTTTTTTTTTTTTTTTTTTCAGGTATAATCAGTCAAGAGCCGGGTAAAACAGGTTTGTTGTTCATCGCTCCATAAAGTGATCCAGTCAGCGTAGTGAGTACGTAACGTAGCCACGAGTGCACTGTACTGTGCCGAACAACCGCCGAGCACTGCGGGAGGGACAGCTGGCCGTTCGGTGGGTAGGCCGCGCCGAGTACGGGGGACTGCCTGCCAGAATATGTACCAAGCAGACCACGAGAGAACAACGACGCACCACCGGGGTTTGCCTTGAGTGGGTGGTAATAAATTGGAATAATCGTATGCTAGGTACCTGCTTTCCGAGATAGAGAGAAGAGCTTCGATTGCCTTGATTTAGGTGGGGGAATACGGCGCCGGTAGTGAACCAACTAGTGCCTTGGATATTAGGAGGAGGAACAAACAACAAGCTGGGACGGGACAGCTGTAGGAGTGGTTGGTGGTTGGTGGCCGACGAGTGGCACTGGACAGAGGCAGCGGACAGCGTCGGAGCAAGTAGGCTCTAGTGCGGGACAGACCACAGACACCGGCCGGACGAGAGCTGGAACCGAGGCCAATGAAAGCGGGTGAAACAGGGAGCTCTGAGGCAGCGCTGGCGCCTGGGCTGCAGGAGACGCAGCGCTAAGAGTCTAAGATGTCTGCTCTGTAGTAATGCCTACACTGGGGCACCGTTAGGAGTCACGCAAGCAGCCGGTTCGGTTCCCTTGCAGTCCCAGCGCCAGCGCCGCCGTGGACAGTGGACACCTGCCCGCTCCCGCCTAAAACTCGCAAATTCACTCTCAGCGGGCCACCCACCAAAACCCTGCCCGCCAGATTTTTGCACTATTTAGTGGCCCCCATGCCCACCCCCCCGCCGCCCGCCTGAGACAAAAAACTTTTCCCTCTTTTTCTCCCTCCTCTTGCTCCCCCCAGAACCGTAGACGCGTCTGCTTAACATTCGAGCATACCACGGTCTACTACACCCTGCACTCTACACAATAACAATACACACCAACAAGATGTCACGCAAGGACGAGTCCAAGGCCAAGGATGCCTTTGTGTCCGTGAATGTTAACGATTTTACTCGTTTTCGCGACCAGGTAATTTTTTTTTTCTTCTCTTTCGCTTTCGTTTCGCGCCCATGTCATCGCTTTGTTGTCGCGCTGCGCCCGGCTACACCACAACACCACCACCAAACCCCCCTTCCAACCTTGAAACTTAACCCTGTCTTCATCTTGCGTTTCTACTCTTACATAAAGCGCTCTCTGTGTTTTCTCTCTCTCTCTGCTTTTTCAAGTCGCGCGATCGTATTTTTACCAACCAGCCTATTATTCATCTCATTTTTTTTTTTTTGCCTGTTTTGGTGTTGTTTCCTAGCTGTGTCGCGCGCAATGACGAGGTCCACAACAACAACAACACCACCCCTTCCCAGTATCGCTAGTAGCCTGCACCACGTCGCAATAGAAATTCAAAGAGCCAGCGCCGGCATGTTCTCGCTTGGCGACCATTCTACTCAACAGGACAAACAACTAATATACTCGCAGTTTATTGTCGGCCTCGCCGCTTTGCAGTCGGCCGTGTCTGATTTGCAACGCGCCTACCTCAACCATGCAAACTCAGTCCTGAATCGTGGCCCTATCGGTCTCGATACTGGACTGGCCGGCGGGTTTCCCAGCTTGCATGAGAATGGCCTTCTAGCTGCTCAGCATGCGCTTGGTTATGAAGCCAAAGTCGAGACGGGCGAGAAGAAGAAGCGCAAGCGCGCTCCTCCCGACCCAAATGCGCCCAAGCGTGCTTTGACTCCGTACTTTTTGTACATGCAGCACAACCGTTCCTTGATTGCCAACGAGCTCGGTCCTGATGCTAAGCCCAAGGACGTTGCTGACGAGGGTACCATCCGTTGGGCTAACATGTCAATCGAAGAGAAGGAGGTACGTCTCTCCCTTGGGAAGTGTTTGTTACACGAGGCAAGCAAAACTAACAGTCGGCAGGTCTGGAAGAAGCTCTACAACGACAATCTTGCCGTCTACCGCGCCAAGATGAAGGCTTACAAGGCCGGTCTCCCTATCCCAGAGGACGACAACGCCAAGGCCGACAGCCAACTCCAACAGAGCGTCGCTGCCGCTGAGGCTGAGGCCGAGGAAGAGACCGACTCTGACAGCGATGATGAAGATGAAGATGAGGAGAGCGCCGATGAACCGGCCAAGGAGCCTACTCCTCCTCCAAGCAACAAGCGCCGTCGCGCTGGTGCCAAACCCCCTGCGTCGCCGGTAGCAGCCAAGAAGGCTTCTCCTGAAAAGAAGAAGGCTGCCCAGCCCGCACAGCCTGCCCCCACCCCCGCTAAGAAGGATACTCCATCGCGAAAGACTGTGAATGCGGCCAGTGAGGGAAAGCGCAACAAGAAGAAGCGCAAGAGCGAAGTCGGTGCGGATGAGTAAGATTATCTATCCAGCTCTTCCAGATATCCAGCCTCCATCAAACTCTGTCACGGCGATGCAGTATAAAGTTATATCATAGCTGGCTCGTGATTGTACTGGCTTTAATTTTTCTTGTCTAATACTTTGCGCGGGATTTTTTTCTTCTTCTTTCTGTGGGAGTCTTTCTGGGGTTTCTTGTTTATCTCGTTAGAAGTCTAGGCGTGATGCTGCTTGGTCGAATAGTATGATTATTCGTTATGTGTTTTGAGTATTTGGGAGCAGTTGTAATGCTAGTTGGGAATTTCAAATGAAGTGATTTTGACATACAATGAAGCTATTCGTGTTTAACGTTTAACTAACTAACTACCGCACTCCAGACTGGTATACCGTTAACTAGTTAACTAACTAGTTAATGCGTGTTGATAAGCTTAGCAATATTCTCGTCAAGGCTTATCGCTATCTTATCTCTGCAAATTGCGGCCAACCACAGCTAATCGCCCCCGCAGTCAGACAGCCGCGGAATTCTTCTCCATCAACTTTCAGATTCAATTCTATTTTCTTATTGTTTCTCACTGCTAGAGGCTTCAGCCGTCACCAGGATCAGCTACACCCCAAGCCTGCCCCTAAGGCTTATCGGTGTTGTACAGGCCGTTTTCTGATACCGAAACGGCACATCCTTGGGGCGGTACATCATTGGACCGGATAAAAACATTTCAACCCAGTCTTACGAGGCACAATGCAGCTCATTCCCAAGGAGGTTGGTTATACATCCTGCAAATCCTGTAATATATATATATATAATACCTCAATCATCGTGTAACATTGGAACCTCTTCGAGATAATTACTGATCATTTTTGAGCAGATCGATAAGCTGGTGATATCGCAGTTGGGTCTCTTGGCCCAACGCAGGCTTGCCCGAGGTGTTCGACTGAATCATGCGGAGGCTACGGTGTGTACAATCGAGTTCAGACGCCTGATTAAAATATGTCTCTAATATTTGATAGGCTTTGATCTCATCTAATCTACAAGAAGTATGTCCGAACATATTATCCTTCCATATCAACCAAACTAACTAGTTCATCAGCTCATCCGAGATGGCAACCACACCGTCGCCGACCTCATGTCCATCGGCAAAACCATGCTAGGTCGCCGCCATGTCCTACCCTCAGTCATCTCTAGCCTCGTAGAACTACAGGTCGAAGGCACATTCCGTACAGGGACCTACCTGGTCACCGTGCACCACCCCATCAGCACGGATGACGGAGACCTCGAAAAGGCTCTGTATGGAAGTTTTCTCCCTGTTCCACCATCATCAGTATTTCCTGACCCAGATCCAGCTGATTATGAGCCTGAGAATCAGCCGGGGGCTG
This sequence comes from Talaromyces marneffei, assembly GCF_009556855.1. NCBI lineage: Eukaryota > Fungi > Ascomycota > Eurotiomycetes > Eurotiales > Trichocomaceae > Talaromyces > Talaromyces marneffei. The sequence goes on along the minus strand of NC_072353.1, from coordinate 2,071,286 downwards.
TGATTACTGTTAAGAATTCGAGAATCACACTAAGCGAGGGTCGGAAACGGATTAAGCTTAAAGTGATGAGCAAGGGTGATCGACCGATTCAGGTATTTTTTTTTCTTCTTTCCATGAAGGCAGATGAGTCGCTCGAGCTGGCTGACAGTCATATAGGTTGGCTCGCATTATCATTTCATTGAAACCAATCCACAACTCCATTTTGATCGCGAAAGGGCTTATGGATATCGTCTGGATATTGCCGCTGGTACTTCCATTCGATTCGAGCCTGGTGACACCAAGACGGTCACTCTTGTTGAAATCGGCGGAAACAAAATTATCAGCGGCGGCAACTTCCTTGCATCCGGCAAGGTGGATATTAGTCGCGTCGAAGCAATTCTGACCAAATTACAACAAGCTGGATTCGCTCATGAGCCTGAACCAACCGCAGACGCAAGCCTTATTGCACCCTTTTCCATGGAGCGCGAGGCATATGTTCGCATGTTTGGACCAACGACCGGCGATCTTGTACGGCTCGGCGCTACTAATCTCTGGGTCAAAGTTGAGAAAGATCTAACCCACTACGGAGATGAATGCACATTCGGCGGCGGGAAATCTCTGCGTGAAGGCATGGGCCAGTCATCCGGGAAGATTGCCAAGGAATGTGTAGATACCGTCGTCACCAATGCACTGATCATTGACTGGAGCGGAATTTACAAAGCAGATATTGGTATCAAGGATGGAATCATTGTTGGAATTGGCAAGGCCGGTAACCCGGATGTCATGGATGGAGTGCACCCGGATCTTGTCGTGGGATCGTCAACAGACGTGATTGCTGCCGAGGGCAAGATTGTGACTGCCGGTGGATTTGATACGCATATTCATTTCATCTGTCCTCAGCAGATTAATGAAGCTATCTCTTCTGGTATCACGACCATGTTGGGCGGCGGAACGGGACCAAGTACTGGAAGCAATGCCACTACCTGCACGCCTGGACCTACCCATATGCGCCAGATGATTCAGGCATGCGATTCTTTGCCGGTGAACGTTGGTATCACAGGCAAAGGAAATGACAGTGGAGTGGAGAGTCTCCGTGAACAGGCTATCGCCGGAGCGGCAGGAATGAAATTACACGAAGACTGGGGCAGCACCCCAGCTGCGATCGACACTTGTCTCGAAGTGTGTGACGAATTCGATATTCAATGCATGATTCATACCGATACATTGAATGAGTCTGGTTTCGTAGAGCAGACGATTCAATCCTTCAAGAACCGCACCATTCATACATACCATACCGAAGGTGCCGGCGGTGGCCACGCGCCTGATATCATCTCTGTGGTTGAGCATCCCAACGTCCTACCCAGTAGCACCAACCCAACAAGGCCATTCACCCTCAACACCCTCGACGAACATCTAGACATGCTCATGGTCTGCCACCATCTCTCTAAAAACATTCCCGAGGACGTAGCATTCGCCGAGAGCCGAATCCGAGGCGAAACCATCGCCGCAGAGGATGTCCTCCACGACCTGGGCGCTATCAGCATGATGTCCTCCGACTCGCAGGCAATGGGTCGCTGCGGTGAAGTCATCCTACGTACATGGAACACAGCGCATAAAAACAAGGAACAGCGCGGCGTTCTTCCAGAGGACGAAGGTACAGGAGCCGACAATTTCCGTGTCAAGAGATATATAAGTAAATATACCATCAACCCGGCCATTGCGCAGGGAATGGTACATTTGATTGGTAGTGTCGAGGTGGGCAAGTTGGCCGATTTGGTATTGTGGACGCCTGACAATTTCGGAACGAAGCCTAAGCTTGTTGTTAAGGGGGGTATGATTGCTGTTGCGCAGATGGTAGTCACCCTTTTTTCCCCTATGCTATTACATTTTTGAGACTGTTTTACTAAACGTTCGTACAGGGAGACCCCAATGCATCCATCCCCACCGTTGAGCCGGTGATCATGAGACCGCAATTCGGCGTAAGCCACGTCCCCCTCCCCCCTAACTACACATGAGTTACTACTAACAAAAGGCAAAAGACATTCGTTCCCTCAACGTCAATCATGTTCGTCTCCCAAGCATCCATATCCCAGGGCGTGGTGCAATCATACAACCTCCGCAAACGCATTGAGCCAGTCCGGAATTGCCGTAATATCGGGAAGAAGGATATGAAGTTTAACGATGTGATGCCGAAGATGAAGGTTGATCCGGAGCGATATGTATGTCCCCCTTCCCCTTTTGACTGAGAAGGATAGGAGAAGCGATGCTAATGGTTGGTTGAAAAAATAGACCGTCGAGGCGGATGGGCAGCTTTGCACAGCCGAGCCGGCGACGAAGTTGCCATTGACGCAGCAGTATTTTGTTTACTGATGCAAAAATTGGTGACTACGAAATTCTTTTGGAATGCTTCTCATGTTAATATTATCGGCATACCTGTATCTAGTGTTGAAAATTTCAAGTACGTATTTGGTTTGGCATACGTAATAAGTAATAAGTAACCTTGGAAAGATATGTACATGATATAACCAACTCCACATGCAGGGGACAAAAAAGAAAGAAAACAAAAAACAAAACAAAACGACAAAATCTATTGTTCGCTAGATGGTGCTGGTGACGACAACGATGAAGCACTTCTATGACCAACAGGTGTACCCAACAACACCATTACCCTCCTTTGTATCATCTCCCTTCTCCCAGGATCATAACTCTCTTCTGATTCTCTGCTTGTATCCGCAAATCCAGCCGGCGCCGGTCTCTGGACCCCTGGACCTGACTCCAAGGATCCAAAAGGCTCATCATCTTGTCTATGGACTGGGCTTTGGTCGTCGTCGTAGTCCCTGGCCAACCACGCGCGAAACCTATCCAGAACACCAACCCCCGAGGAGGAGGACGAAGCCGGCGAATCAGGGCCCCCCTCCTCATGATCATAGCGATTATGAAGGCGAGGTCTCCGCCTCCGCCTTAACCGTCTGACTCGTTCCTCCCTCCTCGCCAACAACGCACCAATCTGCTCCTCTACAAACGTCTCCGGCAACACATTCTGTTTACAAACGGGGCATGTACTTGCATCCCTCGCGAGGAACGTATCTATACATTCCGGATGGAAGATGTGCATGCACGGTAATTCACGGACCAGGGATTCCGCCGGCACAAAATCGTCCAGGCAGATGGCGCAGGTGTGCTGGGAGAAGGTCAGGGTTAGAGTTTGGCTGGAGACTGTACGGCGTCGTTTTCCGAGGGCCCGGGTTGGCACTGGGGGGAGAATTTCTTCGAGGATGGAGGATATACTTTCGTCTTGGTGTGAGGTGACAATGGTGAGGGCTGGAGGGGGATGATGAGGGTTGGAGTGTTGGTTGTTGTTTTTGTTGTCGCTGGCATTGTCGTTGATTTCTGTCTCGGTGACGGTCGTCGTGTCTTTTGGTTTTGCACCATTCGTCTCCTCGCATGTATTCTCTGTTCTCTCCTTTGAGGCTCCGTGCTCATCGCCTTCCTCAGCACCAGGATAAACATAAACCGGCAACGCCGACAAGATATGCGGCGGAACAACAAGCCTCTTAATTCCCAAAAACTCCAAATCAACCTCCCCCGAAACAAGCCGTCGCTGCAACGACTCTCTCCTTTTCTTCTGCACATGTCGCATGGTGAGGAACGCAAATATCACCATGAGCACAATCGCCCCCAAGACGGCGAGGATAAAGACCCACATCCCCGGCATGGTTGAGGACAGGTCTGGTTCTATGCAACTACTCATCAGTTTCGGTCATTTTTATAGGGATCAATCAAGTGGGGAGAAGCACGTACCCAGGTCGATAAGCGCATATAACCTCGTACACTCCGTTGTGGTCTGTGCATCGCTCCCATCCCCGCCACCACCATACTGCGTAAGCTGATGCATTAAAGTTGTCCCTGCCGTCCCCGGAACCGCATATACGGGATACTCATTTTCTTTCTTCCATTGCCCGGCATCCCCCAAATCCCACACGGGGCTAGCAGAGGGCTCTGGTTTGGCCGAATCCCGTCTTTTGGGTTGATAGAATATCAGCGCCGACACATTGTCTTGCCGGGACGCGGAGAGGTATGCCCTCGTACACTCGGGGTTGACCCACGGCGCGAGACCGAGTAGGTCGTGGGCGTCTGCGGGCAGATCACTGCGTCGGGTTGCGTTGGTGGGGATGTAAGGCGCCGTGAGGTTATTGCAAACAGCGGCCGGCGGATCGTTGAGCGTGGGCACGTATAAGAGGCCCTTGAAAGATTCTTGGGATGGAGAGTTGGTGTTGGAGAGGGTGCGGATTGAGCCGTCTAGGACGTAGTGGAAGATGATGTTTCCCTGTTGCTGCTGTTAGCCCTAGTTTTGGTAGTACTGTATACTCAGGAGACTTGGGGGGGGGCGGCAACATACGTTTCCATTGCGAAGTGAAGGAGCACAATGCAATGTCCCTGGTCCTGTGAAGAGAGTGACTGCCGTGGTACTCATTGTTTAGATAGCTGCATGAGGACAATCAAATGTGTACTTGTTGGTGGTGTCGCTAAAGAAGTTCGTAGATAGATAATTAACCATCATCGCCTACTCCAACTCCATAACAGTCAATCAATCAATCTCCGTATACTCAAATCTAACACGAAGTCAAACCAAAGAACAAAAAAAATTGAAATTGTTTTGATTGACATAAGAATAGCAGACGTCGAATACTTTTGTAATTAGGGTTATACGCCATTCCGGAAGTACCGAATTGGGAAAGAATGTAAACACATGTTCGCGGAATTGGGAATGCGGAAGTCATTCGCTTCCCTCTGATTGTTTTCGTTAGTTGGGCCCAGAAGAACATCGGCTTTGTTCATTTGACTGACCGTTAGTTGCTGCGCTCAGTTATTTTTTATTCTTCCGGTGATACACGAGGCAGATACAAGGATGGTTAGTGGAGGTGACGATCATGATTCGTAGTATAAGCTCCGCCACTAGGTATCATCGCAAAAGGACGCTTTCTAGTCCTGAATGCATAATAATCAAGCATTTCTGGCTCCATTAAAGTTCACCAAGTACGTACGTACATACAAGGACATAGTGGATGAAGTAATGCGAGATCCTAATGCTTGTTGAAGCTCCTGTCGTGTGCGTGCGACCTCAGCGCGCATCCAGCCCCTTGCTTGTGAATCTAGATCGGAAGCAGATAGGTAGATGCCCAGATGCCAGATGGTAGGGAGTGCATAAATTCTTCCGAGAGTGTTCTAAAACAAAAACAAGAATACTTGCGATGCCATGTCATACACATTGAGCAGTATCATGTTGGATATCCAGATACGCCTAGGTCTGGCAAGGGAAGGTGAGTATGGGAAGGCGAACAATGGGTTAGAGACCGATATAGATGAATATATACAGATTTTGGTGAAACTGCTGATATTTATGTCGAAGTTATTAGGCAAAGAATGGTCCAGGCCTTTCACCAATCGCATAATGTTGGATCAGACCTGAGACGTCCAAGGAAGTAGAAGTAGATGTTCGCGAGGAGAGGGCTACACGATATTATCCAATCAGAAGCGAATGTCGGTGACTAGCGCGGCTCTTGTTGATCTGCCTTTGTTGATTCGCTCCTTTCCGCCCGAGACGCCGCGTGTTATCACGTGACTACGCGGGCGGCGGTTACCATCGCTTTCCTAAGACGTCACTGGACGACCACCCCAGAAGGCGCGATACATCAATCAACAATTGGGGGAGTCTCTTCTTCATTCTTTGTGATTTTACCGCCTTCTGAACTTCATAAACATTTACTTGACGCCAATCCAGCTTGTTACCCATCTGAGGTGCGCCCACTTCCGCCTAGACCTCCCCCACAGAGGATGCGCCCCCGGCAGACTGTTTACCCTTCTGACGGATTTTCTCATCGCTTCCCAATCTATCTACACTTCGACTTGATCTAAACATGGCAAACAAGGGCAAAGGCAAAGGCCGCGACTCGCGCCAGTCGCGAAGTCGCAACACAACACCCAGCTCCGGCCTGAGCGCAAGCACGACGACCGCCGCTTCAATGGCTCCTGGCTATCTCGATAACGAATTCGCGAAACTCTTCGCCGGAGTTACCGTGCAATACTCAGATCTTCTCGAGCAATCCGGTGGAGGTGGCAATATTCCAGATATCAAAACCCTAGAACTCATAAGCGAGAATCTGAAGACGCTCAGTCAGCTAGCTGACTCGCGGGGCGATACGTGCAACGCCGGAATGCGAGAGCTCTCACAGCGAAAGAAGGACGTTATCGAAGATCAACACCAACAGGAACTGGAGCGGGAGGCGGAGGATAGAGTGAAAATGAAACGGGAAGCTGACGATGACGAAGAGACGAGTAGGGCGTTCAAGGGGAATAAATTGAAGAAGCGCAAGGAACGGCCCCCAAAAGAGGATCGCCCTCTTGCTGTTGGCGCTCATGAAGTTTCTCGTCAAGATGGTGGAGAGCTCGGTATGTTTTTTCCCCCTTTTATGTGTTGGTACGTGACTGACTGGTTGTAGGAGACCGCAAGCGCAGTCGCGAAGCTACCTCTCCATCGTCTAAAAAGTCTCGACATACCGCCGCTACAGGTAGCACATCGTCGCTTTCACCTCCGTCTTTAGCTTCACCGACTATCAAAGATGAGGATGCGGTGGCTGAGGACTCTGAAGAGGATAGCGATGATTCTCATCAACCAGAACCCGCTCAACTAGTCCCTCAGTTCCAAGTATTTGGGCCAGACCCATTGAAATTCGATGATCCGACAATCTATCACATTCGCGATGTGACTCCTGAAACTACAGATGATATGAAGAGGGAGATTTACAGCGTGGCGCATTTCCCGCCTAGTGACCTACTGCATATGATGGCAGGAGTTCCTCCGGATAAAGATTTTAGTAACGCGAAGCCGACTAATCAAGTCAATGCCAACACTTTTCTTACCTGGGTTGACCCCTTTGTTCGTCCTCTGACTGAGGAGGATATTGCTTTTTTGAAAGAAAAGGTAAGTTGTCGAACCTAGTATATGTTTGTTACCTTCCTGACCTTCGCAGGGCGACCGCACAACCCCGTTTGTAATGCCACCTCGTGGAAAGAAGCACTACACCGAGATATGGGCGGAGGAGGATGGTGCAATGAGCATTGACAACCCCAACGAAAAAGACAAACTTCCTTTGAACCAGGGCCGAGGCAATATCGACCAAATTACAGATGAAGTCGCAGAGACAGACAAGGTCTCAGTGGCACCGCTCGTCAGCCGTCTATATTCTCTTTTACGTTACGAACATCGAGTAGACCCGGATGAGACCAACGCAAATGGGACGACAAACGACACATCGATGAACGGGCTTCTCGGAGGCGACTCATTCATGGACTTGGATCACCCGCTCGGCGAACCCGAGACAAAACCTCAACCATCTGCAACTTCTTTTCCTGATGCCTCTCCCAACGGCTTCAAGGTCCCCGCAGCGAAATTGGAGCATGCACAGTTGGATGAACGACTAAAAGCTGAACTGCGCTACGTCGGCTTTTTGGGGGCAGAAGACAATCCCGACTTTGACGCTCATTACGACGACGATATTGCGCAGCGACTACGTTTATTGCAGGGCGAGCTCAAGAAACAAATGCTCACAAACGGAGCGCGCAAGACACGTCTTTTAGAAATTGCCAAGGAACGCATGGCCTATCAAGAATACAGCACAATCCACGACGATCTAGACTCCCAAGTCCAACAAGCGTACCTCAAACGCACACGCACGCTAGGCAAAAGCAAAAAGGGCTCGCAAGCCAAGCATCGGCCCGGCGGCGCAGGTGGCGGTAGTCACATCGTCAGTGCCGCGGGAGTCGGACGACCTGGTATCGGCGATATGGCTCGTACACTCATGGACCGTCGCAAGCGTTGGCGTGACTGTATTGGGCCTGTGTTCAAGGATAGCAAGACTACTGTTCCTTCGAAGGAGGAGAGTATCTTTGATCCTGTCACGATGGCCGAGTATGAAAAGGCTGAATTGGAGGGGTGGGATGAGGAGCAGGAATAAGATTATCCACACTGGTCTATCTAGCTGATTTATGCATATACGCGTTTATGACTTTTTAATATCGGTTTATTGTGGGAAAACAGGGTATGTCAGGCGTTTGGTGGAATCATGAAATGCATATTTCCATGTCAACGGTAGCCCGACAATCAGGCGTTAATTATTATCATTTCGTACCATTATCAAATCTGATACTTATTTACACATTATCGATGAATAATATGCACAACCCAGGGTATCTGTCTCAACCTAGCCGTCAACTCACGCTCACTAATCTCCAATTCCGTACATATTTCGTCAAAACAATGCTGTCCATCCAGATATTTTTCCAACGCTTTGTGATTTTGATGGAATCGGATCGCCTCCTGCGCTGTTCCGCCTTCTCTACTTTCTTCGTCGGCCAAGTCGTCATCTAGTATGCTTTCTGTGGAGTGAATTTCGCTGTTGATATTGGTGTGTTCGTTTTCGTCTTGATGTGGATTTTGGTTATGGCGAGGATCGGTGTCGAATGATGTACCGGCTGAGCCGAGGCGGATGTTTATATTGTTGCTGTTTGTGAGGCTGTGATTCTGACTGTGGTTGGTGTGCGTGTTATTCGTACTTTGATACGAACTCGACATCACGCTGACTTGCTGTTGTTGTTGTTGTTGTTGTTGTTGTTGTTGTTGTTGCTGCTCATTGCCCATTCGACCATGTCGAATCGAACTCTCTCTGCTAACTAGCGTATCCTCGCCAGCAGTTGTGGCGCCACCCGCAGAATTCATGGACGATCCCAATCCACTACCTATACCACCTACGCCCTTGATTGACGATGCAGACGCCGCTTTGGATAATGATTTCATATCCGCATGTGACGATGTATATACAAACCCTTCCGGTCGTGGTCCATATGCGTATTTGTGCACACGATACAAAAACCCTTTGATGATGCCAAATGTGATGAATCGTCGGATGTCAACATTGGCGAGCTGGCGCGCATTAAGTGTATACCATTGCTTGACGCTTTGTCCCTGTCTTAGACTTGCGTAGAGCTCGACAATGCCGACTCCGTCGAGGTATTTCCGTTTCTTCCTTGGTCGTCGTCGCGTTTTAGATAGATAAGAGCCCGCGTTGTTTTTGTGGCTGTCGTGGTCGTGGTCGGTGTCAGAATCGTCGTTGCTGTCACCAATCATTGGCCAGATATCCTCCTCTGTATCATCGATTCGATGGTGAGAAGCGCTGCCTGATAAGTCACCGCGGTACTCGGAAGAAGGAGGTGATCCCGTTGCCATGCGCAGCGATGATGTCGGCGCAAAGCGAGTATTTACATATCGAGCACACTCCTGCTGCATTGCTTCGTCGCTGGCAATACTCGAGTTAAACGAGGCTGTAGGTGCATATATAGCTGAAAAGGAGAATATATCTAGCAGAAAGACACATCCGTAGTATAGTAAGTGTCGAATCGCTCTGTAGGCTAGGGAAAGTTCAACGTCGGCCAGAATAGATATGATGCGTACGCTGTTCACACCGTTTACGTAGGGGACAATCTAGCATTGTTAGACATATACTCCACGGATGAGAGTGATTAGTTGCCGGTACCTTTTGGAGTGTAAGGTCCCAATTCTCATCCAAAAACGCGTCGAATCGAACAGTAAACAGCGGAACATCCCACGATTTGACATACGGCGGTGCAGGATAGACGGGGAAAAGCTTGAAGTTCAACGTATTCAACTTATCTTCCATCCTCTCTCGTCAGCAACATACAGATCATCGGCCGTAGCGCACTCACCTATAGGAATCATGCATTCACTATAACTATTCAAATCTTCCATCAACGTCTCACATAGACTATACACTTTTCCCTCCCCACTCTTCGAAAAATCCCGGCTCAGGAAACCACTCTGCTCTTCCAATCCATGCATCAAATCCGCAAGCTTCTGCACAATACTCTTGTATTTACTGAAATCCTCTTCCTCGGCCAACACAAAACAGAAATTGAACATGAATTCATTTCGGTCATATTGAACTGATTTGATGCAGATGGGGTATCCCAGGATACGGTATCCGTTTGTACATACTTGGAGCAGGTTGCCGCATAGTTCCTGTCGCGGGATTACGAAGAAGGATATATCGGAGAAGGTGAAGAAGGGGGCTTGTTGGGGTGAGGCTGTTGGAGATGGGACTATGGCGCCATCGGGGACTTGGTGGACGACTTTGGGGCCTATTCAAGTTGTCAGTCATGAAATTCTTTGACCTTGGAGAAGAGCACAATTCACCTTCCTGTGTGTCAAATTTGCTGTAGAAGATTGCTTTTATCATGGTGCGCAGTCAGCCTTAGCATGAAACTCGTGGTTTCAGCTCATGACCCCTTATTATCTGGCATATTGCAGTGGTGCAGAATCGATTGTGTTGGTTGTGTTATATTGGTGGTAAAGGAAGAAGAAGCTCCTGCGGGGAAGGCTGATCGATACCATAGGTAAAGATAAGTTGGAGCCGCGCAGTGGAGAACACCAAAATTGTAAACACGGTAACTATTTCTATATGCGAACACATTAGACTAAAGCCATTGAATGCTATTGATTATTCAAGAATTTCTAGATTAAAAATATGAGCTGCTAATTGAAGCATTTTCGCTAATTCTGAAATGAAACGGTCAACATGCCGGATATTGAGCGTAATGATGTGCGGAAGGAAATAATAGGACCGACGATAAGCAACATAGAGAAATTCGCATGGGTATTTGTCAATAAGGAATTTGCTAAGCTGAAAGAGAAGGCAATGGTCTAAAAGTAGGTCTCGGATAAAGGAACAAGGAACGCCAACCGTTGGATGAACTGGATATGCCTGGAAATATAAGCGCGCGCCTGCAACGCCAGAAACGCGCCTGATCTGATAAAAAAAAAGGTGCTCAGTAATGAGTATGTCATGATATTGCGACCTGGTGCATGAAGTCGAAATAGAATAGAGTACTGTTCTATTTGATGTTTCATCGAGCGACCCCCGACGGATTCGTGGACGGTCGACGAAATCCTGATTCCGTACGTAAAGTTGGAACAGATACCGTCACCGGTTGTTGCGCCGCTATTGCCAGTTGACTCATCAGGGCTGCGCTTGGTGCCGGCATTGTAGAAACAGAGCCATTTGTTCTCGTCTCTACCGGTTGGCCAGTCCGCACTACATCCACCATATCGTAGCTGCCTCGTTCACGCGCTTCCTTGAGCCATTGCTCCCATTCCTCATCCAGAGGAATATTATGGCCGCGTTCACGAGCAGCCGTAGCGTAGATGAGACGTTGATTGAGTCGGACGCCGTAACTCTCCATTTCTTCGTCGCTGAAATCCTCCTCGTCTACGTGCTTATGCTGTGTTGTCGCCATCGGTAGTAGATCCTGAACAAACTCCTCTGGTGTCACCGGGCCATCTTCGGGAGTTGATGGCTCAGTTTCATTTGTATGAAATCGAGCGGAAGGCCCTTGTGACGGAGTGGCGGGACGAACGCTATCCGCAGTTGTGTCGCGGACTTTGATGCCTTCTTCTTTTTCATATCTCTCTCGAGCTGATAATGTTCCTTCCCAGCGGCAGAGCGCCAAGATTTCCTGCTTGGTCAAACCTAGCTCGTCAAAGACCTTGAACAACTTGCGGTGCCATGGGAAACGGCTCAGTCGCATGCGATGAGGACCATATGAATAGTCGAGGCCGGGGTACTGTGCTTCGATCGAATCGAGTGATCCGTAGAAGGCCGCTGTTTCAATTCTCACTTCTGGAACTAGATTCCGAGTGATATGCACTGAGAATGACGTTGGATCGGCGGTTTTGGGCCGGGGGAACGTAGTATTGTAGACAATCTGTGCGATGGATGGTTTGTGCATCTTGGACGAGTGGTGTTCGTGGTGCGTGATCGTAGTAAGGATATCGTTGCGACTCGGCGAAGCTGCGTAACTATGTCAAGTCAGATGAAATACATTTAGGTACACTCCGGCATCAAGTGATTTGAGTCTGAAGAGCAAGAAGAGTGTGAATGAAAGAGCATGAAAAGTCGGAACGTACTCTGGCAACAACTGTGCAACAACTGTAGAACAGCTGCCAATGGCCGTCTTGACCAGGCTGCGTTCTGGAACAATATAGTTAAATCAATGCTTGTTCCGCTTAGCTTTATTGGCCTCGCCGCCACCGGGACTCGCTTCCCGCGGCTCCGGCTGTTAGTTTGGCCTTGACTTTGAAGAGTGTTTCACAGCCAGATCACGGTCACGCCGAATAGTCTGGCTGTACGAATAACAGCTATTTGTGGCATACAATGAGTCTGGCCAGGGTATCACTAGTGGACATGTGCGGTCAAGCCAAGGTCACTCGGAATATGGAGGCAAGTCCAGCGGGGAGAATGTGACCTTATGTACCTAGGCCCTAAAATAGCCAGGCTCAACACAGCGCAATGAGTCAGGAGTCAGGAGAAACTGAACTGCCGACAAAGATGCGACAATAAAGAAAAAGAGCGTGATGCTGGATTAAACCTTCTAAAATTCCAGATCAATGAGGAACGGCCGCTGAGTGGTCAGCAGCTGCAAACAAATTGAAATTAAGCCCGTCTAGCTCCAGGAACTGCCGACATTCTTTCTTCCTTCGTTCATTGACTCTTCCCTCCAGTCCTCTCTTCCTCGCACACGAATTATTAATGTTTATATGAAAAAGCAGGCGAAAATACAGAAGAAGAAGAGGGAAAAAAAGAAAGACAACCTGCTTCCTCGGACAGTGGAAGAAGCATCGTTCTTAAGCCCTGACATGACAACGGGCAGGGCACTGGACAACTCGCAAGTGACCAGCGCATTCATCGCAACTGCAGCTCTGACAGGTCAGAAACTATTCTTTGCCCACAGCATTATGACAAACTGCAAAACACAAAAATCCGATTCTAGCCAAGTACAGACTGTTGCTGAATGCCCCCGCCAGCGTTGATTGGCCGCGACACTACGTATTCGCTGCTGGCATTGCATCTGTGACTCCACGCTTTTTGCTGTCCGGCCTCGGCCGCAGCGAATCGATGGCCGTGAATGCAACTTGAGTCTGATACTGTATAACCTACCAATTTGAGATGGGCAAGAAGTTGGAGAAGGTGTACAGTAGTAGGTGAATGTTTTTACTCCTTTTACATAATACGTGGTATCAAGTAACTAACTACTCTGTATGTTCTCTAATTTGGCTGTTGAAGTAGTGCACACTGAATGAATTGAATATATTTCTAAGGCGGCGACAAACGCCAGCTGATGGCTGGGTGGCGCAATGGTAGCGCGTCACTTTCCGGTGGTGAAGGTTGCGTGTTCGAGTCACGCCTCGGTCGTCCTAATACTTTTTTTATTGCTCCTAGGTCTTTCCCGCTCCCAGTAGCGGGAAGATAATGACACAATTCTTCAACCTCCTATATAACTAACTATAATCTGGACCCATTGGCCCTGGTGTGCTAGTCAGTTTTTACTGGTGATCTTCTCAAAAGTTGCCTCGCGTTCACTGCCGGGTTGGGCTGGTCTTAGGTCACGCACGTGACAGGCAGCCAGGATCATGCGGATGCTGACTAATAAGTGCGAAAAAGTTGCTTGAGTTTCTTTAGTTCTACAAGAGTAGGGAGATGCTCTATCAGGTAATGATAAATTTCGAAAAGTGTTTCAATCATCCCAATAATGGCTACGTAGCGCAATGGTAGCGCGTTGGTTTTCGGTTATTTAATGAAGTTCATCTTCTTAAAGCCATCACCAAAGGTTGTGGATTCGAGTCCCACCGTGGTCGTTGTTTCTTTTTTTGGTTCATCGTGGATTTTTTTTTTTTTTCATCTTTGCAGCAGTAATCATTCCATTGACGGTTCTGCATGCTTATCGACGATAGTCGGACCCAGATGTAACTGAGCGAGGATCAGGGAGAACGTATGGCATTCAAAAGTAACAAGACTTAAGCCAAAGGGAAGAAAGGAGCAATCCTGACGATGTATGCCTATAAAATCCGTATAATCCAAAAAAAGACTATACCAAAACCATTAACAAACAAATTGGTGAGGCTATTCTCAAGATGCGAAACTCATAGAAGAAAGATGTCTTGAGACTTCCTTGGTTTCAATCTCACCATCTTTGACGATAGCATAACCAATTAAACTATCAGCAGCGTACTCAATAACGATACAGAGAGATCCAGCTCCCGGCTATAGTATCTGCCATGGTGAGAGCATGTATCAGGGATATCTCGAAGTTGATCTTGGGAACGATATGGCCTTGGATCCGTCATTTCTGCAGGTGTATGGTGATCATTATGATGCTACTTTTGGGGAAATATTGGACGACTTCGTTACTAAGGAGTCGTGGGATGACCATACAGATGTTAGACCCTCCCTAGATAGATATCATACTAAACTAAGCAGCATATTTCTGAAATGCGTATAAAGGCGTTTTCAATGTATAGGGGAGCAGAAGAAAATATCTCTTGGCAGCCGAAAGGGCAGGCCTCAGGGTTTCCCTCTTTCCCTTCCGTTCCTTTAGCAACCTCAAAATCTCTCTCTCTCTGTGGAATAAATTCTGTCCATCTCACACCTCAACATGTCATCCATCGAATAATTTACTTGAAAGCATGTCGACTTTCAACGGGATCGTCACAGGTAAGATAACCCTAGGCGCAAAGTTCCAGTGCCGAATATATATTGTTCTAGACTAACCATCGCTCAGAATTTCCGTTTGTCAGGAGTATGTCGTTTCGCACAACATAGATATTCAATGACAATAGTTAAACCATAGCATCGAACCTGACCCGTTGTAACAGTTGACTATTTTCGCAAGGTGCCAGACAAACCACCCCCATTGGTTTGCTTCCTCAGCCATGTGCACAGCGACCACTTGCAGGGACTGGAGTCGTTCAGGTCTCCATTTATATATTGCTCGGCTGTGACTAGAGAGGTAGAGTGGTTTTATATGGATCTACTTTGCCTGGAGATGAGTGTCTGATGAGAGTATTTTTTCATTGTCTAGCTCCTTCTGCGCTTGGAAAAATTCCCTCATCGCATGAACTTTTCCAAGGGTATACTCGAAGCCAGAAAGCAGCATTATGGACATCTTGCGAAGATCCTGGTATGGCGATATTATTTGAAGACGCATGGAACATCAGCTAACTCGGAAAATTAGAGACCGATACCCCTCAATACTCCAACTGAAATTGAGCTCACCCCATTACAGCGCGTTCGCGTGACTCTCCTGGATGCTAATCACTGCGCAGGCGCAGTGATGTTATTGATCGAAGGCCAAGGAAAGGCGATACTTTATACTGGAGACATTCGAGGTATTTCCCACGTGCCTTTTTGTTCCATGAGCTGAATGTTTAATTAACAATTACTGACATGTAATCAAGCGGAGTCCTGGTGGGTTAATTCATTGATTCGACACCCTGCTCTCGTGCCTTATGCATGTGGGTTGAAAACTCTGGACAACATTTATCTAGACACAACTTTTGCTGTAAAGTCAAATATATACAGACACTTCCCGTCAAAAGCAGAAGGGATCAAAGAGCTTCTAGAGAAGGTAGGGAGATATCCCAAAGACACAGTCCTCTATCTCAGAGCATGGACTTTTGGTTATGAAGAAGTCTGGCAAGCTTTGTCTGCCTTCCTAGAATCCAAGGTAGGATAAAATTCCTCGGATCTTTTGGTTACAGACGAACTAATATATATATGAAGGTACATGTCGATCGATACCAATACGGTCTATACATGTCTCTCGCATCTCGTGGCAACGGCACACCAGGTTTCGACACGGCCACTTTTCTCTGCGGATTTCAGTTAGGGAATGAGTTTGTTCCAGGCTGTCTGACTTCCGATAACTCTGTACGGATACATAGCTGTGAGCCTGGGGCCTTTTGCCAGACAATGAAATCAAAGAAATCAGTCTACATCACGCCAATTGTCACCCGTGATAGAACTGGGATCGAAGTACCAGAGCTCGGGGCCGGTGGAGGAAAAGGGGATTTGTATCAGATTCATGAACTAGAGTTGCCTGATGAACTCACACTACGGAAACTCGAGGTACTATTATCAGAGCATATCACGGATGAGTCGGTACTATCGCAGACAAAGGACTTGCTGAAGCTGGCTTTTACGTCAAAGGAGAGATCACTTTCGCTGGACGAATATGGACTTGCTGATGACGCTGATATCTCACTTAAAGAACTCGCATCAATGTTGAGCGGCACAAGAAGTTTGAGTGAATCTAAGTCATTCGAAGAAAATTACCCAGACACGGCAACCATTGTATGTTGAATCCTCGAACGTGATATTGCTGTGTATGCTAATGAGAACAGACATTCCCCTATTCTCGCCACTCATCCTATGCAGAACTCTGTGAGCTTGTTCAAGCCTTTAAGCCTAAAGATGTATTTCCTTGTACGGTCGATGAGAAGAACTGGAATGAATCCGTTTCCATGGAAGGATTATTCGGGCATCTGTGCTCGGGGAAGAGGTTCTCTTATGATCGACATATGCGGGGTGAGCGAGGAGCAGATATCCTAGAACCAGAAACCAAAAAGGCTCGTTATACTATAATGCATGAGGCCAGGCTCCAGTTGCAGGCAATGGGAGATACAGTTCAATTTGAGATTGGACCTATGCCACGAGATGCCGACGAGGTTCTCGGTGAAGATTCTCAAAGGTCCTACCAGACGACGAATGCCCATTCCACCAGCGATGAATATACTCGTGAAGACCGTGAAGATACGTCAACCGTGGGATCTATCACCTACACAAATGAGCAACAACAATCCGAAACTGGGGTTGCACCAGCAGAGGAAACTCAAAGTGAGAGCCAGCAAACCCTATCCGAACTGTTAGGCGACTCTCAAGAAACTGGCAGTGAGGCCTATCAAAACCGCGTTCGAGCATACCAAGCTGCATTGAATGGAACATTTAATGCGTGGAATGAGATTTCTCTTGTCTCTGCAGGCGATAATCATGCAGAAGAGGAGTTTGAACTATGACTTTACCACATGATTTGTGCTTCTATCAATCAGCATATGTCATCATATGCATCATTGAGATGTCTCCAATTTACCCTTCTAAATCAAGTCCACTAATTTATTTTTATGAGGCAAACTTATCATGTTTCCCCTTGACCCTCACATCCAACACCTCCTCGTAATAATTCCCTTCCCGCCTCGCCCTCTTCAGTCTCTTAACCTCATGATCCTCCAACCTTCTCCCCACAGTAGCCTCCAATTCCTTCCTTGATATCTTTTCTCTCGCTTTACTCTCCTTCGAAGCTTTAAGTTTAGGTTTGAAGCGCGCTTGCATCCTGATTCGAAGCGTAGACGAAAACGATATCGAGTTTGCATCGCCGCGAACTTCAATCTTTTTATTCCCATTCTCCTTTGAATCTTTATCGTCTTCGTCACCATCTTCGGAATTGATTAATCTTCGCGTCGTATTATTGGAGGTGGTGGAGGGTTTCTCGGTAATGGTGATAAAGGTATCCGACTCGCCGCCTCGAGTCTGCAATGCGAGCATGCCAGGTGTATCAGGTGGTTGGATCGCAATGAAAGATTCAAAGGGGGATATTGCCGCTGCCGTTGCGCTCAGAATGCCGTATTTATCGCAACTCAGATATCTACACCAAACCACCACATACAAGTCAGACTCAACCGGACTCAACTGATTGGGAGAGAGGGAAAGAAGGGAGAAACAAACCGCCCATGGTGGCCCTTGAAACTAAAACCTTCTGTGCCCGCTACCCTCGTTGCAACCCATACCTGTCGCACATCATGCGGCTCCGCGGTTCGCGGGTCATTATCAATCGTATTCTCGAGCTCGCTCGCGAACACGGCGCCATTCGCGTCGCAGGCTATACAGGTCGGTATGGGTGTGGACGGCAATACAATCACGACGGGACCGCTGATATCGCTGGGTACATCGGCGGAAACCCAGTTTTGGTCGTCTTCTGTTGTGGTGTTCTGTTCTTCGTGTTGTTCGTGTGCGATTAGGTCTGTAGGAGTACGTTTCGACTCGTTCGACTCGTCGTCTTGGCGGTGTTTTCGTTTTTTGGTCTTTTTGTCGCCTTTAAAGGATAGTGGTTTTACCATTTTGTTTTATTTCCCCTTTCTCCTCTTCTTCTCTTGTTGTTAACAATTCGTTAGTTCTGATATAGGTCTCGTGATTGTCGATTTGGTGAGAGTTAATGTTCAAGTTAGCTTTTTTAACGGGTCCGTGGATCCGTGATGCCAGACCCCCGGGATGGCCTAAAACCACCTAAGGCTAGCTCCCAATAACGCGATCATCGTGATGACTTAACTCGTCCAAGGTACTCACCACTTATAAACACCGACCACCCACGCAATTCTCTTCTTAACTTTTACTTGCACTCAATAACAAAATCATTCTTCTTCATTCATCATTATCGCTAATGTATGGTATTATCAACGCAGTATTCAAGCATGAGAACATTCAAAAATTTGACAAGATGTCTGATCCAAAGTGATCGACAGGAGGAATCCAAATGATTGACGACTAGTCAAAAGTGATAGCAGCCTTGATGGCGCTCTTGTTACGCATGGCCTCCAAGCACTCGGCCCACTGCTCGAGCTTGAAGGTCTTGTTGACAATGCCGCCAACCTTAACCTTGCCTCGGTCAAGATAGTCAATGGCAGCAGGGAACTTGTAGGTTTCGGAGAAGGATCCTAGAATAGTGATTTCGTCACCAACTATTAAAACATCAGAATCTGCTCATTATAATAGAACGGATACCGAAATGGAAAACTTACAGATCTTGCTAGGAGGCCAGCTGACGCGATCCTTGCTGGCATACACGCCGTACACGACGAGCTTACCGCCACGACGGACGTAGTTGATAGAGTCTTCGAGAATTTTGACGCTACCGGTGGCCTCGACAACAATGTCGAATCCGTAAGGGTTCTCGCTCTTTAGTTTCTCGAACTGCACTTCCGGGTTGGAACGCGAGAGAGAAATGTATTCGTCACCAGCACCAAGCTGCTTAGCCAACTCCATCTTCAAACCTTCGGGAGCAGCAACAACAACGTGGCAACCACCGTTCTGGCGCAACATCTGAGAGAGAACAAGACCGGTGGGACCGGCACCAAACATGAGAACAGAGGAGCCCATCTTGGGAGCAATCTTGTCCAGTCCGTGTGCGGCGCACGAAGCAGGCTCGAGGAGGGTGGCATCAACGTCGCTGAGGTTCTTGATCTTGAAGACACGGCCGGCTGAACATAATCAGTGGTGGTCGATAAGACGGTACAGATGGAGGTGCTCACCAGGATATGCGCAGTATTCGGCGAAACCGCCGTTCATGGTGACACCATGAGCTTCAAAGTGCTCGCAGAGCAATTCCTCACCACGGCGGCAATAGAAACATTCACCGCAGAGCTCTGAGTTGTCGGCAACGACACGGTCTCCGAGTTCGAAACCCTTGACCTTGGGTCCAACAGCAGCGACAACACCAACAGTTTCATGACCTACGAATGATTAATGGTGTTCCGACGAGTTATTTGGGATGTGATATTATCATACCAGGAACGAGAGGGAACTACCAAACAGGCGATGTCAGCGTACAGCCGTCAAGACAGTCGAGGGACTCCAAATACCTTGGCAAGAAATTCACCCTCGTGAATGTGCAAATCAGTTCCGCAAACACCACAAGCCTTGACTTTGATCTATCCAAGTCGTATCACAAGTCAGCAAAAATTTCTTCAATCCGTGCAACGACAATGGTTACAGATAACTCCGTTAGCAAGATCAGAAACTCCGGAGGCGCATACCAAGACATCATTGTCGCGAAGAGTGGGCACAGGAATCTCGACGATTTCGAATTCCTTTGGCTTCGAGTATCTGCATGCAGAAAAACGTGGTGTTTAGCACTGAGGGGCAACGATTGCATTCGAAACAAAGCACGTGTACACATACTGGAGAGCTTTCATGGTCTTGGGAACGGACGCCATTTTTGCGAGTGTGCAATGTCAATTTCTTCTGAAAGATTTTCTCTGTGAGTGTTGGAAGATGAGGGATATTTGAAGATGACGCGAGAATAAAATGTTGTCTGTTGAATGCAACGGTGTTAGCAGCGCAGAGCCAGTGATGTCAGTTTGTTTGGCAAGCAGGGCAGGGCAAGACCATCCCCGCTTTGGCTGCTAAGTGGGGGAGGAGTCCGTCTAGGCAAATGTCATGCAGCAACTCAATTCGATTCAATTGACTGACCTGAAATCACAAATATGGTGGAGATATTGGAAGGAGATCAAATGGGATTGAGAAGAGGGAGATGACAGGAAGAGGGCGACAAAGAGAAAGAGAAAGAGAAGTAGTGAAGCGTCTGCTCTCACTGTTTGACTGAACCTGGGGAAGGCGCCCGGTGGATACCAAACTTACAGTTCGTACGCCAACAAAACGCCAAAAAACGCCCCTACGTCACTTTAGCGGGCGCTATCTATCACTGCCTACAGTGCCTAGCCGTAATGTTATAGTTGACGGAAACTCTGTACATTATCGGAAATACGCATACCGTATGTTTTGAACATACAACATCCCACCATCTCGATTTCAAACCGAGCAAGCCATGCAGTCACACTTTCGGCCAACAGCGACTGTTGCGTCCGACTGGATAGTAGTCCAGGGTCTTTCTTTAATCTATCTGATAACCTCGCACAAACCATTCGCATACCGACTCTCGACCACGGTTTCCGGTGTCAGTTTTTGGTCAACAAAGAAAGGCTTGTACGAGGGAGAAAGAAAAAAAAAGATGATTGTACAGTAATGTAATCAGGGGCGCTCGGTGTGAATTTTGTGGTAGGTGATACTACCATTTTTATGTTTAACATGGTCAGGAGAAGAAGACTCGGATCAATTTGAGAGAGATTCCGGTCCCATGATCAACGATGTGTGCGAATCAATGCGTGAATACTGTAGGGAAAGAGAAGGCCGGTATTCAATATACGTAAATGTGCTCAGGCAAGGGATAAACCCGGATATTCTGTACAGTGTACACTGCGGCAGCCCCAACAATCTTTTAAAAATTTGATATGCTATTATATTATATAATATGTACAACCGTCCTCCTAGGGCTCAATGAACGCGTAACACGAGGACGCCCTTCTACTTGCTAAAGTAAGACCGCAGGCTACCTTACCATTCGAGGAAATATTCACAGAATCAAACCAGCCTTGCGGAACATCTCAAAAACTCTCCAGCCATCCCTCAACCGGATCTTGATCCCTTTCAAACCTAGTCATGCATTGTCTCCTTCAACCTGTCTAAGCTCAATTGACGGTCAATCGCCAACCAGTATCCCACACTGTCCAACTGTCAGCTACCGGATCCGACACCTTTGCTGACTACATTCGGGCGTCCTTGTCGGGCAAAAGCATCTCGATGCTTAGCGACATACTCCCCTGATGTCAAGGATGTTGCGCTGTTGTGAGATCTCGCCGACTTTCAATGGATTGTCCTGGGCTGTCGAAATCTCCGCTGGCCCTGTGCCCTTGAGGCCGCACCATGTCTTGGTTAAGCTCACGGTATACAAGATAGACGCCCGTTTTGGAATACATTCGTAAGACTTATCCTGGCCAGCCACTACGAAAAATGTCAGGCAAGGAGAAGTTAGGTAGTAGAGTGGCTGAGTGTTGTGTGGCTGAGGCTGTGACTTGGCTGCCACGTGATGACGCATGAAATTAAGGCATCAACGCTCGTCCTTCAATCAAAGATTTTGATTAAAGCTTATTCCAAATTAAGGACGTCTGTCTCATTTCCTTCCTTCGAAGGAGTGTGCCCTCGACTCATGCTTTCTTCTTAAGTTCTTCGAAATATCCCCCCATCACCAATCATTGTACCATCCTGGTAGCGTCCTGGTAGGCAGTTAATTAGCTTTTGTTCCTGAATTCTTTTCCCTCTCTCGCTCGACCCGATGTTATCGCCAATCAAGGCGATGCGGGGAACCACGCTCTGAGCCGATAAGCCATCCAACGCAGCCAAACCGCCTGTCGGTGGGCTGAGTGGCGGCGTTCAGCTAAACTAACCCTCTCGGTTGTTTCATCGCGCGCCCCGATCGCTCGGTTGTTCGCTGTCATTGGCCTGCCCCTGCCTAGATGTGCCTCTAGTGCCATCTACCAATAAATTATCTCTCCCGTGAGCGCATTAAACAGTCCATGTCCAGGCTGAATTTGTTCATTTTCCCCATCCAGATGCATACGGAGTCGCCCGCAGCAAAACGGATTGTTTCAGGAGCGAGGGGGTGAGGCTGACACTCAGCAGAGTCAGCAGAGTCAGCACTAGTTAGACGAAGGGATGTGTCAATCCATTCGCCGAGAGGACTCAGGTGAGGACCTCGAGGATGTGGTCGTAGCGAACAATAAAAGCCAGTCATGCCCAGCGGGTCTTCTCTTCCCCCTTCTTTCTTCTTTCTGGTAAGCAAGCGAGACTTCTTCCAACTTCCTCACACTCTTTTTTCGTTTTTGTTTCAGGCATCATGTCTGTCATTCTTTCTGTATGCAGATCCCCAAGTACCGTATTAGGAACATACACTAACTGTTTCATAGATCTTGGCTGCCGGCAGTCTACCAGCACTCATTTTGGGGGCTCCGGTTCCATTCCTTCTCTCTCGCAATGCTGCTGTAGCAGATCTTCAGTCATTACAAACTCGTTCCTCGTCCGCTTACACTCTCTTTGGTGGCGATGGAACGATCGCTGCTGGATGGCCATCCATCGATAACTGGGTCGCAACCTACGATGAGATGTTCAACGCGAACAAGGCGACCATGTCCAGTTCCTGCACCTATTTCGGCGCAGAGAATGATTCCGCGGACGAGATCAACGATATCTACAACGCTATTAAGTCCGTCTCCGCATCCAGCGGCGTTGACCCGCGTTTTATTCTCGCCATTCTCATGCAGGAGAGCAACGGTTGTGTACGAGTACATACCACAAACTATGGTGTCAACAATCCAGGTCTTATGCAATCCCATAACGGCAAAGGAACATGCAACTCTGGGACCCCCGTTACTCCATGCCCCGCTGACGAAATCACCCAAATGATCGAGGACGGCACTACGGGTACAGCCGATGGAGATGGTCTCAAGCAACTCCTCGACCAGGCTGTATCTAGATATGGTGCCAACGGTGCAACTGAGTACTACGTGGCAGCACGAATGTACAACTCGGGATCTGTTGCTCCTGGTGGCAACTTGGGTCAAGGTGGTGCCACTGCATGTTATTCCTCGGATATTGCCAACCGTCTTTTGGGATGGTCGGGTACAACCCCATGTAAACAGACTGACGTCGAAGCTCTCACCCACACTGTTGGCACATTCCTATCTGGAAACGATGGCAGTGCTCCCAGTGCTCCATCCATAACCACCACCAATCCAGTTGCTCCCAACCTGGGCCCTGCCACTAATCCAGTTGATCCCAGCCTCGGCCCTGCCACTGATCCAGTTGCCCCCAGCACCGGCCCTGCCACTGCTAATCCAGTCCCTGCAAACCTCATTGCACCAAGCACCACACTTATAGATACAGCACCAGTGGCTCCACCTCCCGCCACCACCACTACTATTCCTCTTGCATCAGCAATTGACGTTGCTGCATCTGCTCCTTCTTCCCATACTACCACTCCGGTCGGTCCTGTGTACCCCGGCGCCGTATCAACTTGCCAGAAATGGACTGTCGTTGTCTCCGGCGATTACTGCCTCGAAGTCGAGGAACACGCCGGCGTCTCTGCATCTCAGTTCATGGACTGGAATCCAGGTCTGGATGCAGCTTGCTCGAATCTATGGCTGGGCTACAACTACTGTATCCAGGCTTAGGACATTCAACTCTCTTTCTTTTTCGGTGTACATATTATACACACAAATAACAGACACTCTTTCGAGCATGCATTCGTATTGATTTTCGTTCTGCTTATGGCGTTTGTCTATGAACCCTTTTGTCATTCGGCGCTCAATTTCTTCCAGAAATGGCTAGCTATACCACCAATTGATGCCTCTTGCGTTCATTATGATTTGTTTCAATTCACGCCTTCGTAGTTCTGAATATTAAATAAACTCTGGACAGCTGCAAGTATATCTTTCTTTCATACATTATATCTCTAGATTTGTATGTAAAATGTCCACTATCAACAAGATACACGCCACGAATAGGGAGACAATCACTTCAACCCAAACCCCTCACTATTACAAATCGCATCCCAAAGCATCCGTTCCAACTTCTGTCTGGACGCATACCGAAACAAACCTAGCTTATTGAAACAGGTATGCGCAATCGGATATCGCGATGAATCCTCGCCCAGACACGAGATTCGGATACTCAGACTCGCGGCTCCAGTGGCGGGGATACGGTCACTGCCTGTAACGAAGGAAAGTAGTTTTCGCTGGTTTGTGGGCGTGGATCGGGCGAGGAAGTCCCAGAACCAGCATATTGTTGGTTCTGAGGTGGGTTCTGCTTCTGTGTTTGCGTCTTTGTTGTTCTTGTCGTTGGGTTTGGGTTGCGATGTCGGCCAGTTTTCGTATGTGGCTACTGCGCGGAGGGTAGGTACGTCAAGAGGTTCGTCTGAACCGCGGACCATCAATTCAATTTCTTCTGGCCGGAATAATGCGAGAGCATTCCCGCCACAGACTGTGTAGAATCCTCTTTTGAAAGGTTCAAACTGTCTTTGAACTGATATATCGAGTATATATTGAACATAGAGACTGACAAATTCGTGGCGGTTCGTATTTGTGACGGGCTTATTCTCTCCATTCGGACAGAGTGGTACGTTGACAACCTGGCCGTACCTGTCAACCTGTGCGACAAAGTCATAACAGAAAGTCTCCTGGACATCACCGTCAAACTCCAATAGTGCACGTAGGCCCTTTGCAAGGGCGGGTCGGTACTCAGCCAGATCATCCAATGACGACGTATGCGGTTGTCTCTGCGCAGCTGCCGGGATACTTGTAGATGGTGCTGCGGCGAGGAGCTTCTTGAAAGCAAAGGGTGGCAGTGCGATATCGAGAATGGTAGAATTGTATATTGCGAGACCCAAGAGGACTCCGACCAAAAAGAATTGCTCTGAGGATTCAAAGCAATAAGGGTTGAAGTAGCAAAACTGCGAGTCATCATCATAGGTGAAAAGTCCTAGCCATCACCGTTAGAAGCTTGTCCTCAATACCTTCCAAGTCTTGTACATACCATGATTAGGGTCAAAGACCTCCCTGACAAGCAGCAGAAACCACTCCTTCCGAAGGCCTCCTGCATCCACTCCTTCCTCACCAATAAACTCAATGCGCAGGCTTTTCTTGATATCTTCCGACCCCGCTCCTACTACTTCGCTGACTCCCCTCAGGCTATCCTCAACAAGACAGTCTCGACGAACCCTCAGGTTCAGATATTGACTCACATCCTTATGATTCAGGATGCTGTCCAAAAAGGCTTGCCGGGCCTTGATATTCATTTGACGACGGGCATCGTGCTCTAGAATCCGGCTCTTTGCAGCAATGCTCAAGAAGAAAGGGTATTGACAAAACGAGAATCTGGCGGTCCGCGACTCCCATGCTTCAAAATCCGAGACAAGATCTGAAAAATCCAACAACGTGTTATAGAATGTATTCAAAGGTATCAAGGTCGAACCGCTTCTTTTATTTTGAGAGATGAGAGGCGTCGTGGAATTATTGTAATCTTGCGGGAGAAGAACATCGCGTTTATGTATTGAACTGGAGACATGATTGTTTGCGGCAAATAGTAAAGCCATTACCCGGGCAGCAGCTCGAATTTGCCAATCTTCTGTATTGTATATCACCCGTCGACGATTGTTATCCTCGTTCGGTTGATTTGAAGAACGCGATTCATGAAGTACCGCATGCAGATGAGCAGGTGAGCTCTCAATTCCACCTGGAATATTCGGAACCAGTCCATTGATAGCCTGTCCTGAATCGCTACTGTGACGGCCATGCTGTCTGCTCAGCCGATACGTAACAAATCGACCGACAAGATCAACTAATGTCTCAAACTGGCCTTTGGAGAAGCGTGAAAACCATCCAACAAGATAGTGATGGCAGTCATTTGGTAGATTCCCAAGAAGACCGAGAATCCTTTTGATAATCCCGGAATGATGACCAAGGCTACCGGATTGCAACCTACTCGAGGAAGATGTCGATGTCTTTCGGTCACCCGACCCATATCGCCTGCTGAAGTTGGGAAACGATTTTTGACCGTCTGCAATAGCGTCCGGCGAAAGCAGGTTTGATACCGTTGGCGCGATATTACTTGTGTAAACGAGCTGAGGGTTAGCAAGTAAGATGAGTAGGAATCTGACCGATTCAGGACGGCGTAGCGGACGTCGCGGACGCTTCAATAGATTCTCAGTGGCTTTCAACAGGGTCTTCTGAGCGTGTACTCGAGCCTCGGTAATTTCCTTATCAATTAAGCCCAGATCTATCGCCGCATCTAACTTGGTTTGGCCTTCCAGCCCAGGCTTTTGTTCCGCTAACCTGATTTTGTTCCACACTTCTCTCCAGTTTTCCCCGACATGCACGATCAGCTGATACCATTCAGCTACCTCCTCCCAATCGATCCTCGGCGACTTTGTCGTTACAACAGACTTTGGCCGGAGAGGCGACTTTTCTCGTTTTTCAGGACATACATTTTTAACATCTTGACGGCGCGGCCGGCCACCCATCCACCACGACGAATTCTCAGCCAAATCACCCAGAAGCAGCATCTTCGGGTCGATCTCCGGAAACATGACCGTCTCTGAGGTAGGAGACTTCGGGGATAGTACATTCTCCTGTTGTTGAGCAGGTACATTCTCATGGTGAATGGCCTGTTTCGGGGGTTCAAGCCCCGCATTTGACATGGATCGGAGAGCACTAGCAGTCATAAAAGAATTATTGAGGCAATCGCAGCCCGCGAATGATTTGATGATATACTCCTCTAAAGGTCTAAAAATGGACCGCCGGGTCTCAGAACGACTTCTGTAATCTGCAGGTTCTGTGTTCACGTGCAATGGGGAGCGTTCTCTGCCTTGTGCAGAATGGCCTCTTCTTTGTGATATGGGTGGCGTATCCGAACTCGAGCGAACACGAGTGCGTCCATCGTTTCGTTCCATATCTCCTGATCCACGAGTAGGAGGTGAAAGGAACCTAGTATCAGCAATCACAGATGGAGCATTGGAGGGCACAGGTTGCCTTTCATCCGTCTTTGGTTCCTGTCGTCCATTGCTGATTTCGCGATGTCGCTGCTCCGGCTGTACAGATTTTGGATCTTGGTTGCCAGGTAAGCGGCTGTGAAGGAACCTAAGCAGGCAAGTCTCTGTGATCCGCCTTGTTTCCTCAATAGATATAGGGGCTATTAGATAGGTCAGAACATGTACGCAGTGCTTCAACCTAGATTCAAATTCACATACCAGGTGGAACCTCAGGTGCACCATCTTTAGGCGGCGGAGGAGGTGGCGGAGGCGGCGGCTGAGCATCATCTTTCACATCATCGTAACGATCCCTTATATTTGCAGCGGGGTGCGGCTCGAGATCATTAACCGTCAAACATATCGTGCACCTAAAGACTTGAACATTTCGCGGCCAACGACAAGTCGAATTGCATGCGATACACTTTCCCGTCACCATGTCATCGCTAGCATTCCGCGTCTGATCCAGTCCAACCGCAGCAGCACCATCATCTTCAAAATCAAAGTCCAAATCAAGACCAAAATCCCGTTTGGTCGGTTTCTTATCGAGCTTCCGAGGCGCATTAGGATTCATCAGTGAAGGGAACGGCTGACTAATAGAACGTGCATGCGATCGACGTCGATTTCGCGATGCCGATGTCGAAGTATTCGCCGTCGCCGCGGGGGCTCCTGTTGGTAAGAGAATGGGCACATTGTAGTCTATCGCGATGATTGCACTTCGATTTATGTCAATCGGGTTGCGATGAGTTGACGATGGCGGCGGCGGCGCGTGAACCGGATTGGAATTCGAGCTCGGCGACGACGTGCTCGGAAGGATTCGAGAGGGCCACGTCGGCATGTGGACGATGCATGTATTTTGCTGATAATGTAGATATATATCCCTTCTACTTCGACCTTCCCTCCTTCCTGTATAATGTCCGTTCGGTCGCTTCCTTCTCGATACCAGCTCGATTATATCATGCCAATGAGTCTTGGGTGAAATTGTATCGGCTTGGTCGAGGTTGAGTCAAGCTATGAAGTTGTGATGCGAGGGTTACGGCATGCAGATTAGAGAAGCAGATATAGTATCAGACCCAATAGTGAGGATGATGATAAATGGCACGTATCCAACTTTCCCGGGTCTTGACGAGAGATGCCAATAATGATATGTACGATTAATAATATGTACGATATTGATTGATGAGAGAATGTCCGGAGAACGTGATGCGTACGAAATGGGACGAATCGACCGAGCAGGGCGTCTAAGAATAAGATGCCGAGTTATGTTAATCAGGAGGGTCCGGCCCGGAATAAAACACAGTGAACAGCGAGCACATCGAAGTGAAACATTCAGTTTCCTTCTGTCAATAGGACGAACTAATGATGATGAGAAAGAAATCCTGATTTCAAGAATGTGTAGAAGTTGTAGGAGAGTGGGTTGGGTACCTGAGAGAGCAATAGCCGGACTTGTGACCAGTGGTGGGTCTTCCGCTATGTCAGAGTGAAGGTAAGACATGTTCATACGCTAAGTTAGAGGTAGAATTACGACTAGAATTACGTACTGTGTAGTACGACTACTAAGCTAAGTCTAAAGGATTGATAGCTGGCTAGCTTCAAATTTTAATTTACCTTCTGATCTCTCATGGTACTACTTGGGCTGAATGACTTAGAGGGCAGACGTGATATTATCAATTGACGTTTATTTATTTTCAGTCGTCACACTTTGAAATCAAGACACAAGACGACACCTGTCGTTAAAACCAATCATAACACGCTGGAAATCCTCAGTAATAGTAATAGAATGAATCATAATTGAAATGATAATGAATTTTTTTACTACGGTATCCCAGAAATATCCCAACACACAAGTGCAAGATAGCAACCAGGTACCATAGTTCCATCGTCCACCACCCAGTTTTAGGTGTCTCACGTCTAGCGGTAGCGCCAGTAGCTCTGGGTGTTGTGGCGCAACCAGGTCTTTCTTCGGCCAGCGTTGGTCTTGGTGTAGCCGTGACCCTTCTGGATACCACGGGACTTCTTGCCAGTGGCAGTAAGACCACGAGATTCGCGGTGCTATAAAATTTGTCAGACCCAGTTCAATGTGATTGTGTATCTCAGAAACTCACCTTGTGGACAGGCTTGACGATCCAGTTGATGCGGGGATCGCGGCGGATGGCCTTGTGCTGGGGGTCGACCAAGATGACCTCGTAGTATTTGTAGGTGGAGTCCTGGTTGATCCAGTAGGAGTTCAAGACACGCAGGTTGGCGGCATGACGGCCAACACGCTCCTCAGCGGTGGACTTGAGGGAGCGCTGGTACTTGAGCTGGTTGATACCCTGGTTGGTGGGCTTGCCTGTATTCAAACACAAATTAGCCATCTCCCAATTGCGGTTCCTTCTAGCGAGAAGTCATACCATAGGTGGCACCCTTGGGAGCAGGGCGCTTGCGGCCACCACGGCGAACACGGACACGGTAGATAACGTATCCCTGCTTGGCCTTGTATCCGAGACGACGAGCCTTGTCGGGGCGGGATGGGCGGGAAGCACGGTGGATCACATTAAGTTGACGGAGCTATATTGATGCACTCTCAGCAAAGTTCAACGAGTGTATAGCAAGACACAAGCAGCAAAAAAAGAGTGCTGCTCCATTTCGATGTGCCACACATCCACCTGGACCGGAGCGGAAATTTGTTTCTCGAAAGAGAAATTGGAAATCTTCAGACTGCCTAATACTCCATGAGAATCAATGGGGTATCGTCGGTTTGAATGTTTCGAAGAGTAGAATATTTTCACGGTATTCCCTAGACTTTTGTCTTCTTCGATCTCCATATCCCGGCAGGTTTCCGATAAAGCAATCTCGAATAGAAAAGCAGAAAAAACATTCAAGGGTCGTAGGATCTCACCTCCCAGCATCGGACACGCAACAAGAAGCGAAGGACATCGGACTGCTTCTTCTTCTGAAGCTCCTCGACGTATTTTAAGGCACCCATCTGTCACACCAATTGGATCAGTCGACAATTCAAGAATTAAATGGAATTGAAACCATAGGAGCTGAAAGATATAGCATACCTTGTCGTTTTGGGGTCGTCGATTGTCGGCGTGATTGTCGTTATTCGCAGGTCAAGAGACGGGGAGGAAAAGATTCAAGATCTTTCTCTTGGTGGACTGTGTGTGGGACGCTAACAATTTTAGGCGAGGGTGTGCGGTTGGGGAATGGAGCCAATCAGACGAGTCTAAAATGACAAGTGGTGGGCCACATCACGTGCCGCCAGAATGAACATCAGACTTGAATATGATTGGCTGTTGTGATCCATACAGCTTCGAGGAAGATACGAAACGAGAATCGGGATTCTTGACTCCTCGCCACTAAATCGAGTGTCTATGATAATATCAATTCGACACAACAACGCTCTTCCCCCTAAACTCATCCCTATTGATACATCTGGGTCATTTCCTCCAAATAACTGGCGATAGGGACAACTGCACTACATCGCCATAGCAACAATATAATCAATCATTCAGACCACTAGAGAAGACCAGTAATTTCATATGCATTTGCTTTGATTTAAGTGTACTTACAGTCATAAAGAGCCAGGTTACGCGTACTATGTAACCACTTCCATTTTGAGGTCCTCGCGAGATGAATTGAAAACAACTTTTTCCAAGCTACTATAGTCTCCACGTTATGAATCAGTACCATCGTTATATTGTCTTTTCTAGTGAGCTAACAAGATCAAACATTGGGAGAAAACGTAAACGCCACTCGTGAGAGGTAAAAGAATGGCCAAGAGATATAGAGAAAGACAGGAACATGAGAAATTGACAAAGAGACAAGTCGACATCATCAAGTATAAGTCATCAAGTATAGAAGCATCATTGACAGTCGCAGTACAACCAAGTCATACAAATTTGAAAAATTGTAAAAGTGAAGTTTCACCGTAGTCTATGAGGTATCTGGAGGGACAGGTTATAGATCTCTTCGTCAATCTACCCTTGAAAATATAAATCGAGAATCTAGGACAATTTTATAACTGTAGATGAAAAATGAAAATGCAACGAAAGAAAAAGGGTGTTGAAGAAACGTTCTTCATGATTTTCGCGAAAGGTTCAAGATGTATCACGAGTTGAGTGACAAACCTTGGAAACCCCTGACCCAGTCTGCTTGAGGGTGTTCAGTCCGTTGGCCGTTGGCGGCTGTCCTGATGTAGTCTGAACCCGCTGGATCTAGGAAACCGTACCCATTCGATGGTATCGGCGAGAAGGGATCATGAGTCGGACTACCGTGACCAAAAGCCGTATCGTGTTGCCGAGCACCTGAGCCCAACCCTTGGTATGGGTCTGCGTAAGCATTGCGGAGAATTGTATTACCACCGTTAAATTCACCTCGCTCCAGAGTATCACGGAGATTGGGTTGTGCTTGGGATACATGCGAGATATTGAAGTTTCGACTTTCATGGAGATGTCGACGATCAGCTGAGGGTTCCTGAGCGTAGCCTATGGGTCCAACTCCTGGAGGTTGAAGCCCGGCAGTTGGTGTGACAAAGGAAGCCGGGTTGATCGCAGACATCCAAATCCGAGTTTTGTAGATTTTGAAAAGGTCCGTAACCAAGGAATTGAAGTTGATATAGGAGTCGGCGAAATAGTAGAAAGTCAACTTCTTCCAGTCCCTATAGACAATTAGTCAAACGAACAGACAGGGAGCCATATGGGAGACTTACATTTGGAATTCAGCGTCAAGGATCTCCATGTTAAGTCTATGCTCAACGACTTTTTGTTGGCAGACGCGCTTGGCCTTCGCTTCGTTTCCTTCTTTATCACGGAGAGTCAAAATTTCATGGTTCTGGGCAAGTCGCTTGATCAATTTGGGTTTGATTTCTGTCGATTGAGGCTCATGGGATCCATGGGTACTAGTCGGACTCATTCCGCCAACAGCACTTCGCCCTCCCAAACCTGAATTGACCACATGGGATGCTCCACTCTGGTTTTGACGGGAGAACATCATTAAGCACTTGTAGTGCTCTTCTGCAAATTTTTCTTTCAATTCCCTCGCTTCTTGCCAGGTGACATTGGCATGCTGAATAGTTCCGAGATCTGTACCACGGTCTGCTTCAACAATCACCAAATTACCCGGGTTGACCTGAAGTCCAGTGTCTTCCTGTATATAGAAAACATCTGCACGGTGGCATTTGAATGTCACGATGTATAACCGCTGGTTCTGGTGAGGTTGCGCTAGTCCTGAATGTTGTCGACCATACGCTGAAGATACATTGTAGGTTTGATGTAGGGAGGCAGGTAGTTCACCCCGAAGGGGATCACGAGACGAATAATATGAAGCTAGTCACGGTCAGTTTACTGTAGAGACAGAGAAAGGTTAATACACGAGAGCGGGTTAGACTGACGATTTTCAGCTGTCGGCGTTGAGAGTGCTCCTTCAAGAGCACTAGCAAATTCATCTTCGTGATCGTGGAGACCTGACCGTGACCCCAATTGCGATGGGTTTTCACCGATTGACCCAACTGAACCATGTCTGGTGGGGATATCGGCAAATGAATGACGTCTGCTTTGCGATAACTCTCCAATACTACCAAAGCCAAGAGAAGTTTGCCAGTGAGCTCGCTTGAGATTTTCTAGAGGCCTATTTTCGAGCGAGCCAAAGCCAGCAAGCTGTCTTTCAATGTTGGCAGAATGTTCAGATAATCTTCGACGACCGCTGTTCCGAAGGCCACCGTACCCAGGAATGTCACCGAGCTCATCCAAATCCTCCACGGCAAGATCAGACTCTTCTGGTACACTACCTTGGATACGATGCAGACTGTGCAGACCATTCTGGAGAGAGTAGTTACTATTAACGGAAGCGGATGAAACAGCACGGTCTCTCAGCCGAGCTCCATCGAAACGGGCGGCTTGTCGCAAAAGAGCATTCTCTCTTGTCAACTGCTCAATCGTTCGTGCTTGATTAGAAGTATACGATTGGGCGTCATTCTCTGCATCATCAACGTCGTCTTCTTGCACACGCCCTAGAAGTGCAGGGTCATGACCGAGATCCTCCAGCATACTGGGCCGGGAGGTTCGATGCTGAAGTCCCCCAACCTGGTTTCCAGGCCGTCCACGCAGTCCACCGAGTTGGTTGGTTGTCACGGTCGACATTAAATTCATAGTCTCCGGATCAAGTTGGCCGACGGAGTAGGACTGTGATCGGTAGGTTTTGGGAGTGGGATGAAGAGGAATAGTAAATGGAATGGAAGATTCACCAGTCATAGACCGTGCGGTAGGGCTGAGTATTTCGTCGGCGCCGGAACTTGTAACTGCCATACTGGGCATTGTCGGCGACTGGCTCAATTCGGTCAATCTCGTTGGTGGTTCTTTTCTTGTCTCAGAGGTCCAGATGCCAGTAGCCCAGGGGAAGCTGCCTCCATGGCCCCAGGACATGGAGCTGTTCAAACTAGGGCTCGTGGCGGTGGCCCAACCTGGCTGATCCGCAGCTGCTGAAGTAGGGATCAAGCCGGGAGATGCAAGAGACCCTGCAGTTGTCAACGAAGCCTTTCGCGGCAGATTTTGTGGAACCTCGTTGAGCCAAGATGTGCGACGAGCTGGCTTCGTTATGGGCGCAGTATGAGCCGTGGTTACGTGGTGAAGATGTTCAAATTCGTCATCGGAAGATGTGAGGGCTTCGGAATCGGGGGTAGAGCGTCTGACACCGGGTTTGCCCTTCTCTAGCCGGATGGATGCGTTGGTCCCAGAAGCAGAGTTGGCCCCAGCCTTGGAGGGTAGAACAGGCTTGTCAGTTCCTGCAGCCATGTTGATCGAGAAAGTAATGGAGGTTTTGGTTTTTCAATTGACAATGCTCAACAGGATAGTGTCCGTAGGGTAGGTCTTTGAAATCAGATAAAGTAATTAGGCGTTTTGTATATGAGTTACTTTGTTGAACTCAGTTTGAGGCAAATTCAAAGTTGGAGCGAGCTAGATTAGTTGATTAGCAGACGATAGCGACATTGACGGTGGGAGGGGGTTGTTCTTACCTGTGAAGCAAGAAGTACAATCTATCAATTCCCGGACTCGTGAAAAACAATCGAAAACAAACGAATACCTATGCCGAGCCGTTAGCATAGAGCTTCTCAGCGAATAGACCACATACCTACCACTCTACCTAGTGGAGGCACAACTTCTATCCTGTAGTCTATCTCGGATGAAATCAAAGAATGTACAAGGTCTTTGCCAGCTCTCCAATAATCGATGACCTGCGACGAGGAGAGAATACGACCAGACTCAGGGGCGCAGTTTCCTTGCTATCGGTGCCTATTTAATGTATGTGTATATCGCGCAAATATGAGATTTCGTGAAATCGCGGGACGAAGGATAATTCGGATAGCTATCGCCGTCAGACGAGGAAAACGGACAGCGTCGGGGACGAGATCGCGGGTTGTGGTAATGCGCTTCTACTTGCAAACTGGCGCCAACAGGTGATGCGCACCATAGAAGCAGCGCATTTTCAGATCTTGGGAGAATCTATAGATCGCAAGCGAATTAATATATGAACTTGCAATAGCAGTAACGGGTTTTTCTATGCCATAATAATTCGAGAGATCACATGAGCTGGTAAAGCGCCACTTACTTGGAAAGAAAAAATCCCAACCCGTTGACGTTGAAGCTGCCGCTCCCCTAACGGGTGTCAGTCACGAGAGTTGGAGATGGTTTAGGTAAATCGTCGGGAGGTAATCCGATGGGCAGACAAGTGTTCACCACGCCAACAAAAGTTCTTCTTGCTCGATTCCTTCCTTTGTCCAATAGATGATAACGAAGTGGATAGGCAGAGGGAAGGAAATAAAAAAGCAAATTGTGAAGAACACAATAAGATAATCCGGGAGAGGGGGGTCAGATGTAGACAAGAAGGGGGAGGGGGGCAAATAGGCGGCGTGGCATCGAGTTGGGTGATGAGGTGGTGGCGCGGCAGGTTTGTAAGACCTGGAGAAAGGGAAAAGGGAGGAATGGATGGATTATGGGGTAAATGTATGCATGTATGAAATTATGAATGGGGTGTTCCGCACCTGGTGGAATTCGCGTCTGTTTTCTGGTCCAGTGTACAATAAATACGTCCTCGCGCAATGTATCGGGGCTCCGTAATTTTATTTTTATTTTAATTTTTTTTTGATTAAAAATGACCGTATTTTCCGTGCAGGAGCGTCGCGAGGAGGAGATCCAGCCCAGAAGCAATGGGGTTAGAGCGAATGCAGCGCGCTAGAGACCCGTGCACCGTGTCTGTCTAGACTAGTAAATCTGATAGCCTGGTACACAGTATTTGTTAGACTCACTAGAGCTCTGGTATGGAGGAGACAGAACAGAACTAAGCGACGTACTCCGCGCAGATTTAGTCAGAAAGGCAGTAAGTAACTCGGTGTCACTGTTGTACCTGTCCCGTGTGCCGAGAAGACACTGGATGCGATGCAAAACAATGGCAGAATGGGTGAGGAGGAATTATAGATGCTTGACCAATGGGCCCGGTTAATCGCTCATAGAAAAAATGCGACAGCGTAGTAATTGGGCGCGGGCTGAGGATTTTGGATGAGAGGACATTCCATGCAGATTATTGCAGTTATTAAGAATAGGAATTAAGGAATTAAGGAATTAAGGGAAAAGACCCAAGATCATCGCCCGTCGCTTGGGAAGGCGCCAAGACCGAAAACATCATGGAGCAGCAGTTGGAGCAGGCGGGGAAGGAGCGCTCTCGTGAGTCTTCCCTCAACGGAACAGAGACAGTCCAGACAGTAGGAAAGAGCAAGTTGCCAGTTCAGTCGCACTCAGCAGCTTCTGTATGGCACAGGATGGAGATGCACTTGCCTGACTAGCCACTAATAGTCACTGGTCGGTTCCGGGGTGCTTGTCCAACGAGCCAACCAGAAACGCCGGTACCCGCTCTGACTTGGATGTGCATGCTACAATTGGCTGCGTTTGTCCCCGCAGAGTCCATCAAAGTCCCAGGCTAGGCTAGTCCGTTGTGCTCATACGTACGACATGGTCATAGACCAAGTGGAGAACAAGAGGGCATCGCCAGCTCCAGAACATCCCAACCAACGTGAACAGACGAGGGTTATCCAGGACAACACCTACATACTACGAGGATAGGACACATCGCCTTGCGATTCTTGGTCTTTTCACAACGAAAACAGCATGCTCGGGTGGCAAGGAATGGCACATTCGGTACGACCAGTCAGGCGGATGAGGTACCTATGGGACGCTCAACGCACACGACCTCTGGATAAATTACAGACCGGAAGCCATTGTTATGAATACAACCCCACCTGCATCTAGATACTCGCGGAGTGGACACTGCACTGGACAAACCCTACGCTGTAATTTCCTGTACTACTACGAGTACTACGCACAGTTACAACAATCAATCTGAAGAATATCCTAGATCTATATCATGGCTGTTATGTCTGTGTATTGGGAACTCTCGTGTACGGAGTACGGAGTATAGTTACAGGCCATGCAAGGCATTCCGAGGACCCGTCAGTTATACACAATTACGAAGGTACACAGAGGTGCAGAGCGAAGCCTAAGGCTTCTCCAGATCAGCCCGCCAATC
Source organism: Talaromyces marneffei (assembly GCF_009556855.1). Classification (NCBI taxonomy): domain Eukaryota; kingdom Fungi; phylum Ascomycota; class Eurotiomycetes; order Eurotiales; family Trichocomaceae; genus Talaromyces; species Talaromyces marneffei. The sequence goes on along the minus strand of NC_072353.1, from coordinate 2,034,596 downwards.
ACGAATCCCAAGCTAAAAAGGGTGCGGGATTTTCGTCCCAGCCACCTGACTGAACTGACACGCCCATTTTCCGGGGTAATTGTAGCCTAAACCAAGACTAATCTAGCATCTATCTCAGACATCTTCTTCGCTCCTCCCAGGCAAGAATTCAGACTTCCCTGTACGGAGTACTTCGTAAATGCCTGCCTAGGCGAGGTTTCTGGACTTGCTGATTCATGCACGCCAAAGAAGACACACATATAGAATGAGCATGAGCCCTTCCAAAAGGAGGGGGATGTATGTACCTACCTTGTCTAACCATTACCCCACAATATGTCTAGGAAAAAGATTGGATGCATCATCAGTGGAGCCGCGGTAATTCGTTCGACAATTAATTGTTGGGGAGTCAAAGAAAATATGAATGGAGGTTGTCTACCTCAATGAGAATGTATACAACAATGACGGAGAGTTCGGGGTAAGCTTGAATCGGAGGTGACTCGCATGAGGCATGGAGCGCCCAAAACTCTGGCGCGAGGGGTAGTCAGACTACCCATGGATGGAGACCAAATGATGGATATACATACTCCATGGATATTGATTGGACTTGGGTTGATGTGGAGGTGAAGAAAACAGTCCTGATAGAAATCCGGGAGTCACATGTTGACAACTGTAGTACCAGGGTTAATTACAGAAGAGATCATGACTTACTACGTACAGAGTATTCACAGGTCTTATGTGAACAATGGTAACACGTGTGATTAGCTCCCGGTGCAATATAACATAGCCTCAACCTTCTTGCTAAGGATACACCAATTCTCGGTCCACGGAAGCAGAGTGGCAAGTTGAACTTCTTGTTTCGTGGGAGTGGCGAAGAGTTTCATGTTCTCCTATCCTGACAAGACAACGGATGATTCATATCAGATGAGAGTGTTGTTTTTCATTCTATCAATAAAGTACACATGGATTATTATAGGAGCTTGTTCATAGTCGGCTTCAGGCTTGGGCCCCATCTACTGGAGATGACGCCGTAGCACCTGGACCCTTTTGCTGTCGCAATTTCTCCTCGAATTTGGCAAACTCGTGCATCGACACTTCTTCTTCCTGATCCAGAACTTGCTGTACTCCTTGGACTTCCTCGATCTGTAGACAATTCTGTCAGTTAAAAGACTCCCAAAGTTGGGAAGGGTGTAGAACTCACGTAATGCATAAGCATCGACTCGATACCATTCTTAAGCGTAACGGTACTCGAGTCGCAAGTACGACAAGCTCCTCGCAACTTTAGCAGGACAATTCCATTCTCAAATCCACGAAACTCGATATCACCTCCATCTTCCTGGATAGCTGGTCGGATGCGAGTCTCCAACAACTCCTTGATCATTCCGACTACTTCGTCATCCTCTTCATTGTATCCCAGGGTATCCTCACCGCCGCCTTCCTGTGCATCTTGTGCGCCGGATGTGTGCTCAACGGTATTCACAATCGGTTCGCCGGAGGTGACGACCTCGGTGATCAGACTAAAGACCTCGGGTTTGACATGCGCCCAGTTGACGTCGCTTGACTTGGTCACTGTGATGAAATCAGGTCCATAGAAGACGGATGAGATGCCTTCGATATTGAGTAGTTTGGCTGCTAGTGGTGAAGGGTGCGGCGGAGCGAGAGTTGACCTCGGAGACAAGTATTCTAGAAAGGGGGTCGAGAAGTTCTCCGGCAAGACACGATTGTTAGGCAAGAATTTGAGAGCCTGTAGCAATTACCAGAAGTCAATCAGTCATTCTCAATCCAAAAACTAAAATGTAAACTTGAATTACAAAACGACTCACATCCGGGTTCGGCGTCGATTCCGTCTGGATGAATATAGATCGCTTATTGCCCGTAGACGGTCCATTGATCTTTGGTAGACCTGACGTCTGATGATTCAGATGTAGAGTCGGCCTGCGACGTTTTTGAGATGGTGTTATGGCAGATACACTGCTTCGCGCATAGTGAATAGACCTCCGTGTGGTGACGAAGCGAGCAGCGTCAATCGTCGCCGTCAGGCTCTGCGATCGCTGGACTGTGCGTCGGAGAAAACTCCACGATACTTGTTGTACTGACATTGTATAAGGGTTGTATAATCAATCACTGGGATGTGTTGATGTCGAGGTTTTCGTGACGAGGTTTGCGGTGAATAAAATACCTAAATTGATTACAAACCGGCCGGCGAGAATTTGCATGGAAGGCATTGACGTCAAAGGCACGTGAGATGCCTGCTTTACTATCCCTATAGTATTTAACGTTGCACTTTTGTTTCTCTGCTGAAATATGCCCAAAATACAAAATATCCGCATATATGCTTGAATGGTCCGAATCTCTCAAATTTGAGGCCTACTAAACTTGAAGGGGTTGTTTACCCAGTCCTCATGCACGGACCACAAAGGCATTCATGATGCATGACGAAAAATTGTCGAGATTTCTATTATCAAACATTGGTTCTCTCCGACCGCGACCACGTTGGAGGCAATTTTCTTCTGACTTGGCTATATCGTACTATTAATTGCCTCTTATCAACGCAATCACTGCAGAACGATTGTGGACAAAATGCCCACCTGTGAAGTATGCTCGAAAGAAGCATCCAAATACAAGTGCCCAACATGCGGCTTGCTGAGGTTTGTCTTCTGCCCCCTTTGGTCTTGTGCGTGGGCTAATTCACATCCTGCGTCAAGCTGTTCTCTCGGCTGTACAAAGTCGCACAAAATTTACTGTACCCCGAAGCAAGATTCATCCGCAGTCAAAGATTCCTCAGAACAGCTATCTGATGATCCGCAAAATCTTGCTAAGCAGGAAGAAAACGCAAAAGGACTCATACCCTTGGCAGAAATTCAAAAACTGTTTGCAGAATATCCCAATCTTCGTTTCAAATTACGAGAAATCTACAATATCACCTTAGAGGAAGAATGGAACGCAGAGCAAAAGCACAGCACTTACCATCGCGGCGACCGTCAGGGTCATAACCATAACCATCACCATCATCACAACAATCGTGGAACCTGGACTGCAGAAAAAGGATTCAACCGTGGAGTCGGGAAAGTTAGGAGATGGAGAGAAGGCTGCGAAGGCGGAGAGTGTACGGACACTGATGCCGAAGGCTTCATGAAGTTTATGGCTTTGGTTGCAGGCGAGCACGAAAGTTGATTCTGTTCTTGGACAAGTACATTGGAAGCCCTATGTTCTGGCAACCTGCTGCATACAGTAGCTGCCCATTACGATCCCTGATCCTGGCCTGGACTCGTCCCCGCCGGCCGGCGTTTACTTTCGACGTTCAAAAGCAAGGAAGGAGAAAGGGGAGTGTGTACGAATCATCAATATACAACAGCCATCGCCACTTTACCAGGGCCTCGCTTCCTGAAGAGGATCGGGGTGCATTGGGCAAAGGATTGTTGGGAAAGATGAGGAAGTTTTCTGGAACTATACAAAAGGCCCAAGATGTCAAGTATAACAGGCCACTGGACCGTGGATGCTTCGCAAATTCATCGAGTTTCCAGTATGAGTCTTGCGGTGATGCTTTAGAGCATGTGCCCAGAAGCATCGAGACATTCCCCGACATAGCGAGTCTAGACCGTTGTGTTTGTGTACCTTCAAGCAGAGACCCGCTGGGCGTCTCATGTCTTTATATGGGGGACTATGTTTTCAAGCCAGATAAATAGAAAATGCAAGCCAGCCGGCGAATCGCACACTTGAGATGTCACCGTAGCAGAGAAACAATGATCGGAGTACTCAATCAAGCCTCGCTAATTTATGCTGGGTCGATCGCGGAGAAATAGAGATATAATTCCCTACGGCCGATAAGACATTGGTCACCTAGCCTGTGTCAGCCGAGGAAATGTCACATAGAATACGCGTCCGGCAGCATAATATTAGTAGGTAGCCTGGCGATGGAACAAAGGGTCCTTCTTTCCGACACAGGAGAATCCGGATGCTGACAGCCCAGCGCATATTCTCGCCAGTAAGAAATGCTACTGCGGTGGACTGTCAGACTGAGACAGTCTGAGGGAGCCAAAAGAAGGCCGGGGGGGTTGTCCGTCTCTGTGGCTCGCTAGCTTGGTTAGGGGCCGGACTAGCCTACCTGGGCCGCTGAGACTCAACGTTAAAAGTCACGAAGCGTCGCACCACGCCAGCTCCTCCTATTTTTGCGATCCACTCGGTCGGGACTAAATAATATATACTTCTGACCATTGCCTTTTTCCAGAGTGTACTCGACAAGTACCTCGAGAACACGCAAGTCTCGACAGATGTGGCATTTCTTCTGTTATTGCCTCCCATACTCCATTCCTCATTACATGTTGACCCGCACAACTCGCCACTGCTAGCTGGCCTAGGTAACTGGGTACTCAATAATAGCAACAGCTTGACACATCAGTCAGACAGACTCCGTTTTTCAAAAGCCAAAAGCACCGACGATCCAATTTTTCTTACCGCCTCGTTGAAGTCGGCGGGACCGGTTGCCAACCGCGTCCCCATCGACGACAGAACAGCCTACCACCGTGGCTCTCAATGTCCCCGGTTCCAGAAATGGCCGCAGTAACTCACAACCAGTGCGACCAAACACCCCTCCGTCTGGAACACGGATGAACTCTGCTGCCGCCGCCGCATCTCGCAGACCTTCCTCCCCCAGCATCTCGAGCAATTCCCCTCGGCGCCAGAGCAATCTGCGGACAACTTGGCGTCACAGTGCCGGATCAGCAGATGCATTCAGTTCGTTTTTGGATATGGAAGAGGAGACCGATGATGGGGTCCGAAGCAGACCGGCCAGTTCGGAAAATGTTCCCGAGAAACGCATATACGAGACGACGGCCCCGAGTGACCCCGGAGTCACCTTTGAAGAATTGATTGAGCGACTCATCGCGTTGCCCATGTCGAAACAGGACGCCAAGTTTAGTGCTATATTCCTATGTCTATACCGGAAATTCGCCGCCCCGTCGACCTTACTTAATGCTCTCATTACTCGATTCGAAAATACCGAACGAAGCGATTTACCTCAGTTGACTCGAGCTTCTGAACAATTGCGGCTCCTTCAAGTGATTGCCCAATGGGCTTCGGAATACCCAGAAGATTTCGCGCATCCTAAAACACGTCAGAGATTAGTCGATTTTGTCAACTCCATTGAAGAGAGTCATGTGTACATGTTCGCCGCGAAGGAAATCAGCCTACATTTGGAACTACGGGTAGAAGATGACGACCTTGGCTGGCCATTCCGAGATGGAGAAGACGGCGAATCATCCGAGGGTACTGGATCATCGCACTTGTCGCCATCAACTTCTTTTATGCACTCCTCGTTCTCGGAGAATGTGCTCAATAATATCAGTTCTTTAGATTTGTCTGACGAGCCGACGAACGACTCATCGAGGGACTCGGGTACATTATCCTCCAGTACCGGCAGATCGGCCTCGACCATTACACAAGCGTCTTCGGCTATGCTAGCGTTAGAGAATGCACAGCGAGAGGCAATGAGTCTGGAACTCACTTCTCGATATGTCCTTAGTAAAATACAATGGCGGCAATTCATGGAGATCCCAGATGACGACTTTGCTCGAGAGCTTACTCGCATTGACTGGGCGATGTTTACCTCTTTCAGACCTCGAGATCTTGTACGCCACGTCAGTCTATCTGGGGCTGAGAAGGGGAACTCGAAGTCTTTGCAGAATGTGAATCGTATGATTCAAGAGTTCAACCATCTCGCATTTCTCGTAGCGAATATGATATTGCTTCGAGACAAGGCCAAACATCGAGCAAAGGCCATGGAGAAGTTTATGAATATTGCATTGAGGCTTCGCCGTCTGAATAATTATAACTCTTTAGGCGCTGTCCTGGCAGGCATCAACGGCACGCCGGTACAACGACTAGCACAAACAAGAGAATTAATACCACTATCAGTACAAAAAGATTTCCTACGACTTGTGATTTTGATGGGCACGCAAAAGAGTCACTTTGCATATCGTCTGGCGTGGGACAATTCGTTTGGAGAGCGCATTCCATTCCTACCACTTCATCGGCGCGACCTAGTATCTGCAGAAGAAGGCAACAAGACATTTGTCGGCGATAACAAGGATCGCATCAATTGGAAGAAGTTTGAAATTATGGGCGATGTGGTCCTTGCTATTCAACGCAGTCAACGCACGCCGTACCCTTATATTCAGAAGAATGAGGAAGTGCAACAGTTGGTCCTAGACGCTAAGATGTTTGATGAAGAGGTTTGTCTCCATTCTTCCCCTCCTTGAGATGAAAGCGTCGCTAATATGTCATCTTCAGGAACTATATACTCGAAGCGTACAAGTCGAACCTGCTGGAGGTGCAATCGACAGAACCAAGCCTTGGGCGCATCGATGGCTACGACCTTGATCTTCTACACAAGCTCATATCATGCTCGCCTCGTCTATTCATCCGCGTACATAATAATACCACTAGAACTACCTTTCCCTTTTCCTACTCCTGCCACCGAATTTCACGTCGTTCTAATCCCATGCTTCATGCTTTCATGATTATATAATATCCATCATACCCCCTTGTTATGCTGTTGTTTTATGCCTGGTTTGGTTGTCTGTAGCTACATACCATATACTATTTGTGTTTTCCATCCAACGTTTTTGGACATATTACATTTGAGCGGTTATACATTGAAAAAGCATGGATCAAGGAATATACTCGAAGATATATTGTATTCGAAATCTTTGCAATCATCTGAACGGAACAATTGCTCAAGTGCTCGTAGGAGAATAAATGTATGTGATTGGTCGGGAATAGGCATAGTATGACGGCGGCCTGAGGCACCATATTAGGTACGTACCGTCTTTTGGTCTCAACTTTAAATCTTTCCTCGGTGAACTTTTGGATCTTTCACAACGAAACAAATCAAACTCAACCATTTTCCTTCACTACCGACGGACCATTCCATCAGACCTAAAACATACAACAGGGGTGAAGAAAAAAAGGAAAAAGAAACAAAACCAAAAATGGCAACAGATCTCCCCCTCCGAGCCCGTCACCTCTACCGCGCTCTTCTCCGCGAACTCCCCCGTCGACACATCTCACTCTCGTCATCCACACCCTCAAATGCATTAAAACGACGCTTCCGCACACAATTCGAACAATCATCCTCGCCGACATTATCATCAATCCAACAAGCGGAACAATTCGTGCAATACGCAAAAGCGCAGAGAATGTATGCTACATTGGTGGCGAGATATAACCCGGGCATGGATATGGATCAGGAAGAGAGAGTGAGATTGACGGCGAGGAGGGTGGGGATGGATCTGCCCATTGAAAATGGTTTTCAGACGTCGAAGGAGGAGGAGATACTTGAGAGAACGAAGAATGAGGAGGGTGAAGCTCGGTAGACTCACGTTAGAGCGGTGGTGGATTGATTAAGGTACATGGAGTTGAAATGGACCCTACGAGTATACAGGCTCTTGGGAACAAATGGCGGCGATATGGATGTATTCTATTCGTGTATGATATTGTATATACTACTAAGAAGGGTGTAGATTCTGCCTAATCAACAGGTATTGGGCTTGACCTACTTAATTCCAATGCGTATTACTGACGGATCGAATTATAGATGATAGGCTTGAGCTAGTGAAGCGATGAAGCCTTGGTCGCTCAGAAGGACGTTGTTCCCAGTGTGGCTGCGCTGGCTTGGCTGTCCTGTTCTTGTGGTGATGGCGCCTGTATGCCAGCATCGCCAATTTCCAAGGCGTCGCGAGGGTGATGGAGCAGTGGCTAGACATTGTGAGATGAATAAGCCAGCGATATCTATTCATATACAACAGACCGATGTTCAACCCGATGTCAATTGAACACTCTCCATCTGGCGCATCAACGTCGAACTACTCTCTTCCTCCTCATATCCAACCTCAATCGAAGTCTTGGGTCTATTCTTGTTCAGACCATCCAGCAACGTGCACGCCTTGCAAACCTTCTGGCTCGAAATGTATCCACAACGCTCGCACTTGCCAATAACCTGAGCTCTGATAGTCTTTCCTTTGACCTGCACCTGTGCTGGCTTCTTGGTCTTTTTAGAATCATTGACGGTCGGCAGCGTTATCTCAATTTCATGATCCTCGGCAGCCTCGTTTGCCGCAAGTTGCTTTTCCATCGCTGCCATTTCACCACCATTAGACCGGCCGTTATGGTTACCACATCCACCAGCCGAATAATCATCCGCATCAGCGGCAGCAGCAGCCTGCGCTTTCCCGTTGCTGCTGACTTCAGATGGTACTAACAGCGCCATATCTTCACCACTCCGCACAATATCGAGTATAGAACTCGGTCGGATCTTCTCGAGATCTTTGATAAGCGTTCGTGCACTCCCGCGGAATGCCTCTGGCGAGTATATGCACTCTGTACTGAAATAATCCAATTTCTTATGGTGCGCATACAGCACAATCTCCTTCTCGTATGCATATTTGAGCGGCTTGCTACGCTTCATATCCGTGCTGTCTTGACCCGTAACGATACTCGTACCCCTCGACAAACGCGGTAGGTCGCCACGTAACAGATTCATCATCACGGTTTCTGCGACGTCGTCTGCATTATGGCCCGTGACGATATGCTTAATACCCAAACGCGCCGCGCCTCGGTCGAGAGCCTGTCGTCGAAAGACGCCACAGTATGTACAGTTTCCCTTCTTGCCGACTTGTGCCACAACTTGGTCCATTGTCCAACCGTATAATTCATCATATCCGACGATCTCGAGAGGCATTTCGTATTGCTCCGCATTGCGCTTGACAGTCTCTAGACTGTCATCTCGGTAACCCTTGATGCCTTCGTCGATCGACAATAGCACAAGATTCAGTCCATAATCATAACGCTCGTTGAGCGTCTTCATAACAGATGCTAACACGGTACTATCTTTCCCGCCACTGGCGCCGATGGCGATTCGTTCCCCGCGCTTGAAGAGAGAGGTTGAGACGATGGTTTCGTGGATTTCGGTTTCGAAGATTTCAATAAAGCAGGCTTTGCAAAGCTTGTGGCGATTTTTGGGCCGTATGATCACGGCTCGTGACGCCTGGCAATTGAAGCAGAGAGTTGGCGCCATTTTGTTTCGTTTGTTGCTATTCTGCTTATCGAGAGAAAATGATGCCTAAATGAAATCCAAAAATTGAAATGATAAGATTGCCCTTGACCCCACTCTGTTTTAAGGAACGCTAGGTTGTATACGGCAAAGCGCGGATTTATCCCGCCAGGGTTAGGGTTGTGAGATGCCCTAAGTTGATGCTTGTAAGAAACAATGCAACATCATGAGGGTCTTCCTGTGGTTTCGTCCTGCATTATCTACTGTCTATTAGCTGCCATCTACAAATAACTCATTTTTACTCGTCTGCACCACGTACCTAGGTATTGATATACCTCTCACATTGGTTGACCTAGAGCCTCATGGAAGGGGGGGGGGTCAATATATATATCTCCTAAGAAACCTCACCAAGTCTAGATATCACCTCTGGCGGAGCAATTGCTTTGTACGGGCTACCTTGATAAGCCAGGCAACACCAAAAAGGCTGAAAAATGTTACATCTGTAGCATTGCAAGTTTGCGCAAACCTCTTCTCATACTTGGATGGGGAACATTGAAGATCCTCTGTTCCACAACGTGACAATCGACGAGTCTCATTTCTCATCTTACTACCAGATAAACTCAGACCATCGATTTGGCGTTTGACCAATCCACCATTTTTACGATCTTCTGCTGAATTCCGAGATCTGCATAGGGGGAAATACGGAGTATAGGAGAACCATTAGACTCTCGATCTGAGATGAAGATGATATTATCCGACACAGTGGACAGGTGGAGGCGATGTTATACATCAAGTAGTTTATTATTTGGTCCATTTAAACAAACGTTTGTTGCAACCTTAAGCTTCAGCCTTATAACAAGTAGTTACTTAGTGCTTAGGTAGATGATGAGTGGAGACCTCCTTCGCATTACCACAGTATAACCGCATCAATTCTCATTCGAATCAGAGACATGCTTAGACAATAATCATCTTGAAGACAATGAACATTGTCTCCAGAATACCTCCTCAGGATCCTGACCACATCCATTCCATAATCCATAATCCATACAAATGTGGACCTTATCGGAACAAAATCTCCCCCCAACCCCTTGCTTCAAAACCAGAGCAACCACTGAAGTTCCGAATGTGGCTGAACGCGAAATTCAATCAATATATGTACCGATGCATTGGCACATAATCTCTTATTTCCCCCCAGACAATGGTCAGATTCTTGTTCGTTAATTGATGCATATACCCGCCTATACATACGGGGAAGGTCGGCTCTATATGTATAGTTACCGGTAATAGGGGCTTATGTATGGAAGATCCACACTGTTCAATTAATATATGCGAGTAAGCTTTTGCATGGCCATGTCACATTCCTGAGGATGCATCGGAAATGCAAGAAAATGCAGTAGAAATGTGACAAGAAGGGGGGGTTTTGTCATGGTAATCAAGAATATAACTATTAACTTAGTATATGTAATGGGTTCATCGTACTGGATAATCGACCCTTCTATGTAATATATGTAACTTTTATAATACAAACAACAACATTATACCATACATACAAGCAAACTGCTCTCAAATCTAAATCTTGCCCTGCAACAAATTGCCAATCATCTCACGACCAGTTATCCTGGTCGTAGCCCACAACGTAGGAAAGTCAAGGGTCGACGTGAAGGTATCGGCATATCCAAATCCAAGCATAGGAGGGATCCAGCCACGGGCATATTCAAGCGCGAAGCATGATTCATCCATCTTGTATTGCTTGACGTCGCCGCGACGCAAGTGGTGTACGCTTCCTTGGGGGTAGACTTCGGGCTCGTATTCGCCGGGGACGTAGGCTAGTTGAGTGCCTTGGAGGATGTGGAAGTAGTCGTCTGCGGTGTGGCGGCCGGTGTGTCCTTCGGTGCCGATTGCAGTTCCTAAAGACTATTAGACTGGGATCGAGATGGGGGTAATAAGGGGGAAACCACGAACCGAAAATGATCAAGTACTCGGTGATACCTGGAGCAAACGTCAGTTCCGACTCGATCAAACAGACATGATGTAAAACTCACTGGCGTGAATAATGTACATGGCACCCATGGCACCGCCAGCGTTGTTAAACACCCACTCCTCCTCAAAGTTCAGGTGCTTTCCGTCGAGTTTCTCATCCAATTCGCCAACAATATATTTGACCACGGCGCGCGTGTCGTTTCCATGCGCCGCGATGGCGCGCTGAGAAAGATCATGCAAATGGGCCGGATCGAAGATGTAGAATGATTCGAGATGTTGTTCAAGGTAGTAGAATAGAGAGGCGAAAACGGCAAGCAGCACAGCGAGGACTTTCAAAGTGGAGGTGCAGCAGCAGCCTCGCGAGGAGGCATTGTTTGTCTTTGCCATTGGAGCGGAGATTTGGCGATTGAACGGATAACTTGCTGCTTAAGGTGTCAATATTGCAATTGACTCTCCAATTGTGTGTTGAGGATTGGCAATTGAAGATACCCCCGGGAACACAACTCAAATTTAAGTTGTTTGTTCCTGAATCCTGCCTGGGGAAAATCTCGCGTTGATAGATAAAGGAGATGCCGCTAGTCCTAAAGAGGACTAGGTTTCAGCTATCGGGGCCGGCACTGTGAGTTAAATGCTCACACCACTCCGAAATACTGGGGATAAAACCAACAGTACACTCAGTCCGGATGAACGAGTTGAGATGCTATCGAAGGCTTCTCCGAGTGCCAATGGCCATGCCGACTTGAAATTCAATTCGTTCTGGAGTACGGAGTCCGGTACAGTACCTCATACCGTAGTGTAGGCACATCTCTCCAGTCGTAAGCTCAATACAGTGTACTCACTACCTTCACCAACTTCGACTGAACGGAAGGACCGCACACTTAAGAGCTTGAGCTTACATTCTACTAGCACCTTTCTATCAAAAGCGCCGAGGAAGTACGGAGTACAGCTCTGAAGAATCGAGATGGAAGTCAACTAAAAATAATCTAAGATTCTGCATCTGACCAACCAGAGAGACTGTATAATGAACTTACCTATTCAGTCCTAGTTAGCCGCTGCACATAGACCCCGTTCTTCTCCTGTTGGCGATCTCCTTTTTATTTTTAACTCTGGCCTCAATCCAGGCCTTGACGTTGACGCCGCCCAAGTCGAGTGTTTCTCGTAGCGCCCGGCGGTTCCATCAGATGTCCAGGGTTAGCATCGCTATGAATAGCCAGACGATTGCATTCTGGCGCCTTTCCCAGGTCCAGCTCCTGTTGAGCGCGAGGAACATGAAACATTGTTACCTAGAGGATTTCAGGATCTCAAGGATTGAGAATATTGATCATTTTTGAAGGTTTGCAGGTTGCTGAGTATGAAGGGTATGATATGAATGAAGGAGCGCGGATTCCCCAACAGGCAAGGTGGTCATGCCCATTTACCCCCCATCAGGACTTCCCTATCTAGGTGCGTATCTAGGTGCGTATCTAGGTGCGTATCCAGGTATGCGACCGAAGGCCTGCAGCGTGGAAAAGGGAAGTAAGCTTAAAGTGGTTGTCGCCATATCATATTGTACGTGAGGTCTTGTCGAGTGACTCTGGTCACGCCACAAAGCGATGGCTTACTACGTATCACCGCATCGTAGCAGGGTTGAGATTTATTGAAGCAACCACCACCATTGTATGCGTGTGCATACCACGACAAAGTAGTACTGGAGTAGTAGTATAAACACTATAATGAACGGCCTCAGATCATCGGATCATCACATGTCAGAAAGGGCCCCTTCCGTGACCTGGGGTTGGGGGCTATGCTACCTAGTTACAAACCCCTACCCAGCGGCTACTCAGGCCTATCCAACAAAGTCCGAGAAGGATTGGAGATGACATCAATTTACATATTGAATGTTTTATAAATTTGTTTCATGCAGTGAACACATGCCCTGAAGATCAGAGAGTTGCCCTTCAGCCCCACGATGGTTGGCTACGATGGTACCAACAAAGATTCTTCGGGGTAAGCATCACCAAGCCAGAGTCAAACAATGCAACGGTTCGCGTCAAAGGATCGTGTTCTTTTGCTCCTTTACAAAAGCATAGTGAGAACCTAGGCTACCCGGTGAATCAATAAATGCATTCCGACTCGGGAGATCCCTTTGTTTCTTAAACTAAAAGCAGAAATAGTCTGGGGATGCCAAGCCAGTGTGCAGTGTTACCACGGTGCCATTCGGAGGATTGCTTCTTTGTACACAGTCGGTATACACAATGACCTGTTCTCTACTGTCTCGATAAGTAAAGTGCAGAGCAAGTAAAAATGACCTGGATACAGAATGAGACTCCTCGCATACCCATGGCACAGACACTTAACTAAAGCGTCGCGGGTGATGGCCATCAGGGGGCCCACGCCGTCCACTATTGGCTGCAGAAGCCGCTGTGCCCTAAATTGGAAACACATTTGCCCTCAAGCCATTCTAGCGAATCACTAGCTCATACAACACCATAGTGCTCTCCTTAGCTTGTTTCCGATATTTCCACTGTGTTTTACTACGAGTAGAAGACCGCGCGCAATGGGGCAGGACCCTATTTCCGTCGTCCCTCGATGACTCCCAGAACCCTTGCCCCTCCACGAATCGCGTCGCAGGATGTCCTTCCAGAGAAGTGTCGCGCTACAAAGATAGAACTGGGCGCCTCCTGCAGTCCTTTGGATCTGCCCAGGAAACGCAGGCATGTTGACTTTAGTGCTTTCCCTGGCAAAATACTCTTGCCAACCCCCCTGCCGCGACCCATTTGGCTCTGTTGGAGTTCGGCCTCTCCACAGTGAACAACTGGTTCGTAGTTGTCCTTGCAGCGTTGGCCGGCAGCCACCAAGCGCCCTCCCTCGATTGGGCTGAGGATCATACATCCTGCATACTGCCTACATAGTATGTATGAGTGACTGGCGATGATGTGTGGCATCCAGTGCATATAACTACTTGCCTACGACCTCACATTTTTTCACGAGGTCCATTCACATGCACACACCTTCTCTCATCTAATCAATAATACTGTCTACTAGTTGTTTCTCTCTCTTTATCCTTTTGCTAACTATTCCATCTTCATATTAAGAATACCTCGTCCTCTCTTATCGATCTTTTTTTTTTCTGCTTTTACTCCATCCACCCATTGCATCCTACGGTATCATCCATCTACATTCAAAGGCTAAAAGCTGCTGTAACTGCAGCCCCCACGAATACCGACCACAGGCATACTCCGACATTTTTGTCTCAGTGCAACGATCGACAGCATCATAAATCGATTAGCGCCGTCATCAATTAATATAATATATATATTTTTTTAAATGGCTCTCGGTTCTCGGTAGTGACGACTGAACAATTATCGATAACGCCCTTGTTCAAAAAGGTTGACATGACAACATCGACAATTTGAGCCACATTCTTGAACTACAGATTAATTGCTTTGCTGGGCAGGATCTCGCAGCAACCCTGGTCCAATTTAATATACTATTCGACTTTCTCTCGTTCGACATTCGATCTCATTTCGTCGCCCTTGTTCACTAGTCGCTGCGTTGGTAAGATCTTCGACCAGCAACCCTCACCTCGATACCACAACTCCGGAATTCCACCTTTCTGAATTGGGTATCTCTGGACTATACTTTTGCTTTGTATTTTTATTTTCTTGGATTCTATTCCTTTCTCTGCTAGCCAGGTTGGAAAAGTCTCGAAAGAAAATATTCAAATACCTCGACCGTCTCGTTCATCTATCTCCATCCTCGTCTAACTAGTTAGCCCTAACCCGCTACCGTCTCGAGTCACCATGGAACACATGAACTCCAGCCTCAACAGCAAGATGCAATCGTTCAACAGAGACGCTTTGAATGAGTTTGTGATGCTCCCCGTATCACGGGAAATGATCAGCCACCTTGCTCTACAGGCTTCGAAAGTCATCCGTTGCGAAGGCCATGTGACCGCTTCATCCATGAACCAACATGGGCAACCCACACCACCCAGCACTCCCCCCTTGGACCCTGCTGACACACTTCCACCTCTCCCACCATTGGAAGTCTTTATCTCGTCGATCGTTCACCGATCACAGGTCCAGGTGCCGACCTTGATGACTTCACTAGTCTTTCTTGCTCGTCTCCGCGCTCGATTACCACCTGTGGCCAAGGGCATGCGATGCACCGTTCATCGTATCTTTTTAGCATCCTTGATTCTGGCCGCCAAGAACTTGAATGATTCGAGTCCGAAGAACAAGCACTGGGCACGTTACACCGCTGTGCGAGGTTACCCAGGATTTGGCTTCTCCTTGGCCGAGGTCAACCTAATGGAGCGACAATTGCTGTTCCTTCTCGACTGGGACACTCGCATCAACGAGGAAGATTTGTTTGAGCATTTCGAACCTTTCCTTGCTCCCATCCGCAGACAGTATGAAATCGCCGAGCAAAAGGAAGCTATGGCTCAACAGCATCACCATGACTGGTGGCGATTGAACGCCTCTGCCGAGTCTCTAGCCGCTCGCCTTCGCCGTCAGAAGCAGGAAATGCGGGGAGAAGTTGGCTCTTTATCTCAACGGAGATCGCAGTACCTCACTACCTCCACCATTCAGCAACAACAACCACACGCTGTCAGCCGCAACTCTCCGTTGGCCATGGTTGAGGATAGTGATCGATACAGCCCGTATCCTCGTCGCCTTGCTTCACCCTACCGCAGTGCCAACCGCTCAATCTCTCCTCCCTCCGTCAAGGATGTCCCCGCCCTGTCGCGTACGGAAACCAGCAACTCCCTGGCCCCATCATCTCGATCTTCCAGCGTTGCGCCTAGTGTGCGCAGCACACCTGGCAGTGTTAGTACTTGCTCATCGTCAGTGGACGAGGTAATGGTCGTCGACGGAAGCACAAGCCCGGCCAGCTCAGCGCTCAATTATAGCTATGTCAACGTCAACGTCCAGCCCATGAAGTCTCTACCCAAACAACATCCCTCAATGCCAGCAATGAATCAACAGCCAAGCAAGAAGATCAAGACTAGCAACAGCTTGGGAGGTTCAGGCGGTGGTCTGATGGCTCGATTCCTTGCTTCTGCCGCCGGTGCCTATCGCATCTCTCGCAATGCCACCTAAACACTTACTACTCTCAATGGAAACTGACCGAGCTGGTTCTCGCATTTTCTTTTCAATTTATTTCCTTTGTCACGTCTCATCCATGGAGTTATTTATCTATAAGCATTTGGAAGACTACAGGAGTATACTTACCCCATTATCTGTCAGGAAGGGAAAGGCTTTATACCCATTTTCTTTTCGTTTTTACTTTCATACACTGCATCCGGCATGGCATGGCGTTTTTTTTCTCTTATCTGTTTATTTTCTCAAAATTTCCGAACTGTTTATTACGTTTTTGGCTTATGGCGTTACTTCCATTACGTCTCCATTGATATGTGGTGTATGAGAAGTGATGATCAATGCTTTCCTTTTTCGCTGAACTTTGGAGTTCTTGGATGTTGGATGTTGGATGTTGCAAAATTTTACACATGTTTGAATATGCTAATACATCTTTAATCAATATGAATGAACCATTGGCTTTGATTTATGAGTGGTCCTGGAGTAGATAGGAGTATACCGTATTGGGAGATCACCGTATTGGTACTTCAGGAGTTGTCGTGTGACACAGACACAGCCTTGGGTGGTATATAATCATAGGTACTTATATTGATTAGCATATGATCTGTGGCAATAATATACATGAAAAGACTCCTGAACAAGGCAAATATCTTGTAGTTCAAACTCAAAACCCGTGTGTGGCATGAGCTGGTCACACGATGCTGGAGAAGGCGAGGGAGTTAGGGCTAGATCATCGGGTATGGTGGGTAGTTGTTCAGGGTGGTGGTTGCATACTCTACTCCAACGCACTGTAACCGTCTTGTGATTTGATGAAGTATTATACTGTACATAGATAAGAGATGCACACGAAGGAGACTTTATTTATCTAGATGAGACTTGAACGTAGAAACGAAGATAATGTGAGTATAGAATATCTGGTATACGGAGCGATGCCTCAGGCACATAAGATAAGGTTGAAAGCGGGAGTAGCCCCTCGTTCCGAATCAGGACTAGCCTCAACGTCACTGATTTGATTGTCTGATGCAAGACAAGAACGACTTTTTACTCTCACTTTCATTTTCCATTGAATTACTTCTCCTATTTCTTCTGCATATACAGAAGTCAATAAGTCAAGAGCCGGGCTGAAAGGCAGAATGCCGTCTTCAACGTGCCATCTACCCAACGGACACACGTTCTCAGTGACGCCAGTCTTTGGAGGAGTAACCTTTAAAGAAACAGATGTCTACCTTCATAACACAGCACTTCCTCCAGGATGGACTGTTGTAATTCATACCGAGAAGTTGATTGAGGAGGGCCATGAAGATGACAAGCATCAGCCGCACGACAGCCATGGCACCACTGTAGACGCAGCAACTGCAGTAGAGCCAAAAGTCCGCATTTCTACCTTCAGGAAACCAACACTACAAAACGATTGCATATTCATTTCATCTATAAACAGCCCCAGTGACTTCAAAACTCCTGTGTCACCTTCCCGCCAGATTGCTATGATGCTTTGGGCTACGCTTTGGTGGTACTTTCATGAACCAGAGCCAGATCTACATCTCATAACCGAAGCTTCAGCAAACACAGCTGAGTCAGGCAGGCCCAAAGGCGAGTGGCGGGTGAATATCAAAAGAGAAGGCATCTTCAAGGGCAGGAATCTACTACAGAAGCTAGAGCGTATGGGCCTAATTTCGAATGAAGATTCGTCAGTGGGCACAGAGTCACTTGAGGTTCGAAATCCGATCAATGGCCCGAGGATGTTTACGAGTCGTCGAAGCTTTTGGCAGTTAGATCCTCGGATTTTCGTCTATACACAGACACCGACGAATGTTGTGCCGGTGAATGCTGGTTCGCTGTCTCCCCTCACTTCGCCATTCGGATCTCGGCCTGCTTCTCCAAGCCTGGAGAGTCTTCGGATCGCCGAAGGCGGTGCGTCGCCCACTGATTCTCCGCCTCCGTCTCAAGTCCTCAATTCTCTCGCTGGACTTTTTGATTCAAGTAGCCATTTACCAACGTATTATCCACCGGCCCCAACTCAATATATCTTTACAAATGGTGTCCGTCACCCTCTCCGGCAACGGGCTCCGCATCAGGGAGAGACATTTTATGTGCGCTATGTCCCAAGCGTAGGACAATATCTTTCATTCCGTGTACCGGTACTCAATATAGCAAAAACGAGCGGTCCGCATCATGCTCATACACCGTCTACATCATCTCTAGTCGTGCCTCCCATTCCTAGTCCATCGGGACTATCCGACCTCGACCTGTTACACAAATGGATGAACGTTCCACGCGTCAATGCAGCATGGGGTGAAGCAGGGTCAAAATCCAAAATCGAAGGGTTCTTGAAACAGGGCTTGAATAGTCGACATAGTTTTCCGGTCTTTGGGTGCTGGAATGGCAGGCCATTTGGGTATTTTGAGATATATTGGGTCAAAGAAGACCGCTTCGGACGGCTTTTGAATAATGTCGGCAACTATGATCGAGGATTGCATGTGTTGGTTGGTGAAGATGAGTTCCGTGGCTCTCATCGCGTACATCTCTGGCTCAGTTCACTGGTACATTATTGTTGGCTGGCTGATCCACGAACGGAGACTGTTTTGCTGGAGCCTCGAGTTGATAATCAAAAGTGAGTCCTTTTCAATTAAGCCTAATATATTGGTTGACCTAACATGATTGCAGGCTTATATCTTATCTCATGCAGCTGGGCTTCTACAAAGAGGGAGAAGTCGCCTTTCCTCACAAGCAATCTGCAGTGATGAAGATCAATCGTGATAGCTGGAATCAACCAGCATTATGATCCGTCACTCTCATACACGAATCCTTCAGCCATCGTACAAGCACATTTAGCCTTGATTGATATACCCATTTCCTTCACGTTTTGAGCAATGACGCTTCTATATTTAGCCGTGGCGAATATCATCTGCGCCTCCAAAACTCATTACATAAATGATAAACGATCATCTTGCCACAGTCATCCACTTCTTGCGCCATATATCTGGTTGCCAAGCTATTCTATCACTATATCACCCAAAGCCATATACCGAAATAACTAAGACGGACTTGGATGTTGTAGACACCGGACCGGACATAAAAGAGTGCTTCGAGTCAATTCGGGCTAGCCAGGCCGGTTGCGGAAGTAAGAGCGCCGGCGATAAGCATCCCTCCATCCCCGCGCTGTTCGTATTTCCAAGGTTCGCTGAGACAAACAAATAAATAAACATCTCTTCTTTAATGCTTTCTCAATTCATCATTGCTTCGATATAAAACATCCGTTGATAAATTTATACTCAATCGTCCACACTGTCATGCCCCTCACAATCCTCTCCGCCGCACAGGTCCGCGCATTACTCCTCTCCCTCTCTCGCGACGACGTGCTCGCCCTCCAACATAACCTCGCCGACGCACTGCGCGAATACTCAACCGGAAGCCAAGAACAAGGCTGCTCGGCGTCATACCAACCACACCGAACCGCGATAACGGGCAACGATGGAAAAACCACAATCTTCATGCCGGCGAGTACAGGCAAGACGACGGGTGTCAAGATCTTGTCTTCACCGTTAACATCATCCGTGACCGATAAGCCTGGGTGCACGACTATAGGACAGGAGTTTGCGAATTCGAGACAGTCGGCCAAGGTCTCGTTGTCGTTGGAGGAGTACTCTTCTAGACGGTCGAGTAGTTCGCTCTCGGCCGATGTGAGCTCCATGTCATTGACACCTTCGCACGATGATGACGCTGGGAGTGTTGGTGGTGACGACAGCGAAGTCGAGTCCGGCTCATTCTCGTCGTCGACGGGTGGCGCGCCAAGTATAAACCATCAGTCATTAAGTTCGCAATCGGATAGCCTTCGAGCATCGAAGCCATATATGGGAAGCGTCCAACATATCTCCGGCAAAGCATGGCCACCGATGGGAGCCCGCGACTCATCTCCTCGCGGCACATTAACACTCGTCGGCCAGGACGGTCTCCCCATAGGGCTCATCAGTGCACAGGATCTGACAGCATTCCGTACGGCACTAACATCACTCCTCATCTTCAACAAACGCAAACATGTCAAGACAATCACCGTCTTTGGCGCCGGTAGACAAGCATACTGGCACATCCGTCTTGCTCTCCTCCTCCGCGGGCCTGAAGTGAAGCGTGTATACATCATCAACCGCTCCTTTGACCGCACCGCAGAACTTCTGCGAGACATCTACGCAGCTGAAAACGCCTCGTGGCGCTCTGACGTCAAGTTCCATGCTTTCAGCAGCGACTTTGTCGAATATAACCGTCTTTCACGCGAAGCAGTCCGCAAAGCAGATGTTATCTTTTGCTGTACACCGTCCCTCGAACCGCTTTTCCCTGCCGAATTTCTCACGTCAACCGAAGGCCGGCGCAAAGGTCGACTCATCGTCGCTATCGGATCGTATAAATCGCACATGACGGAACTACACCCGGACATCTTGAAGAATGAAGTCAAACCCACCACTTCAAACACGCATCATTACCACAAACATGCCCAGAGGGGAGGTGTTGTGCTAGTAGATAGTCTCGAAATGTGTCTACAGGAAGCCGGCGAGATCGTGCAGGCAGGCTTGGGACCCCATCAACTCGTCGAGATTGGTGAGTTGATGATTATGAAACATGCCGCGAGACTGGGGATTGAGCAGCAAAAGGAAGGGGGCGAGAAAGGCCTTCAGAAGTGGCTGGAATCTGGAAATGTGGTGTATAAGAGTGTGGGGCTTGGGCTTATGGATCTAGTCACTGGTGGAAACCTGATAGATGTTGCGAGGAGGAGGGGCGTTGGGACTTTTATTAATGATTTTGAGTGATTTGTTCGTTGGCTGTATGTACATTTATCTGATGATACCTATATATATTTGGAAGGGCTTCGTGGACATATGATTATAATTAGAAATAATGTTTGAGAACTGTATGACCTGTACCTGTATTCATGTAACCCTAAAAATGGTATATAAGAAATATCACCAAAGAACGACTCCAGCCCAACCGATATACTAATCCTAACATAAGAACAGACACGAAGAGAAAAAATTACATCCCCCATAAATCTTCATCACTCTTAACCATATCATCCTCATGCAAGACCTTCAGTCCATTCGACTTTTCGAGACGTTTCCTATCCCGTTTCGTCACAAGCCGACTCGGGGTCATTGGCGTCACGGGTGTGAATGGCATGTATGGACTGTATGGTGTAGGCATGCCGGTGCGCGGTCCGCCGGGGATATGGACCGGTCTCTCTAAGATGGTTGTCTTCGTAGGCGGTGCGCTCATGGGAGGGTTGAACTGTTGACGGAAGGGCAAGGTGGAGTTACTGCTGTTGATACTCAACGGCGCAGGAGCGTTTGAGCGCATGCTGCTAGGTGTGGTGATGGGTTGAAGCATGAATCCCTTGGGCGTCTGCATGGTGTTGGTACCTGGCAAAGGGGCTGTGGGTGGAGGACCGGGGTTGTATATTCGTGGTGACATTGGTGGTGCGCTGTCTTGGAATGTAGCTGCTGTAGCTGTTACGGCAGCTGTTTCCACTGGGTCAGGTGATTTCAAGGGTGGTGAGATGGGTAGGTCGCGGACTGAGCGGGGTGATTTGAGTTTGTTGGAGCTAGAGGATGAACGTAGGCCGGGACTGAAAATGGATAGACTGGAGAGTCTGGATAGTCGTTGGCTTGTTCGGGATTTGTTTGTTGCTATGCTTCCTTGTCGGGGGGACAAGGGTGCCTGGACGGTAGGCTGTAGTGGGAAAGATGGATACTGATTGGCAGTGTTCGGATCTGCGAATCGTGGCGATGCCATGGGTGAAGCTATTGGAGACTTATCCTCCATCACAGGCGAGTTATGAGCTGAGGCCTTTTTGGCATCATGCTCCATGACCGCCGCATACAAAAACTCCATCTCTTCCTGCGCTCGTCGTCGGTCCGCAGTTACGACATCTTCGTCAACAGTAGCAACACTACTATTCATCGAGCTCTGGGCTTTGTGGCCCTTGGTCACACTTGTCCACGACATATTCCAGCCGCGTGGTTTGACTGGACTTGGGAATTGGGTGTCGACTGAATAACCAGAAATAGGACTTGGATCGGTGCTGTTGGCGAATTCGTTGTTGAGAGGTTGCAGCATTACCATATCAAGGGAGTAGTTGGAGGCGTGAGCTGCTCTCCGGAGTCGTCTTCCTACAAAGAGTAGAAGAAAGACGACTATCGCATCGAAGATTACGTAGCTGGCTGCAATTCCACCTATTTGGATAGGTAATTGACTCGATTTATTCGAATCTTCGGACCGCTGTGTGACAGTGATAGAAGATATCGGTTGAGCAGACGTCGTCGACAGTAAACAAAATGTGAAGAGCAAACCCGAAAGCCAAGTATCCCAAGCAGAAAAGATCAATGGCATGCTGAGACAAAAGTCGGTGGACTTTCGGGATGCTTTATACGGACTTTGGTCTTCTCATCTGGGCGGGAATGGAACGCAACGGGACCTCCTGTCAATCAAATCTCGAAACCACACGAGTTAGATGTTGGAGCATGAGAGGGGTTGGCACAATGAGTAGATATATGGGGAGATCAACATCCCTCTGCTGTGCCCAGGTGCTCCGAATATTCTTAGGCGCATAGTGGAGAAGCGAGAGTTTTCTGTGACGGACGAGTTGCCGGGCTGCATTGAGGGGTGGACAGAGCTTGAAGATGTGCTGGGGTCAGTGATTGGGCGAGTGCGAGTGTGAAGATGTGAAAGTGAAGGTGATGGCTGCAGCCTTCGCCGTCGCGATTGCCAATCGTTCTTGTTTCTGCAGGCAGGGAACATCACCTGATTCGGGGCCCTCATTGGTCGATGCATGCCAATCGAGGATGCACACGGGCGGCCAATCAAGTTGGATCAACCAATGCTTATGGTTGTTTAAGCGCCCGCCAAGGCCCGCACAGTCCACGCCTCCTACTAGATTTAGCCAATGAGAATTCAGTGTCTACATCAATATCTCGCGGATGTGATTGGCCGATCTATGTCCATACAAGAGATACATACACTGATAGTACATTGAATAGAGCACCTCACAGACGGGTCTACTAATTTATTCTTCTAGCCCACAGAATACTACAACTACCGCCAGCGCAGCGCTCGAAAAGATAGTCCACAATGCAGCCCTATATCCCTGCATGATAGCCTCTTTCTGATAGCTGTCACTTGACTAAGTCGCCTTCTCTCCTTTCCAAAGGTCTCGCCAAAACTCTTTCAATCCATAGCCCTTGGATCGATCTTCATCGTACACTCGCACGTTTTGGTTGGATTGTATTATATCGTCCAGCAGATTACCAGCTGGCTTCCGGACAGTAGTCGTCGCCGCCTTTCGAGGAGCAGTTGCTCGCATAGTAAGCTCATCGGCCAGCGTCGGCGCTACATCTGCGTAACATGAGTTTAATTCTCGCTCTAGACTCAAGTACGGTTTCTGTGCAAGTCGTGGCGCTTGTAAGTTGTACGACCGCGTCAAATCGTTGATATTCTTGATCTGCAGCTCGTGCCAGCCTCGCTCGATAGACATGTAATCCGGGTCTCTCAGTGGAGGTAAATGCGGAAGTAGCTCGCCAGTTTCATCTGACGTGGTGGTATCCTCAGAAACTACAACTGCATCTGTTTTAGTTTTTGCCGACTCTGTGCTCGGCACAGGTACAGCTCTTGGTGGCCCAGCAGTTATTCGACCATCATGACTGATCTGAGAAAAACTGGGCAGAATCACCGCCTCTCCCTCACTAAAAGTTGCAAGCGACGTTTCGGTTTTCTTCTTTGCTATCAATCGAGCCTCTGCTGCTGCGTATCCGCGTGCGCGTCTCTGTTGTTCTTCCAAAGAACCCCCTTGGCTCGAAATCATCCTTGCGGCATGTCTTCGCCATTCTGTTCGTAGCCTTTGTCTGAACCTGCCGATTTCTCGAGCGAGATCCTGCTGTTTTTCAATCCATGGCGGAACAATCTCTTGCTTCTGGATGATCTTGTTCATAAAATACTCCGTTGTATCAATGAATGCGCTATTCGCATTATGATCTGTCGTTGTATGTTTGCCTTTCCCTCGGGGCAGATTCTTGAACTGACCTCGTGCAATGGCATCTTCTATTCGCTCATTTGCAAGTGACGATAGCCCCGATAACGTCATGGGCAAAGAGCGTGCTCCAGCCTCAAATCGCGCAGTGAGCTGACTTCTTATTTCTTCTCTCTCCTTATCTGATAAACCCGAGCTCTGGCTGAGAGCATACGTTTGTGTCTTGTCCCGAGCGCTTGCCAGACGAATTCCGGTCGAGTGGCGAACCTTCGCCCCGGGCTTCAGATTCACGTTGACGGGCATCGCGGGACTTGGGATCTTGAAGGGGACACGGATAGGCTTTTTGGCGTCATCGAGCATTCGAAGTGTGGTGTCTTGGACGTTCTCTGTTCCGCGCCAAGGTGCTGCCATGGCATGTTCGCGAGTACCTTTTCCTGCGCTTGCCTTCGAGCATATTAATTAGTCTACGGTAAAAGTGGCCCGCATAGTTAAACTTACTGGTGTATCTAAGACAGAAAAAGCCTGCGCATTATCGCTTTTGAATGTAGTGGCTTTGATCTTCTCTTCCAGAGCTCGTTTCAAATCATCCGAGAAGCCCGCTTCCTGTAAATTCTTACGTGCCGATCGTCCGCCTTCAAGGAGCGACTCTTCTGTCATCTCAGCCAATCTGCGAGATAAAGCGCCCCCCTCCTTGCTCCCAGAAGACTGGGAGTCATTGTTTGATTTGCCATTTTTTCGAGATGATGATGCTGATAATGTTCTTCGTGATAATATCGGCGTGCGCTTAGTGATCGACGGAATAGCTCGAAGGCATGATGTACACTGGGTACAACAAGAAGAGCTGGGGGTGAGTCCTATCATGGATGACTGTAACTGATCCCAAAACGCCAAAAAATTGCTAACAAGAGACGAATTTGTAGGTGGTGAGTTTATTAATCGTTATCAGATGACGTTGATAAGTCAGACGCTCGCCGCAGCGAGTTGGCCTGTGCGCCATTGTCCTTTTCTTCGGTCTTGGCAGTTACTATGGTCCGCTAAAACTTCGGCCAGTCTCACTACAAGCTACTCGATAGCAACGACCTCTCATCCATCGGGATAGAATCCTTCTGTTACGGCCTTCGAAGAGCTGTCGGCTCTAGAAATCTCATAATGCCTGCCAAAGGTGCTTCGACTCGCCTGAACCCGGTGCGGTTGCAGACCATTCAACACCTTCGAGTGCGACGACCCAACCAACAACAACAGAACTCATGCGCCACGATCATGTCCTCTATGCTGAGTACGTTGTTCCTAATGAGAATTGTCAATTGATATACATCAAGCATGGGGGTTACTAACATGTTACCGTACAGATTGCTGGGCCTCAGCCGGACAGGGAAATGAAGGATGCTCCGGTTTGGAGGAATCGTTAAAAGCATGCATGGACGGAAGGGTACGTCTTCTCCTGATGTTCTACTTGACATCTTGTATACACTATACACCTTTACTGATCGCTGTTTGCTCTTACAGAGAGACACAACGTCAGCTAACAACGCCGTCAACTATCACTTGATGAGAATGTTCCCCAAGGTTTCGGGCCCACGGAAGAGGGAAGGTCGCCTTGGCTAGAGGCCCTTTTTTCAGTTCAATTCAATCAATCAAGATCTCAATTTCGTTGCATATACTGGAGTTTCGGGCTGGATCTGAGAGTGCGCATCAATTGACTCGGAAGGAATATGGATGCTCCACTACAGTGTATGATTATCTGAGGAATACTGTACAGTACAAATATTAGTTCTTTTGCGGTCATATACTTTCGATGCTGCTTTTACAAATTTCTTAATCTATAGATTATTCTATATTCTCATGCCATTCTAATTATCTGTTTTCATGGTGGTGTTGGAAAAGCCATGCCTGCGAACAACGCTGGTTCCTCGACGTTATGATGCTGGTAGCTATCGTATGTGTCAGTCTGAACTGGAAAAAAAGGTGCTCCAGACGAAGGCAGGGAGGCTTACCTCAAAACACCGATACCACCTGGTTCCAGCATTAACGACAACGGGAATTCCATAGGGTATCCCAACCATCGTTTCACAAAGGCCCTTAGCAAATGTCCATGTGCTATGAGTACAATATCAGCCGGGCCAGGCTCGCCGTGCATATGATTAACCTGGAACGCTCGAATCTCTTTGATCAAATCATCCAAACGGTCCGTTACTTGCTGCGCCGATCTGCATCACACCGTATACGTGAGTAGAAGTTTTCGTCAAGTGTTCGCTTTGAGATGACATACTCTCCACCCTCGCACCCATCGCGCCATATATCCCATGGCCTCTCAGTATCAAGACCGTGCTCTTTCCTCAAAGCCCGGATCTGACTCGTCACCATCCCTTCATATTCACCATAGCCCCATTCTGCCAATCGATCTGTCGTCGATACTTTATCTGCCGGCTCTAAAGGCGATGAGAAGAGTAGTTCATGTGTCTTCTGAGCCCTCTTTCTGGGACTAACATATACATGTGCAATGCGCGAGGGATCGATGAGCTTTCCAGGACCGACGAGAACGCGACCGGAATTCTGGACTTGGGTTTCGCCGTGAGGTGTCAGTTTGAGCTCCGTGATGCCGGTGTATTGCCCGGATTTTGTCCATTCGGTTTCTCCTATACAAACAGAAGCATTCCGAGTTAGTAATCTCTCTCTCTTGGGATCAGACTTAACAAAAGTAAGACTTACCATGTCGTGCAATAAACACCCGAGGTGTGCCTGCGTCCTTGTCGGACATGATGTCTTGATCCGGGATTCAGTGCCGAGCTTGTCAAATCCTCAATTGATCTTCTGCAAATACTAAGAGGGAATTTGTTCGCAATTGTAAATAGGAAGGAAATAAGACCACTGTAAATTATGGGTCTTTTTTTTCTCTATACGTACGTACCGTCAGGGTGAAGGCGATTGCGGGACAAAGTTTTGGAGGGGCATTCGGACAGGCTCCGAGGGGAGACTTCCTCCCTCTTCCGGCTGCGGTGAACTCATCAACCTATGCATCTAAGGATGGAGTGGGAATTGACGGTTTACTCGACAGTTGCTTGTCAAAAATTGATTGATATACCTAGCTACGGGTGCTCAGACTGAATATTCAAGCAGCTTGCCGTGCTTGTGCGCTTCAACATATAGTTCAGATAACTTATCCATGTCACTTCAAGGCCGACTTATATCTAAGTTCTACTTGTTGATGTCAAATGCGCTCAAACTCCAAGATTAGTTTGTCACTTGTCGGCTTAACTGTATACGCATCGATAGCTTCAATGCCTTCGTCATCCACGATTGTGGTTTTATAATTGGTGTATATCGCCGTTGTTACGAGTTTCATCTCTGCATCCCCCACGATTAGTACGAATCCACAGGCCTTGATCATAAACATACCTTGAATTGCAAAGTTGCTGCCAACGCACATTCTTCCCCCGCTACCAAAAGCCCAAAACCATCTTCGCATCTCCTCCATTTCCGGTGAATTGTACTCCTTGAGCCATCGACGTGGTTGCCATGATTCAGGCTCGGGAAATACATCTGGATTGCGATGAAGGGAGTATGCTTGTGCATTGACCCGTACATTTGGTGGTATATTGTGGTATCCAACGAGTGTCGAAGATGGCTTTGGTGTTATACGGGGCTGTATACCCGGAATAGGCGCATGTAGCCGAAGAGTCTCCATGATGACTGCTTGTAGAAGCGGCAAGGCATCAATCTCTTTGGCTCCTGGAAGCTGCTTGGCAGCTTCGGACGTAGGGGCCTTATTGATCCTAGTTGAGAGAGTGTGTAGCTCATTCCGTAACTCATCTTGAATGTCGGTATGCTTAGAGAGCTCCCAGTATAGATAGGTAAGCCCTACAGCACTAGTCTCATGTCCTGCTGTGAGTTGATCATACGTCTCACAGGCAATGTCTATTTTTTGTTGTTTTAATCTCTGCGAGTTCGCTGCCATATCTTCCTTTCCCAGGTTCATTTGCTTGATCATGGATACTTTCATCTGCTTATAAACCGTGGGCTCGATACGTGGGTCGCTAGAAGCAAGTGACTTTTCCGCCTTGTCACATAGATCCATGTTCCAGTCATCCATCACCTGGGTGGCATCACGGCACCATTGTGGGATGATAGGTAATCCAATGGCTTGGCTGAAAGTTACAAGGCCCGGTACCTCCTGGTAGTAGAACTCGAAAGGCTTCCTGCATTGGTAGTTATGTAGGAGATGTTTTCGAAATGGGACATCTTGGAGTAGATTGGTTGCGTTTTGAAGTCCATACAAGTAAGCCGAGACAAAGTCCATGGTTAGTGCTGAATTGAGTTCGTGAACGTCAACCGCTTCTTTGGAAGATGCAGCGGTCTCCAGAATGGGCAGTAGCCGGTCGTATATCATTGTGGTGGATATGAGCTTCAATGCAGGTGACGATTGTAGATATGATTTGGAATATATGTTCGACAGCATGCGTTTTCGAGTAGCATGTTCCTTACTGCCAGTCATGGTAAACATACTGACTGTTCTGGATTTGGCTACATGTCAATATCTTTCTGTAGAAGCGAGATCGAAGGGACTCACCCCAGAGAGCCAAATACTCTTGGATACCATTCATGCTTCTCAAACCCACCGCCATAAACGGTCTTGATACCGCCATCTACACAATTGATAGATAGTTCATTCGGTCCTAATCTTACGATCGGGCCCAGTTTCTCGTGTGCCGCTTGTATAGTCCGGTTGTTCGTCGCTATGAAGCGTCGCCAAGTAATCCATGCCGATGAAATGGGTGACGTGAAGTGGGCATTTGGTATGCGTGCCAAAGGGGATAAGAAAGCAGGATATAGGATGTATTTGTATATGAGAACAGAGAGTGCACCTAGAATGCAAACAACCTGTATGTGTGAAAGTGCCATTTGAAGACTCCGATTGTTCCGACTCGTTTATCTCGACATCAGTCCAGCTTCGAAACCCAACCGACACAGAAGATAGCCTTTATTTGTAGGTAAATCTGACCATACGGGCAGGCCACAGTTTGCAATAGCCAGCGATTCACTTAAAGAAGGAATGTAGTAAGAATTAAGTTGAATGGAAGGAGAGACGAGAAGGCAGAGGAGCTTATCGCACAGATTCTGGGTCAGATACCGATGAGGAAGCCGACGATACGGTACCTAATGTCGAGCTTATCGATAAGCCCGCAGTGACGTTCGCTTCCGATAACTTAATTTTGCCCACCAATCCCAGCTTGACTCTTCAACAATCAGACAGACAAACAACAACCACGTTCATTCTACTCACGAATATCATGCTAGCTGACTTGCCATCGGAGATAATATACAATATCGCAACTTATTTGCCAACAGTAAACTCTCTCACTCATCTATCGCAAACCTGTCACCGGCTGCACAAGATCATAACCGCGGATGATCGTGTGTACCGCCTCTTCATCCGAAATCGATTCCCAACTCTCGGAGATGTTCCGCCTTACTGGAAAGACGTCGTACAAGCTGTAACGTCGCGGTCTCGAGCCCTTGATCGCTGCGCTATCATAGCACGTTTTGTCGTACCATCGAATGCTGCCAGGACGGTCGGCATCCGCGACACAACGAGACATGATCGTCCGACGATAGGATACCGGCCCACAGTCGATAGCTATGAGGTATGGAAGGGGGGGCGCTGGCAAGATAGAGAAGATGTGCTTGCTTGGGGAGCTGCAGCAGAAATCCTGCTCAGGATCAAAAGGACGGGAACAGGTGCCCATGAGACATGGCTGCGGTTCAACGATCTGGAGCATGTGAGTAGTCATGACGATATCCGTGGCATCCATCTCTTAAGGCCGGATCACCAAAGTATATCTGTTGGGAAACAACATTTAATTTATGCGCGTGCAAGCGGCGACGTTTCTCATATTGCAATTGATCCTGACGATGCAACCTACCACCAACAACAAACATTCGTCACTAATAATTCTGAAATCCATAGCCTGGATCTCAGCACGGGTCCAGAGCCAGTCCTTGCTGTACATAGTTTCGATGGAAATATTTCTTTGTACAAAACGACTACGAAAGATACAACAGTCACCCCGTTCGCGCAACTAGAAGGCGAGACCGAAGAAGGAACACCTCGTCACTTTATCAAATTCTTAGCTCCATCAAGACTAGCGGTTGGACATGGGAAAGTAGCAGACACGATTGTTGTGTCTGACTTGGCAGAAGATCATATTTCAACCCACCGTGAACTCACCTTTGAGGACCCATATCACCGGACCTTATGGCCTCGGAGAAAAGCACGCGTTGGCGCCATTGCGCCCCTTGGTGTCGATTCATATGGAGGAAGAGCCCATGGAGAAGTGTTTCTTGCTGGTTGGGGGAATAGTAGAGTGAGGTATGTTTTATCCATCAATAGAAGAGGCCGATTGACTAACAGTCAACAATGGCAGACTCCATGATCTTCGCTCGCCCAAGATGTTCGAAAGGGAATATATAGATGTCATGGACAGCAATCCAATCTATTGCATCCAACCCTTGCACGACCGCTTCCTCGTAGGCGCGGGATCCGAAGCAGTCGTCAATGTCTTTGATCTTCGCATGCACAAGGCTTATCACCACTACGAAGCCAAATCCGTATCTTCGATGTCACCCAATCACGAGTCCTCACCTAAAGAATTTTCGTTCTTCCTGTCTCATCATCCGCCGAATGTTCTAAGACACCGTAATTATGGCACATATCGTGGTCCTGTGTATACCATGTCGTCACCTTCGCCGACTTCCTCAACAGTATATACAGGCGTTGTCGATGGAGTGGTGCGTCTTGACTTTGGCTCGACAGATGACTTTCTGGATGAAAATACTAGCAACTGGTATCAGGACTATCTTGATATGGATGGAAATGATATTTCCAAAGATCTATCAACGAATCGTGCGCGGAAGAACCATTCAACAGCCAGAGAAAAAATCTTAGAGCTTTCGGGTTACGAGAGGCCAAGTCCTGAGAATAGATCCGCTAGTGCTAAATTAAGATCTCAGGTGCCGTTTTGGAGTTTGAGTGAGACAGACGAAAAAAAGGAAAAGGAAAGTGGGTGGGATCGACGATGGAGACGATTAGATGAGAATCAATCATGGAGGTCGACGGGAATATAAACAGGAGGCATTTTCTGCTTTCTGGTTTCAAATGTCCGATTTAGACGAGCCAAGATACTAGCATTTCTGATAGATAGAGTCTAAGAATCTAGAATATAAGAACAAAACCTGCCACATTGGCATGAACTTTTAAGAAACAAACTCCAATAAAAAAACCGCTGCGCCTTGCTTCACCGCTGAATAGTGATCGAACGCAAAATGAATAGCAATGATCTAAGCAACATATACTAGTAGTAGTAAATTAACCGGTCGCAAGAGTTCGTCCAACTTCAAGTAGACTTGTTTAATCTTCGAACTTGAAGCTGTACTTGGATGGGCCGATATCAATGGGGCCGCCACGGTATGAGCCACGCTTCTTCTTATTCTTCTCCTTTGTGAAGCCCTTGCCACGGGTGACTGATAGATCTTTGAAGGCACGGTCGGCGTAAGCGTACGCTACATAAGTGTTTGATGGATGATCATACGGAAGGGCACTCATGGCAGCCAATCGCGTGGGGCGAGCCCCGGTATGTTTCTTCTTGAACTGAGGCTCGGGAGGAAGGGGGACAGAGTTGAAGGAAGTGTCGGCATCCTTCTTCT
Organism: Talaromyces marneffei; assembly: GCF_009556855.1. Classification (NCBI taxonomy): domain Eukaryota; kingdom Fungi; phylum Ascomycota; class Eurotiomycetes; order Eurotiales; family Trichocomaceae; genus Talaromyces; species Talaromyces marneffei. The sequence continues at coordinate 2,002,801 of NC_072353.1, read as the reverse complement.
TCTGAGACTTGGTCTCGTCTGACTTTGTACTTGTTGATGCTATCGTGTCTGTGGAATCGCTCATATCATTGGGGCTCGCTGATTTGGGTTTGGATTCATCATCATCGCCATTATCATCAGAATCTGAGTCGGAGTCGGAGGACGAGGAGGAGTCTTCGGAATCGCTCGACTCGGAGGAGCTGCTATCATCGGAGTCTGGTAATGGTGTCTTTGCGGCCGTTTTCAATGTCTTCTTGCGTTCGACCTCTGATTCGGAATCGGAATCGTCTGATTCGGAGTCACTGGAAGAACTCTCCTCAGATGAGCTGTCGTTTGAAGAAGATTCCTCTGATGATTCGGATTCCTCTGACGAGCTTTCAGAAACCTCGACCATTTTGGCCTTTTTCACAGATGCTTGTTGAACTGGAGCTGAATCTTCAGCTTTGCGCTTCGTGCCAGTCGACTTGGGTGGTGCGGTTTCCGGACCAGATTCGTCGTCTGCATCGCTGTCCGACTCAGAAGAAGACTCAGAAGAAGACTCAGACTCAGAAGACGAAGAGGAAGAGGAGGAAGAAGAGGAAGAAGAGCTCTTGCTCTTTTTCTTCAGCGTGGGAGCATCGTCCATCGACACGTCGGAGTCTGATCTTGACTCAGAGCTGGATTCATCGCTCGATTCAGAGGACTTCTCGCTCTCATCCTCGTCCGATGATGCAGAAGTAGACTTCAATGCCTCATACATGCTCACTAACGAAGGTGTAACATCATTGTTTGTACCCGAAATAACCTTTCCATTCCGTTCCTTTTCTTCCTTTACCAGGGCATTGCTGGCAGAGGCATAACCGTAGTCGTTGAGAAACGTAACAATGGCCTTGAGGAGTTCTTCAGGCGCTTTAGTAGTGGGTTTCTAGATGAGATAAGTCACTTAGTAAGGAAACAATGAAGCTTTGAGGATAACGTTTCCATACCTCAGTCGCAACGGCTTTAGTTTTCTTCTCAGATGCGGCTGGCTTGGATTGCTTCTTCGACGCCATCTTCGTAGAATTGTGTGCTCAAATACTCACCCAGGATCTGTTGAAGTGAGAAGGAAAGAGGGGAGTCGCGACAGAGTTTCCAGCGTACTCCATAAAAAAAAAGTTGACAAAAAAGTCCAAAAAAAGAAAGCGGCACACTTGGCAGGGCGGTGAGGCCAAACAAGCCGCCATTGGCTGCAGAGACAGATACCCCGGGCGTCCTTAGTTTGTCCCCGTCGCAGGTGCGTCGGAGCGTGCCTTCCCTAGTTGTCCATGGTGGGTTGCCATGATCCAGCAGCTGCTTTTATCGTGTGCTGTTCACCTTCAGTTATAGCTAGCACATCCATCTGCCCAGATAATCAGAGAAAGAAGAAATGAGCATTCCTCAGGCTGTGGTGGATTGCTTTGATGACGTTGAAAGCATGTGGGGAGCCTTCCACCAGTAATCTCAGCGTATGCCGTACTTGAGCAGCCCCAGCTTAGCCGCCCAACACCGCTATTCGCTAGGGAATGCGGAAGAGCAGAACTTACTGACATACTACAACAACATCAAGGGTCTGATTCCCGCACCTCGATTCTCACAACTAGAGTTTGCAACCCGATTATAATATCTTCCAGCCGGTCTGGGAGCCACAATAGCCTCCAGCTTCGATGCGCTCGTCGATTTGCTCTCCTCACTAACCATCACTTGAAGCTCAGCGAACCTCCAGCGTGGAGGCTTGGACGCCTCCTGAAGGAGACAACTCCTCTCGAAATGACAACGTTAGGTGGACCGGCTCCTCGAGGCTATGACCGACCACGGAGGTCAGACGCGGATACAAACAGAGGAGCAGCCGGAGACGGCTCAACGTCTAGAGCTCATTTGTTTCAGGATGAAAAGCGAAGAATCATCAGTAGCTGTTTCTCTAAGCAAGACAGTGATGGTGCCTGTATGTTGGCCTCTCCATCCCCATACACCTCTGTGCGCAACATCACCGCATAGGATACAATACAGCAAGTGATGCATGGTACTAAACTACATATCCTTAGTAACCGAATCATATATCACCCACATACGAATTACTGAGGATGCGGCTTATCCGACAACGCCGGCACCACCAAACTCCCCTCCCGAGAACAAAAAACTTCGATTGATCATTGTCGCATTGCGGAAATCAGGCCGTGTTCGTATGCACAAAGCTCGTGAGAATAATGACGGGACGTTCTCAATAGGGAAAACATGGATGCTGGACGATTTGAATTCGATACAATGCTACAGCGATTTACCTGCCACTACCCAGGTTGAACAACAACAGAAACAATGGGCATCAAATGTTGGATTTACCGTGACGATAGGGAAACAATATTACTGGCAGGCGTCCAATTACAAGGAGAGGGACTTTTTCATTGCGAGTCTGGTCAAGATCTACAAGAAGTATACCGGCGGTCGGGTTCCTAAATTGATTGGCATCGATGAGAAGCAAAGGCAGGCATTGATTGGAGAAGCTGCTCAGGTACCCCTACGTCCAACTACACCATCATCTCAAGACACTCAACCAAGCCAAACGACTACGATCCGCGCGCCTAGCCGCGAAGGAAGAAATGAGCCGAGATCTCAGCTGTCTGAGGAGCAAAATTTGCGATCTCAGCGCAGTCGCGATGGGCCACTTCGACCATCCCCATCGCCAGGTCGGCCTCCACAAGTACCGCGGATTCGCGACGATCTTCCATCGAATCTCAATGGGCGCGCACTTGACAATGAAAGACCACCGAAACCACTGTATGCAGAGACCCCACGAGCAGTTTCTAGGGGTCGAGACCGTAGTCCTGCCAACATCCGACAACAACGCGGACCGCCCCAGCTCCATGATGAGAAGGAGTCATATGGAGCGATTTCTAACCCAGCCTTGGATATGGCACGAGAAGCGCTGCGCCCTGGCACATCAGGTTCTGGATCTATTCCGCCCTTGAACAACCAGTCTCTGTCGCTAGATAACAGCATGCTCTCAAGACCGTCGAGCAGAGGTGATGCACCCCCCTCACGAGGTAGTAACATTTCAAATCGTTCATCAAGAAACCTTGAGGATCTCCCACCAGCGCTTCGACCTGGTTCGTCTAGCGACTTGAGAAATAATGGACCCACGGAATCCGCCAATGTTACGCGAGAAGCAAAAGAACCTGAGCCGGCGCTCATCGTACCTCCCTCCATCCCGAACGTTCCTGCTGAGCCAGTTCAGGAGACGGTTGAACCCCCCGCTGTCTCAATTCTAACACCAGAGAAAGTTGAACCTCCGTCGCAAGTGAAGCCTTCTGTAGAAACTCCACAGCCTACAGTCACTCTTGAGAAGCCACCTGTCCCACCAGCAGAGGAGCAAACGGAGGACCCCGAGGCTCATCGTCCTGGTCTTGGACCTATGATCAAAAAGAAGACCGGAAAGGATCTTGCTAGCGCTTTTCGTAAGGCCGCTACTGCATATGGTGCTTTTAAACCTAGACCTGGAGGCGCTGGTGAGCGATTACTGGCAAAGGAAAAGACACAGACAAATGAACCTGATGGCATTACAAGTGTTGTCCCGGCTCCCTTGTTACGTGGGATGAGTAGCGAATCCATAAAACCTGCCACTCCGGAGCCAGTGATCAGCGAACCAACTCCTATTCAGGGGTCACCTGCTCAAGAACCACCGAAGGTCGAAATTACTCGCGCGAATACAGATGAATTTCCTCCACCTCCTCCTGATGTAACAATGGAAACTCCTGTCGTTCAGGTGCCAGAAACGACTGAAGCGAAGATCAGACCGAGGTCCGTCTCACCAGCTCAGGAACGCCGCCGCAGACGCCGTGAAGACAATATCGCCAAGTACTGCCAAGCTTTGGGTATTGAAGTCAGTATCGTTGAAGGTACAGAAGGTTACTTTGACGAAATCCTCACTGACCTGGGTTGGCATGGACGTCTAAGTGATGAGAAAAAGATTGAAGATTTAGAGTCAGATATTCGGAGAGAGATTGGACGGGTTCAGGCTACCAGTTGGCTTGGTAATATTGAACAACAAGAAGGTAAAGTCGATCAATTAGCCAAACTTATTGATCGAACGATTGAAGAGTGTGAGGAACTGGACGGTCTGTTGACTCTCTATTCTCATGAGCTTAGTGTAAGTGCCCAACTTCCTCGACTATTGAGTTATGCTAATCTGCTTCGCGTGGATAGACTCTGCATGATGATGTTGCATTCATTGAGGCACAGTCTCAAGGTCTTCAGGTCCAAACAGCCAATCAGAAGCTTCTGCAAAGCGAACTTCAAAACCTCCTTAAGACGCTCTCTATTTCGGCTGACGATCTACGACCGCTACAAGAAGCTTCTTTGAATGGAGTAGATGGCGTTTATCAAGTGGAAACCGTCTTGTCAATGTTATACAAAGCAATGTTGACCATTGATTCTGATATTGGTCAAAACAAGAAGCGCTTGGCTGATGCTGCCGGTGATTCCAGTAGTGTTGGTGTCTACGCTGATACTGAAATTGGTCAAATGCGTGCAATCAGAGAGAAGAAAGACCAATACCGCGCTGAGTCTGGCTACTTTCTACAACGTCTTAGGCAGTTTATGTCTGTTGCGTTCAAGTCTAGTCAACAAAAACGGACGAATACATCGTCGAATTCTTTGAGTGACGCTTTGAAGTTCGATAACACTGGCCACAATGCGGCGCGTCAGGACATTTGGATGTACTACGCGCTTATGTTGTTTGCACGAGAGGTCAGCTCCTCCGAGTGGGTTGGGCTGATTAATTTGTACGAGTCAGATGCCAAGACACCTTATCAGCACGAGTTGCGAGATAACTTTGCGGCTTGGAAAAAGGCAGCCAAGAAAAGTTCCGGAGAGGAGAGCGAAATCCTTTTCACGCATCATGAGAAAGAGAAAGAAGGCGATGGATTGACTGGTGCAGCGCGAAAGTTGACCGTCAGGCGAGGTAAGACCGTACGCGTTCAACAAGGACCTAAAACAATTGGGGAAAAGCCGGGCAGATTGGATGCGTTTGAAGTTTTCGCAGGCGCATTACGTGAAACGGTCAAGATGATTGCAGAGGAGCAGAACTTCATTGTGAATTTCTTCCACCTGAATTCGCTCACGACAGTGGACTTTCCAGACTTGGTAGCTGCAAGTAATCCTGGCGAAAGGCGACTTCCCGATTTCAGCACAAAGCAAATGCACGATCCCGACCGTGACCTTGCCAAAAGAGTCGAACAAGTTGTTGACGGTATCTTTTCCTTTTGGGCGAATGATATGCAGAACCTTGTTGACTGGGTGCTGAGTATTGATCAACTGTAAGTCAACGACCGACTATTACGAAACTCGTATATTATGACTAATACATTGTTTACAGACAAGGAATTGGAGTGTTGGCTGCCCTTGAAGCTGCCGTTTCCGAATTTGACGACACAAACCAGGATTTCATTGTGCACACGCTGCAGAAATTGCTCAATCGTCTCAATGGTCTTTTTAACCGATTTGTGGACCAACAGATCAGGGGTATTGAAGAAACGAAAGTGAAAATCAACAAACGAAAGGGAGTCATATCGTTCATGCGAACATTCCCCCATTTTTCTACTGCCGTTGAAAACATGTTCGCAGCTCAATCGACTTCTAATTTCTCCGATGTCCGGTTAGCTGTCAATGAGGCGTACAACAAGATCAACCGTGCCATGTGGGAGAGCTTGAAGTTCATTGCTAAAGAAGCCCCTGGTCAAGTCAGTGGTGCTACTACTGGGGTAGGCGACCCTGAAGACAAAGAAGCTCTGAACTATCATATTCTTCTTATTGAGAACATGAATCACTATTTCGAAGAGGTCGATGTTCGCAGTCTTCCAGTGTTGGAAAAATGGCGTGACCGGGCAATTCAAGATTATCATGAACATATGAAACTATATATGGATGCGGTCATTCGACGGCCTCTCGGAAAACTGCTGGATTTTATTGAATCAACGGAGTCATTGCTCACAAATTCGAGCAATCCCACGGACATCGCCTCGCGCACTAGCCATTCGAAGAGTGTGGCCAAGAAGTTGTTGTCGTCTCATGATAGCAAGGAGTTACGACGAGGCGCCGACCTCCTTAAGAAACGTGTCGAGAAACATTTCGGCGATGCGGACGATCCAGGGCTCAGTCGCAGCCTTGTACTCAAGGTATTCAAAGAGTGCGCGAGCAGATACGAGGACGTTTATGATCGGCTTAAGAAGATTACCGACAGCGTTTACGAAGGCCAGGTGGAACTTGACTGGAATCGGGATGAAGCAGGTTCACTTTTCCGTCGTTAAGATTTTGGTTAGCGTCGATGTATGATTGATCCATGACATCCTACACTTGTTTTACGCATGCATTTTGGGGGTTTGTGCTTTTGCCTTGCTCCATTTGTCTAGGGACTAGGGGGACTCTATGTTGTTGAAATTGGATTCTATGACTTCTTTGTTCTCCTGGTACATTTGGTGGTCTGTGAAAGCAATTATGCTAGCTTCAGACAAGGCGCCTGTAATGTATATACATTGTTCTACTCTGCGACAACCTTTTTTCTTTTTGTTTTGCATTCTCAAATATCCTTCGGACGGCCCGAGTGCATCAATGACAGACGTCGGACAGCCCTAACTAAGCGTCATTAGCTAACTACGTAGTACACACGGCCGGAGTAATGGCGGGCATGAAAAATACATGCGTATTGGGGCATTACCGATATGTATTTACTACCTCAGTTACTCCGTACGTATGAAATTCTGTCGTAATCGACCACAAGAACCGGATATGGGCCTCGGGACGGTCTGTGCGCCGGAGATGGCCCAGAGTGCTGTGTGCACCCACACTCGGTCGCCCAAGGATCGCACCACCAGTTCCTGGACCACTAAACCAAACCCAATACGCGGCCTTTACCGTTTACAGTAATCTATAATTCAATTAATTTAAGCTCACTAACCAACCAAGGGTCGAACTTTTGTTGTCCTCTCTCCTCTCTTTGTGTACCTCGTCAATGCCGTTGGATCTTAACCTGCCAGTCCTGGGCCCCTCGCCAGTCAGACACTGGACGTGAAGCAATTATTTTTTTTGGTCTGTAAGTGCGACTTCATTTTCTTTCGTCAATCCACCCGTTCAATTTCCACCGCCAGGACACACCCGTGTTGTGGAATCCGTCGAAAGGGGCTGGCCGCATTGTCCGTGCTGGAATAAAGTACGTACTCTGGAGCCCGTATCCAAACAGCCACGTCTGGGGTACGACTAGTTGGACAACAGCATATAATTTGCATTTCTCATATGACGAACATCCACGACAGTATTCCGCACGTGCAGTTCGTTTACAATTATTTGTCGAGCTCCGTACTGACCATGACAGGAGTAGTCGTGATTTAGCTGCCAAGACCCAAGTTCAGCTGCATCCCATCCCACCCACCAGCTCTGTGTACAGACAACATACATTCTGGCGAGCCGTTCCACGCGACATTCCCTAGACCCCTGTCCACCAATCGACCGTCGTTCCTGCATGTCGCGCCGTCCTCGAATTCCTCTACAACTTTACAATTTTAGAAGCTCCGCCGTCGCTAGTCCGATCTGAACGGACCCAGAACGACCGAGCCATTTGTCAAGGAGTAGACATGCCCTGGCGGCCTCTGCCTCGCATTGCTTTCGCAGTTGCCATATACCCCTTTCAACCTTCTTCGCCGGCAGATCTCCCGCTCGAACTCGGCGATGAACTGTACATAATCGAACAAGGGGGCGCCAATGGCTCGTGGTTTCGGGGTTACCTTGTTGCGCCTCCTTCGCTGTTGGCTGGATTGACGAGCGTGAAAGGTCAAACCCTGGAAGCTCGCGTGTTTTCAGGTATCTTCCCGAGGAATTGTGTGGAGATTCGGGAATATCTGGGAGATGCCGAAGGTCGCAAGCCGTTGGACAACGGTGATGCGTCATTGATAAATGGGATTAATAGTCACCAAGAAGAACTCGTCAAACATCGCCAGGATACTGCTGACATACTGGAAGATGTCCGACACAACCCACGATCAGGTTCGGCCGCGACCTATCGATCTGGCTCTGTGCCGTTAACTCCTTCCTCAATCGTTGCGCGGAACCCGAACGGTTCTAAACCAGCTGCTCCGGTGCCGATGTTGAAGATTGGAGACGAGACACCCACATCTTATGAGGAGCCTTTGGTTGATGAGATTGCCTCGTCTCTGCGGGAATGGCATTCAACAAACCTCCACGAGTTACTCTTGACCCGACAATACGGGTCGGTGGAGACAATGTATAACGTCGTCTTAGACTTGGACTTAGCTAGGCGGCAACTGCTCCATGATGTGCTCACCTCCAAGGAGAAGAGCGCCGTGCGACAGACCACTGTGTGGAACTTGGTGCGCGGAAACAAGATGCTCACGGGTGAGGTTATTGTGCGAGACCCGAAAGAAAATGGTCGGTTGCTTACGGGAGACGACTCGGCGATCGAATTGACCAAACTCCAGTCGGAGATGAGTATGTTTGACTCGGATCCAAGGCATCAGGGAGACGCATCAACACTCCGTCATCTCCTGCTCGAACTCAAGACAATAGCTGGTTCTCATGCTGGTCCGGTCACTTTGTCTTTGTACCTGTCAACAAAGGCAGATAGCGGCGCGCTAAAGCCATTATCGGAAACCTACGTGCTAGAGATTCAGTCTGCAGACAGTTTCATGGCACTAGCTAATAGCAGCAAATTGAAAACTTTGTTCACGGAGCTATGTGCTGCGGATGTAGGCGACGGTGCCGGGGGAGAAGCTCATTTATATCTTGTTGTTATCGTGCAATCAGCTGAACTACCTCGGCCCTCTCTTCCATACGCCGCGCGGACATCGAGTTCTCGGGATGGCGGCATGAATCGCAATCCTTCCAACATGCATAGCGTCAAGGGTAGCGTCAAGGGTCGTCGCAGCATGGTTTGGACTGCCAAGTCTCCACGTCCTGGGCAGCCAGAAACCATTAGGGAAACTCCTCCGAGAAGCTCAGATTCTGCTAATTCCCAGGGCCAAGGGGAGAATGCCACGCTCAAAGATGCAACCGTCATACGTACGGTGGGAGCAGGTATCTTAGATGTTGCACATATCGTCAGACAAAATAGCGAGGCGGAGCATGTCATCAATATCTGGTCACCTCTAGGTGAAGATGTCGAGGAAGGTGGCAATGATCTCGAGGGCTTCGATGAGCTTATTCGAATCGTTTTACCAAGCTCGTCTGGTCGATATTTCAAGTGTTATCAAGCCTCTCAGCTTCACCTTCACTTCTATCCATTCATAGACTCCGATGCTGATGCTCTCGTGCGAAACAATCCCACATTAATGCATAATGTGACTCAAACCCGGAGAATGGGTTTCGCAGCTGCCCCGTCACAGCCGAGATCAGACATTTACTTGACTATTTCTCGTGCCAAATTCCCTTGGCCAGCTTTGCTCTGCCATCCTCAAACTGGACAAGTGCCTGTTCCCGTCCATACAGGCTTTCGCAACTTGCAGTTGACGCTTGAAGTTCGCAATGGCAGCGGAGCTCGTTTGGAGCGGTGTATCTTTGCTTCCTCCAATAGCACAGGTCACACTGCTTGGCGGACTACTGTCACGGATAGAAATTCTTCGTGGAATCAGACCATTCGCCTTAACATACCGACTGAACAGGTCCCAGGAGCTCATGTAATCATGAGTATAGCCGATGCACCCGAATTTCCATTCGCGCTTTGCTGGCTACCTTTATGGAATCAACAAGCGTTCATTCATGACGGACCCCATTCATTGCTTCTTCATGCTTATGACAAGGTAACATCGAGCGTGGACGAGGAAGGAAGAGGCGCATATCTTAGCCTCCCTTGGAGCTCCCTGCACAAAAATTCTTCCATTCCAGACGAGTCGGTGACAGGTCCGCTATCTACTGTTCACGTTGAAACAAATCTCTGCAGCACCGAATACTCTCAGGATCAAATCATATTGGGGCTCATTAGTTGGAAAAAACAAACTGGAAATGAGGTACTGGAGCTTCTTCGACGAGTCCTCTTCGTCCCACAGATTGAGATTGTCAAACAGTTACGAGATGTCTTTGATGCCCTGTTTGGAATTCTTGTTGAAAATGCCGGAGGCGAGGAATACGAAGACTTGATCTTCAACGCCTTGGTGACGGTATTAGGCATTACCCACGATCGACGGTATAACCTTGGCCCACTCGTGGATCATTACACGGAAAATCAGTTCAACTTTCCCTTTGCAACTCCATGCCTGATTCGAAGTTATCTGCGACTTTTACAATCCCATGATACCCCACAACAGTCACGAAATCTTCGTGCGGCATTCAAAGTTGGACGGCACTTGTTAAAGTTTATCATCAATGCTCGTGAACAGCAAAAGCTTAAGGAAGAGGGAATCGGTGTCACCAAGGTCCAACCGACATTCAACCGTGACCTGCATTCAATATTCAAGTCCCTTGAGGCATTAATGCGGAATCCGTCCCCGGTCTTGGTTGGAACGAAAACTCTAGTGGTGCAACATTTTCACTCGTGGCTTCCCGAGCTTACAAATGTCCTGCCTAAAGATGAGATTATTATGATTGCGTTGAGTTTCATGGACTCATGCAAGGATGTCAAAGGCATGCTCATCTTGTACAAGCTCATTTTAATTCAGAATTACACAAAGCTTGATGTTTTCGCATCCGGCGAGGATAGAGAAACTTTGATTTCATGTTGCTTCAGTTGGCTCGACCCATACTGGGGCAACACTGGTGAAGTCTCTGATCAGTACCGTGATCAAGTGCGTCTTTGTGCTTCAATTGTGGCGGAATTTTCGAAACAACCAGAACGGCAGCTATATACGTTTATGCATAAAATCACATCATCTTACTGTGCTGTTGTGTTAGAGGGTGTTGACGATACCGACTATCTCTCCATGCTCTATTCCAAATCATTCCCGTTCCAAGTCAAGGCCTCTGATCGCAAACAAAAATTCGATGAGGCGCTGGTTGAACTGGCTGGTCTGATGGCTGCCATCTCGAACATCCATGATCCAAAATTACCTATTCTGAAACCGGATGACATGGCATTGTTCATATTCAATTCTCTAGAAGCACATAGGTCTATAATAAGCTGCGAAGCTTATCCTGAAGACTGGTTAAGTCTGCACATATACAACCACCGTTCTGCTGTCAAGAATCTTGAGAATCTGTCGTCTATATTGATTGAATCCTTCCTCCCTCCTCCAGATGAGGCTGATAGCTTTGATATGAAACTGTGGGAGCTCTTTTTCACGACTCTGTTGAAAGTGGTATCAAGCGAAGCACTTGCTCTCGAAACGTTTCCCGAACAAAAACGCAGGGCAGTCTGGAAGATTGGTGGTGACGTTCGCGAACAGGGCGCTGCCCTGTTGCGACAAACCTGGGAAGCAATTGGATGGGAGACGAGCGAAGATGAGAGAGCAAAATACGCCCTGAACAAATTAGGTGGCTACCAAGTGCAATATGTCCCAAGCCTTGTTCCCGGAATCATCGAATTGTGCCTGAGCGTCCATGAAGGCCTTCGTCGGGTCGCCGTTGAAGTTCTACAGACCATGATCATCAGCGAATGGGATCTCACCCAAGATCTATCCATCATCGAAATGGAAATAGTCACTAGCCTTGATGTACTATTCCAGACTAAGCATATGAACGAAAGCATCACACAGAAACTTTTTATCACTGAGCTGCTAGATCTTTTTGAAAAGATTCAAGATTCTGACGAAGCTCTGGCTACGGATGCCAAGGGTTTGATAGGTACAATCGATGAACTGCTTGAACTGTTAGTAGCGTGCAACAGTGGCGGTATCACAGAAAGCCTTCATGCCTTGCGGCTTATGGAGTTTATGAAAGATATGGATCGGGAGGATATTTTCATTCGATATGTTCATGAGTTGGCCCAAACGCAAGCTACAGAGCACAACTACACACAAGCTGCTCTTGCCCTACAATTTCATGCCGATCTCTATACATGGGAACCAACAAGAATGGTTCCTGCGTTAACAAATCCGGCATATCCAGAACAGTCCGCATTTGACAGGAAGGAGGCTCTATATTTTAAGATCATTCAACATTTCGAAGATGGAAAGGCTTGGACACATGCACTTGCCTGTTACAAAGAGCTTATCGAACAGTACGAGCATATCGTGATGGATTTCACGAAGTTGTCTCGAGCACAGGGTTCAATAGCCAAGATTTATGAATCGATTTCCAAAGAAGACAAGGCGTTTCCCCGGTACTTCCGCGTTTCTTACCGAGGTTTGGGATTCTCAGCTACCTTACGAGATAAGCAATTCATTTTCGAGGCGTTGCCGAACGAGCGCATGGCATCCTTTACGGATCGCATGCAGAAACTACATCCGGCTGCGCAGATCACCTCGTCCCACGAAATTGAAGATATTGAAGGCCAATTCCTGCAGATTAGCGCTGTCAGTCCTCATAGAGAGGTTATGCATCCCGTGTATCAACGCTCCAAGGTGCCTCACTCGGTGCGCGAGCACTTGCTCATATCGGTGCCACTTCAATTTTCCCACACTTCGAAGCGCCACACTAGTGGGTTGAATGTGAAGGAGCAATGGGTTGAAAAGACCATCTTCACTACAGCGGAACCGTTCCCTAATATCCTTCGTCGAAGCGAGATTGTGGCTACCGATGTAGTTGAGTTGACTCCACTGCAGACGGCTATTGAGCGAACATGGCGTAAAACTCAGGAACTGCATTTGCTTGAACAACATGCTATCTCAGGCGATGACTCGACGCTATCAGGTTTGACGGAAGCTTTGGTGCAACTCCTTGACTTGGGAGCCACTCATTCAAGCTGTGTTGCGATTTATCGCCCTTTCTTGGCCAATGAAAAGGAGGATGGCAATAATGAGCCGGGCGAAGAGGAGGAAGATGAGGCTGAGCAGAAACCAATCGACCCACTAGAGAACGCACTTGCTGTGGCTTTGATCGACCATGCGCTTTCGATTAAGCGGTGTCTGTCCTTGTACTCTCGACCATCTCATCAAGCGACCCAGATCGAACTTCTTGCTAGATTTGAAGACGCTTTTGGACCGGAGATAGCCTCGCTAGCCGCACACGTGCAAACCCTTTCGCCCCCTCAGAGCGCCAACCCCTCCAGTAACCGGTCCACTCCACGGGCTAACGGACATGGCTCGGACCTTGCTGGGCGCTCATTCAGTCCCGAGCAGGAACTTATTCGCACATCCCGGTCTAACAGTCAACGAAGACACACTGCTAAGCCTTCTCTGAGTCACCGTATCAGTATCGCGAATCCGTTCAAGAGAGCCACGCACCATGCATCGTCTTCTGTAACAACGGCGAAGGATACCCACCAATCCCCAGATCTAAGGCAATTAGCAGATGCGCAATCTAGTCGCCAATCCATCAACCTCCAGGACCGTGACGATGACGCGGTAACAGTGCACTCCCGCGCCACGGCTAAGAGCGAGAAGCGACGAAGCTGGTTTGGTGGTAGTGATGCGAAACCGAAGCATAAAGCCACGCCTTCAGTAACTGGGGGGTATGCTGGTGAAGAGCAGGTAGACCAACAACGCAGAGACCGCTCAAGAGACCGCTCAAGAGCCCGCAGCGCGACGAACAAGTCAACCAAATCTCATGATGAATCAAACCAGCCTCGCATACGACATAGCAGACTAGAATCGAAAAAGAGTACACCCGTCTTGGCTACTGGTGGATGGGACACTGCCCAAACGGCATTGCCTCGAACATCTCAGTCTGACAATCGTCCTAATACGTCTGAGAGGTTCGGGTATCCTGACAAGAGCCTCACATCTACAGTGACAATATCAGCCGGTGGTTCCAATAGCCAAAGCAATGGCAATAATCCAAACAATAATGCTTCGACTGTTTCAACCGGAGGTGTCCGAGATTCCGTGAAGAAGCGATTCAGCTTACTGAAGGGCATCAACAAGAAAACAAGCCGCATGAATGTTCGCGAAGGCGGTGGCGTCCTAACCGAGTCTCTGCGTGAGGAGTGATAGTTTTGTTTCGTTCTTGCACCATTTTTGGCCTCAGATAATCACATTCCCTTCTATTTCCCTTTTTGGGTCATTACTTTCTTTTGATGTCTTACATGTTTACTTATTATTTGATACCAATCTCACGGGAAGTTGAGACACGGCGTCTTTCTTTGATGTATTCTTTTCATTTCATCCTGATATATTATTTTGAAAATGGTTTTTTCTGAATGTGTATAAACAACATAAACAATTGGTGGATTGATCATTAGGGGTTATTTCAATGCATTATCGTTCCTCATATAAATCATTACATCGAAGTTGTAATTATCAACTTAGATAGTTAAGCAACAGGCAAATCCAAATCAACCACCCATGGCGCATGATCAGCCTTATATCCCAACGTCACAATACTCGCATTCACAAACAACGTCTCCTCGCCAAATATGAGTGGCTCATCCGCATCGCTCGACATGTCATAATGCCGAGATCTATTCTTCATCACTGTCTCGAGATCTTCCTCCTCAATTTCAGTATTGTTGTCACTATGCCAGTCACGCCTTACGGCACCATACGCCTCATGGATATGCCCAAAGACATGCAACCGAGGCCTGGCCCTTCGACACGCTTTCAGGAGGTTGTCACATCCCACATTCTTTCCCCAATAGATCTTGTCCAGTATACCAGCCGGCGGGCCATGCGTAAGCATGATATCCACGCCCGGAAAATCAGGCACAAACTCATTGACGCTCGAAGCTATTGGCGCAGGATTAGGGTTAAATCGATCTTCGTCCCTCTCATACGCAAACGCCCATCCGCAAAACTCTGGCGTATATGGCGATGCATAAACAGTAAACTTAGCACCGTTGCTCTTCAGCGTAAATGTTCGAACCTCTTCTTCCATATACACTATCCCCGCCTCTTTGGCGGACTCATCCGTATACAACGCTCTAATCGCATCCACATCTTCAAGCCGCCCAGATCCATGCCTCCTCACCCCCCGCTCTGCATAAAACTTCCTGTCATGCGTCAGGTCGTGGTTTCCCGCAATAACGATTTTGATTTCTGCATCCACGTCGTGCTTCAGCATGTCTACGATCACTTCATGCTCGGCCTGACGGCCGATGGTAGTCAGGTCGCCGGCATGGAGGAATATGTCGGATTTGGGGAGGGGATGTCTGTATGGTTTGTGTATGGAGGAGGATGTATGGGGGGTTTGGGTGTGGGTGTCTGAGATTATGCAGATGCGCGTTTTTGCTGTTTTTGAACTTATTGCCATTTTATATGACTTCAGGATGATGGGATGTATGGCCAGACCAGACACTATTTGGTATATATTGGCTGTTGCTATGCTCAGTCAGGCGTCCAGGATAGGTCGATGTTCCAGGTGTCACTTCTTGTATGCTCGACTGGTTGAGAAAATTAAGAATGAATAAGTTCAAAGGTGAAGGTGTTGATGTGGAATAGCTAGCTTTGTAGAACGTCTTTATGTAGTATAACTAACTAACTAACTAGTAGTAACTACCCCAAGCTTATATGGAGTCAGCCCCACTGGCGTGACCCAGATAGGCAACGATAATTGGACAGAGTCATGAGAACTTTTCTTACTCTAGAAATTAACATATCATTTCCGAAGAAGGAATAAGGCAAAGAAATCGTTCCATTGAGATAGTCGAGCTCTACAGACATTTTGCATCCGCAGATGCCCAGATCATAAACATGATTTTTTGTTTCTGGAAAGGAATTGCTGAATTGCAAAACTCCAATACCACCCATCCTAGCATGCGAATTTTTTGTAATTATGTGTGGAAGTGAAAACATGAAATTTATTTGAGGCTATCCCCTCGTTTACTTCCTGATCGCACGCTGGTAGAATGCCAACTCCTCACCCTCCAAGATGTAACCATCAACACGACCGCTCTGACCGGGGCGGGACGAGATAACAGCGTACAAACGACCGGCCTCGAACTGCCGCTCCAAAGCATTCTCAACCTTGCCAGAGGCGGCGAATCGGGCAGCCTGCTTGCTCTCGACGCTCTTGCTCTTCTTCTCTTCGGCGACCTCAGACTTTTGCTGGCGTCTTCGGCCAATGGGCTGGCCGTAGTGTGCCTCGTACCATTGTCTGAAGGGGGCGGCGTCGACCTGGACAACGGCGGAACGGGTGAGGGTGTTGGTACGGACGAGTTCGTTGTTGGAAGGGTGGAAGGCGACGACGATCACGCGGACCTTGCGGGAGATACCCTCAGATCCCCAGGAGAAGTTGCCGGAGTCGAGACGGAGACCACGGTACTTGGTGTTTCCACCACGGGTGCGGACAAGGTGAACTCGCTTGGGGCCAATACGAGTGTTGGCTGGCTGACGACCCTTCTCGAAAGCTCTGTTTGAAACTTGTAAGTGCTGTTCTTCCACCGTCAGATATGAAATCAATCGTACCTCTTCTTGCGGTAGGTGGCCCTCTTCGCACCGGTGGCCGAGCGCTTGTGGCGGGAATCACGAGAAATACCCATATTGGCGTTTGATAAACAGGACCACTATATCAGTTAGTTGATATGTTCAGGCCAAATAGCAACACAAATCGTAGCAGAAAATCGTGGCAGAATTGCAATCAAAATTGGTCCCAAGGGAGTATGAATATATCGTATCGACCGTGAATATGCAATTCACCAGGCAAATTTTTTTCGTTCTTCTTGTGTCTTGCACACCTCCTCTTCCTTCTTCCCTTCATATGTCTTTTGAGCCTGAGAAACACAACGCACGACGACCGATAAAAAAATCCACACTCGTTGTAGAACCGAACCGAGAATTGCAACAAGCCGTAGATTTCCTGGATAAAATAAATCGCAATAAATCGAATCAATCACTAACCTCGAATAGTTGTGGTCGTTCACCGGAACAGCGCGCTGGGATGTCGTTAAGTTGTCGTGGTCGAGATAGTCGATTGAGGACGGGTCTTGAATTTCGTGGTCGCAGTGTGCCTACCGAGAACTTGCTCGCTTAGTGTGCCCTACTGGGCTAGCTGTAAGCGGTTAGTATGTTTGCTCGATCTAGTCACGTGGACAGCCAGCCAAGACTCGTCCGGCTTTTTTGCCTGAGCCCTGAGGCACCAACAATCAATTGAGTTTGCTCGATCTACTCCGCTAACTTATCTACGTAACTTACTTAGTGTACATAAGTCAACTAGTACGTACATAGTACACCACTTGTTCTCTGTAAAAGCCGCTTCTTGTTTGTTGAAGAGATTTCAAGATTCAAGATTGCACTCATTAGTTGTATATGTTTGTCGTCATTAGGTACAGGTTGATTTTAGCCCCAGGAATATACAGACACTACCCCCTCAAATTCGGTTTGTGCTGTGCCTTCAACGCCCTCTTCTCCTCAACCAACGCATCAAACCGCTGCAATGCAGTGAACCCTTCAACAAAATCATTCAACACCCACAAAAACCACAACCTTGACCCAATCGCTACATTATGAGGACGTAATCTATATATCGACATATGTATAGCTTCGATAGAATGAATAATGACCATACCGCCTATAACCAGCGGCTGAATCTTGTAGCAAAACGTCGCGAAGTCGGGGACATACTGAAGTAAACGCGAGTATAGCTCGGAACCAGGTTGAAAGTTCGATCGGCGCGAGAATGCGATGAATGTCACCAGACAAACGGTAAACATGAATGCACTAAAACCTCTGGGCCGTCGGTACTCCTGGATCGTGATGTCTGATTGACCCAGCGTCTTTAGACAGTGTTTGTGCATCTCAACGACCTTGTGTCTAGCCTCCTCGTACCCGTTTAATGCCGGCTCGAATGGCACAAAGAAGTTCGTCCGTGACGATTTTGCGCGGTCGGGATAATCGGCAGTGGAGATGGTCATGCCAGACAAACGGATTTCTTCAATTTGGGCGGTTTGCGCTTGGGTGTAGGGGACTTTGTTGTATATGACGAGAAACATGGAAAGACTATCGCGGTGGTCGCTGTTCATGTGGGATACGATGCGTTGTTTTTGGATTTGTTCTTTGCTGTTGGGTTCATTCTGGCGTTGGTGGAGGGCGGCCTCACTTGAGCCGGTCGTGCTGCTCATTGCGCCGGTAGTCACTGATTCTGATGAGGTGGGGGTTTCAAGAAATAGATAAAAATATCTGAACAGCACGGATACACAGAGTACATGGTCGAGGAGGAGGAGGAGGAGGTTTAAAGATCGACGGGGTGACTTGGAACTTGGAAGAAGCGGAGATGAACAGCCTCGGCCGATTTCAGCTCCGTCTACTCTGTACGGTGGAGCATAACTATGAAGGGCTGCACATACCGTACAAGAGATTTGATATGAGCCATGACAACTATAGCTAGTGAAGCCTTTTATATCATCTAGTTCAAAGCTATTGACAACAGATTGAAGCCTCGAAATTTCCAAATGAAGTTGTAAGTAGTGACTTGTCTGCCTTAGGCTGAATCAGTCGCTGGAACAGCTCGCTCTCTTCAAAATCGTCCATGATCGTACAACGGAGTCTTCGAAAGACTTCTACTCTAACGAGTGAATAGCAGACTAGCCTCTCCATTGTTCTCGTATCGCTTCTAAATTAAAATGATTGGAAGCAATATTTTAAGTTAGGGTGGCTCTGCAACTTACTCATTAGGGCTATTAGGGCCAATTCCGTCCGTTTAAGATAGTGCAGTACATTGGAAGTCTGGTGGCCATGCAGATGAGTTTGTTGCCCGGGTCGTTGAAGAGTATCTTCTCTAGGCTTCAATGTATCATCTTGCTAGGTAGCATAATATTCAAGTCCTATTGTTAATCAGGACATGATTTGAATGAATGACATAAGTTCGTTTCCTTCTCTAGTAGTGTAGTACTAATAACATAACCCACCTACTCCGTATTCAATGCTATATCCGAACAAATCAAAGGATTATGTATATATATATATGTATGTATCAAGCAATTACAAGCCAGCTATACTCATCAAAACATACCCAACCGTCACGACAATTACAAATGAAACAAGACTACCTGGTACACCCCGTGTAAGGAAGTGGCTGACGCGAAGGTATCGTTGTCCTGTTCCAGGGATTTCCATCATGATAGCCGCTATCAACCACGTTAGCGAATTTCCTAGTAAAGATTCAGAAGGGACGGGAAAAGGACGTACTCATATTAGGAAACCCGCTGGTAGGCAGGCCCATTGCAACAGAACACATCAACGCGCTCGTCATAACGAGCAGATTCGGGTGAGGGTTTTCCATTCCAACGCCTACTTGTTGCACGAGCGGGAGGACAATCAATGCCGCAACGGTGTGCGAAATGAACGTCGCCATGACGAGGATCAATGAGGAAAACACGAGTAAGACACCGTACAGACTGAAGTGGGCGACTCGTTCAGTGATCGCTCCTGCAATAGTATGCAGTAATCCCGAAGATGTAACAGCCTTTCCAAGCACCAGTCCGCCCGCGGCGAGAATGATGATGGTCCAGAGGAAATTGTTAAAGTCTTCCTTTGTCAAGATACCGCTGCCAAAGAAAAGGACCATGGGGATAATGGCGATTACGCCCATGTCGCCAAAGACGGTGTCGAGTTGGTGGCTGAAGCACCAAAGGACGATTGTGATGAGGGTCGTGAGGGTGACGAACCATTGTGTGCCGGTGAAGCTGTCTTTGACGGGCCGGATGGGGACAATTGTTGTGCCGCGGCCGGGGTTAAATGTAACCAGGAGTATAATCCAGATTGCTAGGATGCAAAGAATGCACACGGGTATTGAGATGAAGAACCATGTTCCCCAGCTGATTGCTGGGTACATGTTTTCCAAGGCAATGATGTTCTGTGGTGATGCGATTGGTGAAGCCGCACCTCCAACATTTGCTGCCAAGGCAATTCCCAGAATGAGTGCTTTTGAAAAGTTGGACTCTGGAGGCAGGTTGCGCAATAGCGGCTAGAACAGTTAGCATGAATCACAGACCACAGTAGAGGAGAGACTAACCTGGATAATCGAGTAGCATAGCACTGGAGCGGCGACGTTGCTGATCCACATGCTCAAAAACATACTGACGAACATATTCGTAATCAGAACAATGCGAGGACTCGTTCCTGCTCTGCTCAATACAAACGTAGCCATTCGACGAGCAATGTCATACTTGGACAACGCCGCAGCAATGGTAAAACCTCCAAGCAGTAGCATAATGACGGATGTCCACATTGATGCAAAGACAGCTTTGGTAGCTGCATCTGGCGCCAATCGTGCATGTGGTTTTTCTTCTGATCGCATAACACGAAGTATCACAACCAAGAACGGAATCAACAGTGACGTGACAAACAACGGAATGACCTCAGTCGCCCACAGAAGACTGACAAAAACCAGCATCGCCAAACAATTCTGCTGCTCGGGTTTCTCCATGATTGGCACCGAGAGCAAGACGGCAAATATTATCATAATTCCAACCAATGAAAAGAAAGATAAACTGCACACCCATTCAGGAAAGTACCAACGGCCAAGAGGTGTCTTGATTTCTTTGCCTCTACTTTCGATATCGCCTTGACGCTGTGCCGTTGACGGATCGTGGTCACCGCCAAGCAACGTACGACGAATTCCCATATTCGCTGCTTGCGCTTTACGCTCAATACCAATCATTTCTCTCCAGACCGTGTTCCTCTCCCAGACGACGTGCTCTCGCAGATGAAGCCGGAGCTCTCTCCTTGCGAGTGCCAAATCGCCCCTGGTCACAATCTCAGCATAGACCTGTTCCATATGGCAAATGTTTTCATCTAGATGCTCTGCTGTTGCATCTGTAAAAGGATAAGCCGGCGAAACAGTGCCATTGATATAGGCCCGTCGTAGATTGCGATCCAAGATCTTGTCGTATTTTTTCAATGCCTTGGAGAAACCCGTTTTGTTGAGTAGTATGTACGATTTCAATTCGCACAGCGAAACATAGACGCTAATCACCCGTTTCTTCAAAGCAACACCCGCGTTATAAAGATCCAACACATGTTGATCATGTTGCTCCTCTTCTTGTCGCGAGTTACCAAGATTCCATAATCGGGAGTCTCCCATGTCGCTTGGGTACCCATCAGATCTATCACCACCGGCAACATCCCGAGATCGTCTCCGAGATCCAGGTCTTCGACTCTCTTCTACAGGTGATTCAGGATCGTCACTGTCGTGGTCATCCTCGTCATCGTCCTCCTCGTCACCTATCGAATCACTAATCGTACTCTCGCGCCGATTCAGACCCAAGCCCAAGGAGTGTAGAATACTCCCCGTTCGTGGCCTTGAGCCAATACTCAATGTTCGAGATTTAGTCACCGCTTCAGTCACAGGTTCCATACCCAATCCATCCGTACTGGCTTTATATTGAGCTAGCTCCTTGAGGACATCCTCAACTTCGCCGAAGATAGTGAGTTCTTTAATCCGGTAGAACGAGCAGATTTTCTCCATCTCCGCGTCTAGAGCTCGTCGGAAAATAGTGTCCGTATCGACTGATGTGTCGAGAAGTGGGGAGGACTCGGAGTCAACCGCGCCATGGCTGTCGGGGTGGTGTACTTGTTTCTCGAGGTTGTAAATTCTGTATTCCACCGTTAGCAACCAAACCGGCACGATTAGACATCAAACATACAATTTCTTGAGGTTGTCATATGCAATATAATGAGTACTCCAGTCCGGGACCGAGTTGAATTGCAGACTATGAGAGAACTTCATATTGGCGGGGTCGTATCGGACAGGGGATTTCTCGAGGTGACGATGTCGCTTATCAAGAGCTTTCGCCCAGAGAATATGAGTTCGTAAACCGGTAGGCTTCTCGTCGTTGATGTTTTGTGGTTGCTGCACCCGATTTAAATACTCGGGCTGTGTCTGCAAAAGCCCAGTTCCCTCGTGATCTTGACTTCCGCTGAGAATGCTAGCTGTATCGTCATGTGAGACAAATCCGGAATTGAGCCCTGCCGCTGTACAACCTTGAGTCGTCGAGGTGGTGTGTGGTGTGACTCGCTCAGTAAGAGGTCGAGCTATCTGAGTATCTCGAGTAGAAGAAGAGGAAGGACCAGCCTCGAGCGAAACGAGCTCGATGTTCTGAGACGCCACGGCCGCGTTGATTGCAAACGGGACCCGATCCGAACTTCTGATGGTGGAAGTGTTGGAGCACAAAACGACTGTCGTCAGCCTCGATTTTGTCAATTCATGTCTGGAGCAGGCATCGGTCTCGGTCACTTGTGTGGGTTGTAGTCGTAGGCTCCACTGCTTGGTGTCTTGACGACTTCACGAGATACGTCGAGGCGACCAATAGGAGGACGGTTAACTTGCACTGCGGTTGCTGCGGCTGTTAGAGCCAATCAAAGAAACGTCGACCAGTCAGCCAATAGCAAGCAGTTGTACATCAAAGTCAAACAAATTGGGCCTAGACAGCTCGATACGAGGTTTGATATCGAAAATTAAGTGTTGATCGGGATGATGGACAGAAAAATACCACTTGTTTATGATAATGTACATTTTGAATATAGATAATACGTATACAAACCAAACCCATGCAGCAAACAAAACCACAGGTTTACCGCCCTCCTGGAGGAGGCCTCAACTGCAAGTTAGATCTACCGGCAACACCAATCTTATGAACATGCTCCCTCTTCTCCCACACACCGCTTCGGCCCTCCGCAACAGCAAGAAGCTCATTGGCAACACGAACAGCCAACTTGCTATCCTTTCGCTTCTCTGCAGCCTCTAAGATCCAGCGGATGGCTGTTCGGCGTCTCTGGCGCATTGCGAGCGGGACGGGCATGGGCACTGAGGCACCACCACCAGCGAGACCTTTCTGTTGACGGATTTTGATTAGGGGGGCGACGGAATCGACGAGCAGGTTGAGGTATATCACTGGGTTGAGAGGGAGCTGAGGACTGGGCAAAGATGTAAGAAGGCGTCGTCTGGGGTCGATTTTGGGGGGAGCAGATGTGCGAAGAGTGTCGAGAATGAACTCCATATCCTAGAATCCTATGTTAGCTATGACCCAGTCAAATCCTCAAGATGTAAAAGCTACCTTCTGAGCACGACTGAGCTTCCCATCCTCCATAAGCAATTTCGTGAACTGCTCAACAACAGGGTCATATCGACTCTTGTAATTCTCCGTCTTGGGTAGAGGTGCCGGCATGCCAAATTTTAGGCCTGGGAGGTTCTCGGCGGCTCGTTCCGTTGCGAGATCGATCATGCTTGCGACAGTAGCTATCGATGGGTCCTCGGCTCTGGTAGGTTGTTGTGTGGCTTCTTGAAAGAGTCGTGCTGATGTAGAATACGAGCGTGTTCCTTTCTTGGCTGCCTCGTCTCGGATCACCTTGGGTGCGTATTTCAGGGCGTCTGCGTCTCTTTTCATAATCTTTCAAGGAACAAAATGTTAGTAACAGCCTTGTGCTTTTGTTTTTCTGAAAGATAAAAGACTAACCTCGTCAATCGGCGTACCCTGCTCCAATTCCGGTGAGCCAGGTGCGTTTCCATCACACTTCTTCCCATGCATAATCTTATCAATGGCTTCGGCCTCCTGACTAACATGAGGTAGCACATCTTGAGTAGGGCCCTTTGGCTGCTCAGATTGTTCAGGGATATTCTTCTCTGACTTTGATGAGTATAACCGTTGGGAATTTTGTTTCATATATGAAGACCATCCACTGCACAAATTGATGGGAGATTGTGTGCCCTGGCGAGATGTTATGGTGAGCGACTGGTACTGTTGGCGGAGAACATTTCTCGCGGTGAAAAGATTGATACGGGGCGCCATATTTTTGATGGCATTCAGATTCCCTGCGACCTTATTGATTGAGAAAATTGATTTTCGGACTTGTCCGTCTGCAGAGTGCCTGGTGTGGCTCGATTCTGCGTTGACTGAGCTTCTGAAGTAATTGCGGGCTAATCCAAGATTCTTGTTGGGGAAATTGATTTTCCGAACCGGCCACCATCCTCGTCGTCGATTGGCTGTTAGAATAGATACATCTACAGGACGATTGAAGCACTACGATATTGGCAGCAATTTGGTTGAATTAAGATAATGATGCTAATATTCCTTAAATATTAGAAAGATACACCGAAAAAGCCACCCAGTTTGTAAATATAGGTATACACAGGGTTTTCATGATGGAGATTTTTTATCAGCAAAAGGTAGCAACAATTTCACCTCGTTGCAACTGGCTGGACATATTTTTGTGCAAGAATCCGGTCCCATGTCCCAAGAGACTATGGATATCCTTCATCAGCGGACAAGAAAGTTTCCCTATTGTTAGACTCTCATTACCAGAACGAGAATGACTTTATGAAGCGGTATCGTCTGGGTAGACATAGAAAGCAATCGCCAAAATGGCATACCTGTGCAATCTATTAGTCACTCATTCTCAAAGCTTTAGAAGGGAGGAGGTTGACATACATTCCGAGACACAATCCACCCTCTAGATAGTTCGACTTTCCATCCTGGATAAGGAAGATAACCACCAAAGCAGAGATAAAGAAAGAAACTGTTTCGAAGATATGGAAATGCAAAGTCATTTCCACGTTCATAATCCAGCCAAGAATGACCAGGAAGGGAGTAACGAAAAGGGCAATCTGCAGACTGCTTCCAATTGCGACACCAATCGCCAGGTCCATCTTGTTCTTGTAGGACACAACGACGGCAGTAACATGCTCAGCCGCATTACCCACGATGGGAATAAGAACCAAACCGATAAACGTCTTGCTCATGCCGGTCTTTTCAACAATACCCTCAATACTGCCAACAAGATACTCAGCACAGATGGAAACCAAAACTGTGACAATAATCAAAGCAATACCGGCCGCCAATGGGTTTAAAATATGCTCTTCGTGTTCATCTTCAGGTCTAGTCTGCTGGCCTTCGGTGTCGCTGGCAGACGTTTCCTCGAAGAGACTTGCGTGAGTTTTCAGCTGGAAGACCAAGTACATAACATAAAGAAGTAAGAGAATGATAGCAGTGCCACGGGAGAGTAAAAGAATGCTTCTCCTTGAGTCCTCAGGTGCAGTCTGGTACGAATCGGACATGGCTGCGAAAAGCGACGCGGGAATAATTAGGGAGGCCGACGCAACGGCCATCAAGGAAGACATGGTGGAGGCGACGGTAGAGTTGAATTCCTGTTCAGGGAAGCGAAGGCCTCCAACCAAGAAACAGCAGCCGAGAACGAGCAAGATATTCGACAGAATGCTTCCAAGCATACTGGCCTGGACCACACGGATTTGATTGTCTTTCAACGCGATGATGCTCACCTGTAGATGTTCGTTAGCCCTATCCCCGACAATCTGGAAAGTGAATTCGTCACGTACAATTAATTCCACTGCATTTCCAAAAGTCGCATTCATCAACCCGCCCAAGGTCTGTCCCATAGTAGCAGCGAGTTCCTCGGTTGCAAAGCTCAACAATGAAGCCAATGGCATGATGGCAAGGAAGTTCAAGACGAAGACTGTTGCAGCACTCCATTCCAGGACACCAGCGACGATGCCCAATGGCACAAAGACTAGCAGGACATTGACATAGTTACTCGCAAGAGTCAGCCATGTTAGATGCGCAACGAGCGCAGGCCATCTAACCCAGAACCGGGGGTCATCCCGATAAGGCGACTCAGAGTGGTGGTAATCTTCGATATATGTGCGAGGGTGGAGCAGCAACGAGTGCTCATGCACATCAGTTGAACCATTTCTTGTCATGATGCGCTGGGATGTGCCGACTCGGTGAAACTGTCGAAAGATGTTTCTCTGAGAAGAAGTAGATGTAGCTATAGGAAGGACCGGTTATCGCTAAGTCAGCAAGCTATGCCCGAGTGATGCTAATGCAGGGATGTTGGGCAAGATTCAAATCTGAGTCGACTGGTGACAGTCGCAGGTACGGGACATAGAATTGAGGAGGTATTTGGCATGGAATGACGGCCGGTGAGAATAATATAAACAATGATTTAAGAAGGAGAGACGGGTTTTGTGACTGAAGGAATGGCAGCAATAGCAGATGTTGAATATTGATTGCGAATATGGTAGGTAAAGCAATCAAGGTAGGATTGTTGGGGAGAGGAGGGGCGAGTAATATTGCTGCTACTCTTAATAAGGTAGACGTACCTCTGTCTGGACGACTCATTGTTGTCTGGTATGCCTGTTGCTGGTTCGGCGAATGAGAAGCTGGGAACAGTCCGACCAAAGTTTTCCAAGGCTTCCAAACTTTGATACTGCGGATAAATTGCTGTATTTGTCTGTATCAATACTGGTTGTATATATTAATTCGTCAATTGATCAATACGAACTGTTTGAAGAGCGAATAGATCTAGGATGAGGAGACAGAGGATGCGGAGAAGCTGGGTACAGCCACAGGCCAAGCGCGTCAATGCGAATACGTATACCTAGTCCGACTAATGACGATCAAGTGCCGTCGTGATCCGGTGAAATGACCAGGGCTAAACAAGTGCTACTAAGTAGTAAGCAGGTGTATCAAAATGTCACGATCGAAGATGGGGAGCACACAGAGATAAGCCAAGCTTGCTGGCTGCTTGCACAGCCCCAATGTCGAAGCTCTCCCATTGGCGGTGGCGGTGCCAAGCTCTCTGCAAGATATACTGTGCTCCGTAGTACGTAACTACGTAGTAAAAATTACATCATCATATGTACTGCGTACACGATCTTAACATGCCGTTACAATAGCGCACGACATTACACATACAATGTGCATGTACTGATACATAGTTCCCGTAATGCCATGACAATGTGTTCTCTGCTGACTCCTGAGAGTGTAGACTCGCACGTGACACACCAAGCCCTGACCCTGACTGCTAACCCTGACACTCTAATTATTGCGACGATCGCCAAAAAAAAAGGTTCTATGTTCAGAAGCAAATACATTGGTTAAAGGAGCGATAGGCCGAAAAAAGACAACATCAAAAGAATGTGCATGAATTTTGACTTAAACAATTCAAGAGTCCCGTTTTAGCTAGTTTCGACCTTTGAGTCCTGCAAGTTCGTTAGATAAAATCTGCCATGTTGGGCAATAGGTGAAGAAAAGAACATACCTGCAGCATATGCAAGATACCATGTACGTGTAGCTCCGCCATCAATCCAAGTCATGTTGAAGTTCGGCTGGCTGAAAAAGTCATATGCTTTCGCTGGGTCTATGATTGCCTGGTTGGCGTACAAGACCCCCTTCCAGCCACCAGAAGATACAGCAGAAGCTGGTGCACAGGCCCCTTCAGAGAATATGGCATCCCATTCTTGTCTCACGAAAGCTTCATTGCGAGTGTATGCGGATGAAGGTAAGAGGGGGAGCATGTGAATTCTGAGCATCGTCAGTAAAAGTCGGTTGAGTAGAGATGGTAGTAACAGTACTGACCCTTGAATGAACTCGAGATTGGCGCCAAAGTAAGTAGTATGATGTGCCTTGTTTTCAAACAGCTGCATACATTTATTAGCGATCGCCAAGTTAACAGGGCAGGGACACTCACGATCCCAGTCACTTTGTTTCCAATAAAGTTGCTTGGATGATTCGAATTATCACCTTCCATGAGGAAATAGTGTTTCAATGACCGTTTAAGCAGAGCCAGCATTAAATTTCCTCTGGCCTCCATGCTGTTGTCACCAATAGTCTTTCCCCACATCTTCACGGCGTATGCAAACATGGCATCTTCTGATGTGGACTCTTGATCCTTGCCATCAGCCGATTCAAACAGCCCCTTGGCCCATGAATGTCCGTGGTACCAATCGAAGGCTCGTGAAAAAGGGAATGAAGGATCGTTGGATGCGGGATTGCCCGCATCACGAACCAGCATGTTCACCCATGCTTTGTTATCATCAGTAAGCCAGGAGGGATCAAGGGAACCAATAATCGCTGCCGCATGGATAAAGTATCCATAGTGGAAATGATGGTCGTTGTAGCCTGAATTGCCAAAATCTTGATTGAGATCATTTGTCTCATAAGCAGCACTAGACACAACTCCTTTCCATGTATTATCATAAACAAGAGGGAATTGCTGCTCGTTGTTCACAAAGCGCGCAAAAGCCTTCTTGAGACCATCAAACGTGGGTGCAGCCCGGTCTGGGTCGTTGGCCAGTTTATGAACGGCATATACCAGAGTAGCAAATTTGCTCAAGACCTTGCCACTATAGTACATACTGTTCAAGTTACTTTGATGGTCGATGTCGGGTGTCAACTCGATGTCCGCAGCAGAGGAGATCGTCTGCTGAACATCCGATGAGAGGGTATCAACACTGCCAAGAGATGGTGACCAAGGTGCAAAGCCAATATCAATTGGAAGATTGCTTTCAACCATGGTCCACTTATCAGCCGCCACAGCAGACATGTTTCCTTTGGTGGTAGAGCGTAATTGTAGTGGTTGCAATGCAGCCCGTGTTTGTGCATCAAACGACTCGACGTGATGGGGTAAAGCAAATGTCAAAAGCGGTTTATTGGCAGCACTCTGGCCAGCTTTTTCCCAAGTCAATCCATATGTACCAGTGTAGTCACTAACCGCTCCACTGATACTGGCAGATCTAGCGTAGACACCAGCACTTCCATCATACACAGTTTCGCCCGTAAGACCTGCGGGGTTCTTCGCGACTTGTATGATACCAGAGAACCCCATCGGTCCTTTAATTGTAGTACTTGATTCATTGAAGCTGAAAACTGGGTTGAGGCCATCGTCATTGTCAGGCGTGACATAAAACAGCCAGCTCTTGCCATCTGCCAGAGTGACCCGGTACTTGTATGTTCCTTGACCGATCGCACCAACACACACCAAGTCCCGAAATGTGATGCAGCTTTGTACGAGGGGTTGCAGTCCCGTGTAAATGCCCGTCACAAAGCCCATGCCCTGCAGCACGGGGAAAGTAATGCTTTTGCTTGGCTGGTTAGAAGGCCGCAGAATGACATCTACAGAGAGCCCTGTCAACCGGTCGGTGTTCAAAATAGTAGAAGGGCCCAGTTCGCTCGCAGAAAGAATGACAGACTGGAATCCAATGGGATTCAGATAATACTCTACTGGGTTTTCTGGGAGTTGCGCGCTCTGATTGCCATACACTAGTTGATCTATGTCGGTATGAGAGATGGCCAGTCCCCAACTCTGGGCATTACCACTGCCCCTTGGCCATCCCAAAGCATAAGGATGAACGAAGGAATATGTGGTCTGGTTTCCTAGAAGGAAGTTTGTATAAAATTTGTTCGTTTCAATAGGAGCAGTTGTCTCCACCTAATTATATCTCATTAGCGATGAATGCTGACACGACAGGGTACTACCTACAATCCCAACTTTCGGCACAGGGTGGGTGTCCTTTACGGCAATGTTTGTAGGGACAGCGTCTAAGGAGACTGCCTCAAAGACATCTTGTCCATCCATTCTAAAGAGAGGTGCAGCGACTTTGGTGGTAGAAGATCTATGAATGGAATTGCTGCTGCTGTGTGTGTGTCGGCCTGCACCTGATTGATGGACAGTAGAAGTTACGGTGACGGTAACAGTGACTGTTCCTACTAGAGCGGTAGCAAAAGGAGCAAAATGCCTAGTGCCAGGAAATTCGCCAAGCCCTTCTATAGGCTTCTTGATAGTAATGGAGGGGTATGGAAAGGGTTGTAATGATGGATGTCCCTCAGTCTCCAATTGAGATTTGTATTCCTAGGTCTTGTCAGCATCGTGGCAATAGTAACCCTAGAAGTGATGTATCTGCGTACTCCCTTGGTTTGAATATTGAGTAACCTTGCAGTGTTTGGAGGATATAGTGTGGTCAAGCTCGTGGCGCTTCGAATCCCAGATAGTGAGCTTTTTGGTAGCTAAATATCATAATTAGTACATATATTGAAACGCATACATGCAAGAGAGGATCATACCGAATCTGCTGTTCGCGAGGGGGGGAGCTGCGGAAGGCAGTGTATGCCTTGGATGTTTAGAGACCATATTAGTATAGTGTTCAAAATGACAAATAAATAACGATTCATGGTGACGGTTTATGGGGAAAATTTTTCAAAACGAATGGCTTTTTTATGTATAGCAAGTGAGTGGCAGCCTCATTTGGTGTAGACTTTCATCTAGCTGGAGCACATTGAATAAACGAGTCACAAGGTCCTCCTCTTCTTTCTTTAAGGAGCCATAGACTATAAACAGGCAAAGACGCAGTGGTGTACAAAAACAGCCACGTTTGAAACGAGTGTGAAAACGATCAGTTCTAGAACCGATTCAAGAAAGCAATGCATCCGTAGACATATTATATCGAATCGACGTTTGTTGACGAGAAGGACAACGCATGGCCAGCATGTCGTTTGCATTGGATCGACAAAGCACTCACCTGTCGGAGATCAACTAGGATCTGAAGATCGCAAATAAACCAAAGAATGTTCGAAAATGAAACAAGGTCTTGTTCCTGGCCGGATGAAGCAAGAGGGAAACAAGAGAGCAAGCCGAGGACGGAGATGGAGTATGTGTTGCGGCCAATGGGAAGCTCCGCTCCCCACCACTCTCCATACCTGACGATGACTGGCATACCCCGGATAGACTCTTGAGAAATCGTATCTATTAGCGTGAATTGGGGTCTTATGGCTATTATTGAGATCGGCTCTAACAAGAGCAAGGGGTTTTTAGGGTTCTCTGTTTCAGTCGTTGTACAAGTTTACAAGAAGCCGTCCACGGTCCGCTTTCATCCAACCCTGGAGGAAGCATTTCATTCCCAGTTTTTGACTTACGTGGAAGCTCTGGAGCGGTTTCACGTACATTCAATAAGCATGCGACTAGTTGGAGAAGTGCATATGGCCTCGAGACGTGGTTCTTGCTCAGTAAATTCAACGTCAACTTCTGAGAGGCTATGACCCTATCCTATCCCGTGGGTATACAATTATACAATAGAAAAAGCAAGGTCCCAAAAAAATGTATATTCATGTTTCATCTGCAAAGTCTGCCGAGAGTGTTATGAAAGAGGTTTTCCATTGTCCTATGCTAAGTGTGAAGTTGACAAGACTTCCAGTGATATATATACAGAATATGCGACGACAGCCGCCAATGCTTCCAAACCATAGACTGATCACATAAGAGGCCGTTGCATAGGCTTGATAATGCCTTGCTTGATAAGTACACGAGGTTTGGTAGCCTCGTGGAAAGTGTCCGAGGTAGACCATTCAGGGCCAATGGGCTGACGAAGGGACCTCTCATATTGCTGTCTGGTCTCGAAAGGATGCGGGAGTTGGGTGGCCATGTATTTCACGTTCTAGACGAATATTGTTAGTTTCTTTCAGAAATAGCACGAAAAGCAAGAGATGTAGCATACCTTCTTCATTCGCTTCTCATTGATGATGACATGTCCAAGTCTCGCATCTTTACGCTGTTCAGGTTTGATACCCTCGACTTTGGTAAGGAATTTCTTCTGGCGCTTTTGCTGCTTCTTGCTGATACCAGCACCAGTCCAGCTGCCCCATCCCGGTAGAGTGTTATCGATGACTTTGTCACCTTCTTCCTCGATAGTTTCCTGTTTTTCACGTTCAAAGTCTGCCACAACATCGTCTCCAGCAAACGCTCTCTTCACAAGATCGTGGTTTGTAAATAAGACTGGGACATTCTCGTCGTCGCTGTCGCTCCCGGACTCGTTATCTTGAGTGCTGATATGATACTTCAGGCTGCTGGCTTTCTGTGGTTTTTGTCCGCTCGAGACTTTGCTGGCATTGCTAACAGCTGCCTGTTCCTGATCACCAACAGAAATATTTATACTCTCGTCAGCATCATTGGTTTGACGTTTCCTGTTTGCCCTAGTATTCTGTACTAGCCAGGGATTTTCAATTTCCTTGTCCGAGTCTTCCATAGCCGGCCGATATTCACTCGCTTTTGCGGATTTGGTGTCGACGCTTCTCTTTGTTTTGCTGCTTCCTTTGTTGTAACTGTTGGAACCATGTTCCGGGGCGCTTGTGGCTTCATTGCCAGGTTCTTCGTCCTCTGAAGCAACGGTCTCTTCAAACTCGTTCTTGCTGCGGGATGCAGCTAAAGTCTGTTTTTCCGCTGGTTTAGAGCCGCCGAATTTCATTCGGCCTCCCTCTTCCTCTTCGGATTCATCTTCATCTCCTCCAT
Organism: Talaromyces marneffei; assembly: GCF_009556855.1. Taxonomy (NCBI): domain Eukaryota; kingdom Fungi; phylum Ascomycota; class Eurotiomycetes; order Eurotiales; family Trichocomaceae; genus Talaromyces; species Talaromyces marneffei. The sequence continues at coordinate 1,970,789 of NC_072353.1, read as the reverse complement.
TAATTTCACGGCGTAGTTTTCGAATCTCTTCATCATTCTGTTGTTTGCGTCCTGCTTCCGCTTTTTGCATGAAACTCATACCCATCAATTTCGAATGTGGCCGAGTCGATTCCGAATCGTCCAGACCTATAAGGGCATCCAAATCTTTATTCAAGATTCGCGCCTCGGCGTCAGAATCGGCCTCTTCATCCCACTCGTCGTGGTTATCTTCCGATTCTGAGCTTGATGACCCAAGATAGTCATCACCATCTGCCTTGACGTTTCGTCCTTCAATTCGTTTTTGCAACTCCACGTCCCTCCTGGCCATGTCATGCATACTGGAACGGGCATCTTCGTCCCATGCGGTACGCCCGGTCTCTTTCATACTCTTTGCCCATTTGCTGTCCCTGTGTTTGGTGCTCATTCTGGCCTCTGCTCGACGACGGTCGTAAAGTTCCCGTTCTTGTTCGTCAGGGTCGATGCCGGCATCTATTAAAGCCTGTCTCTCCACTTCTTCCAACTTTTCGCGCTCCTTTCGATGAACACGGCGGTATGATTTACTCTTGATCTTCTTGATCCTCTTTGCTCGTACTTCTTCACGGAACAGAAGGTCACGGCGTTTGCGAAGCTCTATATTTCGGGCGCGGACTTCCTCAAGTGACATTTTTCGGGTTTCCAACTCCTCGGCGGCCTGGAACTGCTTCTCAGCAGTCTTCTCGTCAGTTGCTAGACCACTTTCAACAAGAATTGACTTGATTGTGCTTTCGAGGTCTGTCTTCGGTTCAACTGGCCCAAGTCTCGCGACTTGCTGCTCATGAGGGTCAGGAAGGGGAAACGATATGTGTTCGGCCTCTCTGTTCGCTTTCACTGTATCTATCCACCGGTTCAACGTCTCCTTGCTCTTTTCGTAGGCTGCTGTTCGATCTATTTTATCTTGTTGTCTTTTAGCCAAAGGTGCAGTCAGCTTTCCCGGAGCGCTTGATTTGGCGCCCTGGCCCGTAGTAGTTGAGCTCAAATGTTTCAAGGACCCTTTAAGTCGCGAATCCGTTACGGAGGATAAGAGATCAGACACGTTCAATTTTCGAGTGGAGGTCAATCCATATTCTGTTGGAGCACCATTCTCTTGGCCCTTGATTTTTCGTTGTTGGGATGTAGTTCCGGCGTTGCTGGTTCCCAGGGAGCTCACGAAATCCTGAAGCTTGGAAAGCCCATCCTCTTTCTCGTCGACCTCGTCGTCAGACATAGAAATATCAGTATCCTCGCTTTCATCCTCATCGCTGCTTCCGTCTGAGACGCTATCGGAACCAGACTCATCCGATAACTCATCCACTGGCTGTCGCTTTTTAGGCTTTTTGGAGGTTTTGGATGTGGCCTTGCCATTCTCATCCTCATCCTCCCCACCATTCATGTCCCAAGCGGTAGCCAAGTCCACTGCATCTTCTCCTAAATCATCGTCATAGTCTTCTTGGTCGGACTCGAAATCGGAACCAGAACCCTCGGAGAGATCGATTTTCTGACGCTTGACAGTTTTAGGCTTCCGTTCGGATTTGGCGTTCGACTTGGAAGAGCTTCCCCGGAATGTGAAATCTTCAAAACGCTCTTCATCACTCTCACCAAGGGCCTCATCACTGTCAATGTCACTGTCGTCCTCGCTATCGACTTGCCCTATTTTCCATTCATGACCTTCACTATCGCTTCCGTAGTCTCCTTCCGATGCGCCATCTTCGTCCGTTCTGCGACGCTTCGTATCCGGCTCGTCCTCGTCCTCGTCATTTCGCCGACGTTTGGGGAAATCTTCAACTTCACCCAACCGATGAGCTCGAACTTTTGTCTGTGTCGGGAATTCGTGTTCCGCAATGGCAAGCGCATTCAAGCCTTTGCTTCGCTTCCTCTGTGTTTTCGGTTTCGGGGCATCATCATTGCGTGACTTCAAAATATTTGATTTTCTGCCCGTCATGATTGCGATCGGTTGTTGGAATGACCACAAGGAAAAAGATCTCAGGTAGAAATAATTTGTTGTTTCCAGATTGATGTGGGGCCGACAACTTATTTTTTTTTCCTGCAAGTCCGACACCTCCGATTTTGATTGGCGGAGCCGCTTCTCCAGTGTACTCCGATGTTAACTAACTATTTATTCTTGAAAATATTAACTCACACGATTGCATTTTTAAGATTTAAAATGGCAAAATGAGCCTAGGAGGATAGCATCATTCGTCCAGGACAGTGACAAAAAACCCCATAGCGTAACCATACCTTCTAGCCAGATAATCGCAAGTATTTACCTCAGTACCTCACCTAACCCCAAGCCCTGCCTTCGGTTTCGACATTCTAGTCGGGCAAAGACACGAGGTTTCACGACACCAAGGAATCCCCCAAGAGCGGGTTGTTCTTTGAGTTTCATGTCTTAGCACGTCAAATAAATTGTCATACCATACGTTTTACCCTGATATAGAACTCGGTCATATCAAAATAGGGGATCTATCAATCGATAGAATGTTCGATACACAGATCGCTGTGGGGACAACAATTAATTTTTCTTTGTGCCTGTCGACAAGAATGACTTTGGCTCTGAAACTGTAATTTTACCAATCTTACATTCCTGCACATCCGACACGGCGTGTTTTGATTGGCCGAGATAAATCAACAGAACATAAGAGGGCTATTTAACCACTTTTCTTAAATCCAGCTTATCAGAATTTGCCACAGACTAAGTCATTTCGTCCAATCAATCTGTGAATCGAATGTCAAATATTGGATGTCAATATATGACCGCCCCTATAGCTCAGTGGTAGAGCGTTGCACTCGTACCGCGGTATTATTACATATATAATACACGATATGCAAAGGTCCATTGTTCGATCCAGTGTCGGGGCAGTATTTTTTTCCTTTTTGTCTCCTTTTTGCAGGAGTTAGTAGTTAGTTCATTATTTTTTCCCTTTTTAAGATCATGAACATACACTACGTAGCTAGATTGTGTGTCTTATCTGTTCTTTCTCAGTTGGCGATCTATTTGGAGAAAACCGTGGAGCAACTCTACATCTCGTATGAACTACGGAGTTGGTTGAACGATATTCGAGAATTAATAACGTGCGTGGATTTAGGAAATTACTTGTGCATAAATGTATAAAACGAAATACGATTCGGCGCTAAGAAGGTGGGTATTCCACTACTTTTTATTCTGCCGGGCGGAAAGGGCAGCTGCAGGTCAGTCTCCTGGACCATGGTCTTGGCACGGATATCAACTTTTTGTTGCTTAGAGACCAGAAAAGAAATCCTCTGGATAGCACGCCAATCCGGCATCAATCATATATTACTCAGGCGTGCGAAATGAAGCCGTCTCAGCCATTGATGGCGCGGTTGCGCCTGACTACAAAACAAGTTAATCGAGGTTACTACAAGGGTAACCGAACGGGATCAATGGGTTTCTTCCTGAAGACCGGCACATATATCATCGACCCGAGCAAATTGCGTACATACGTTGTCCCCGAGAACTTGGACAGTTTCAAGGTTAGATAATTGCTTAGTTCTATACTGTGCTTTTATGCTTACATTACACAAGCTCACTCCTTTTGTTACGAAATCATTCCTCCCAACACGAACAAAGTACACCACCGAAGAAGACCGAAACGGCTTGACGATATCCAAGGACCGCGCATTTAACGGAGAAGATTATTTGGATCTATGGGAGAAGCTCAATCCTCGAGAGCACGATGACTGGTCAAACAAATGGAGATTGAAACGGGCCAACCTCAAGGCCAAGGCCGAGGCTGACTTGGAGAAGGTGATCAAGTTGGATGAGAAGAACAAGAAAAAGAGGAAGCTCAAGGGTGGGCGCACCCTAGCCCAACTGAAAAAGCAAGGACTATAGTCTGCTCAATCTCCGTCTGGACGACTGGTGAAGCGACGGGGATTGGTTTCAGAAGTCGTCTGTATTCTATATGCGGACATGTGTGGCCCGCCCGGCATACTGGCCGGCAGCTGGATTGGCGTTCAGGGATCGTGGATTGCATTGGCAAATCGATTTAAAGCATGTACCTTACATAAATTAGAAGAACAATGGGTTGATATTCAAATAGTATGTTTCAACTTGAGTGGAGAGGAAGAGGTAAAGGGATCAAGCGAAGAGAATTCGAACGAGGATAACAAATCTAAGGGTGACAGGGGCAGGATAAAGTAGGGATTGTGTTCTAAAGTAACGCTAAAGATAACTTGAAATGATTCCTATTTTGATAGGTCTCGGTAATCTCTCGTGTCGCCCATCTGCATGCGAGAACTTTCAAGGCATGTATGAATGGAGTGAACGGGTCATTTAGCATGCAGAAGTAATAATTTAGAGACGATATCCCTGGATCAGTTGATATATCCTGCCTGCTAGGCCGAAAACCAACCCTACAAGAAAGACATTGATATATCCATACCCTTATGTAGCTGCGAGATGGATCGACTATATCTGCAGTCATCTAACTTGTATTGTAAACAAAGTAAATGCTTGTGACTCTATTGTATCACTTCATCTATTCTGAATATTCTCGACACTATCTGTAAGACATTACTAATGTGTTGTGGCAAAGAAAGTAAGTTGATGTCGGCGTGCTCGGGAGGGCGGCCACCCTAAGCAAAGCCCGCGAAGATAAGGGTTAGGCATAATCTCACCACGAGACTAGGCTCTAGCCTATGACATAGCTTCTCACCTCTAACTTCTCGTCCGTAAACATCGCATCCTCCACCTTTCACCTTCGTGATCATCAAAATGCTCGCCCCCATCTTCTAGAGCGATGAATCAAAATATTGACATCATCAGCTTGGAGTTGCTAATCTCAAGGTAGTTTCGTCCTGTCGATCCGAACAGCCATGTTCCAATCGTTTACTGGGAATTCTCGCCGGCCCAGGCAAGTGAACCTCTCCGGCCGCAACGTCAACCCGTTTGCTTCGTCTCCAGCATCCGGCCGACAAACACCGCATGGCTACGGCGCCCAGAATACACTTGCTATTGCGCAACAGGAGCGATTAATAAGACAACAGGAAAGAGACCGGCTCAACTCGGCTCGTCTTTTGCAGAGAACATGGCGGGGCTATCTGAGCAGAAGAGCAGCTCGCAACGCCTGGAGAATGGACTGGGATACGAACGAACAAACAAGAACTGGAACAAAAATAAGTTTTGAGAATGGTGATGTCGATCAAATCCAAAAGGCGGCTGCGTACCCGTCCCTGGACCAGTGTCGGATACAACTTAGACTTTTGTTGCAGTTCTTTGAAGCTTCCAACGATAGCGACGCCTTACGCCTCCTTTATCTCTCGAATGCTCTCAGAAAAACGTTGGAGGAAGTGTCTACAATGTCAGATGAAGAAGGATGGACATCACTCCTTGCCCGCCTAGCGAAAATAACGTTAAGGCTCACGCTGAAGTTGGCTTCTCCAACCAGGCAGTCAAGTCTACCCGGCGACTTGCTGTTGCGATCACTCTGCTTCTTGATCGATCTCGTCCCGAGACAGATGGCTAGACTTGCTGAAGATTACTACACCGTGATGACGACGTTGACCATAGATGTTCACACGCTGTCGAAGAAACTAGGATTTTCAACCGATCAACTGGTCACCACCACACTCGCCCTGTTACAGCCCATTACGGCAGACACGTCGAACGCTTATGAATGGTTCGCTCGCAAGTACCTTACGATACCTGATCTCGGCAGTCATCTTGACCAGCTAGATATGATAGCATCCAGGATCAACTACAGACTTCTGGCTAAATCGCTGGACTCTTATGCACAAGGAACCACTGGGAGACAACTAAATAATGAGGATTTAGAATCTCGCTCGTGGCTCTTGGCGTATTTCATTTACTTCCGTCGGTCTGCAGTCAGCGGGAGCTCAGTGGAAGAAGCCCCAGAGCCTGAGTTTGTTAAAGTTGTCTCTAATCTGCTGAACTCGGTCGCTTTGTTTTTGTCGAGGCGTCTTGAACCGGAAGACTCCCTCGACAATGACGAAGCGCAACAGCCCCCACTACACCCCTTTATCGAGGAGCAAATCAGCAGTCTTGTGAACCAGAGTAGCATCACCGGCTTACTGTACAAAGTTAGACCCAGTGAAGCACCAAAGGATCTCAACGAGTCCTGTTCTTTCATTTCAGAAGATGCGAAAGCTTTGGCTTCGTACGCTTTGACGCTTCTGAGAGTTTTTCCTCGACGTGGAGACGATATTCGCATGTGGCTTTACCTAGGATCTACCACTTCTTTGAGCTCGTCTACATCACAGCCGGGTGTTAGATTGCCCGCGATCAAATACTTCTGGAGATTGAGCAGCGCAACTGATCTATTTGCCAAGATCAGCCGTGACTCGAACGGAGTCCTTCCTTTGCTACGTCCACCATCCGGCGATGCGACAAGCAATATACAGCGTGAACAGGACTGGACGATCATCCTATTGTTTTTGGAATTGTATACCTTCTTGTTGAAGGTTATGGATGATGAGGAGTTCTTTTCCAATGATTCAGTATTAACGGGGGTCAACACAACATCTTCCTGGACGCGGGAAAGCGCCTTGTCGTTAAAAGATGTGAAATTCTTGACGCTTTTTCTCAAAAATCTTGGGTTTACATTGTACTGGAACGCGGCTGATCTCAACGAGACACAAGATGTCGAAAGCACTGGTCCTAGTATTATGAAATACTTTTCACCTTCCAGTAATCAAAACGAGCCCTTGCCAAGTGTGCGTGAATTGGAACAGAGGAATAAGGAAAAGGGCTTACCTGGAGTCACTGGAATTCCACTTGATTACTTCAAGGGCTTAGTCACTGGGCTCTTGAGAATGATACACGAGCGAGAGTGAGTCTTTCCTTTGGGTTTATTATCGATGTTCGTCAATGGCAGGGTCAAGCTAACATGTGATTAATAGTTCTCGCCGCAAATTTCTCCCGGAGGGCTACTGGCTAATGACGTCGCGTTTCGATATGGAAGGATTTATCTCTGCAGTTGTTGCTGAAGAGGAAAACCGACACCAACTTCAAGAGGATGAGGAGAATGAGGATAGTAATTATGTGGACGAAATGCCATCGCAATCGCTCGGATTGATCGGTACAGGACGAGCCCAACAGGCACGACGAATTGAAGCTTTCCGGCGTCATCAACAACAAGCAGCTCGACGAAAACAACTGGAGGCACTTGCACCGAGACTTGAAATTTTGAGAAATATGCCATTCTTCATTCCGTTTGCTACACGAGTCCAAATCTTCCGTGAATTTATCTATCGTGATCAGATGCGACGAAGACAAGGGTTCATTGATCCCGATTCCTGGCGTATGTCGGTCTCGGCTGCGTCTATGGGTCGATTGCTTGACGGCAATGCCGCAGCAAGAGATATACTAAGTCGTCATCATGCGAGCATTCATCGTGAAAGTGTTTTCGAAGATGCATTTGATCAATTCTACGAGCTTGGGGAAGGCCTCAAAGAGCCAATCCAGATTAGCTTCATCGACAAGTTTGGTACCACGGAGGCCGGAATCGATGGGGGTGGAGTGACCAAGGAGTTTCTGACAAGCATTACGAACGAAGCATTTATGCCCTCAAACGGCCTTGATCTGTTCGTTGAAAACGACCAGAATCTACTTTACCCTAATCCAACTGCGGTGGAGCAACGCAAGGAAATCTTACGACAGATAGGCTGCACAGAAGGCAGTCCTCAATTTGTGGATGGCGTGCGAGATCTACTCAAGCGCTACGAATTTCTCGGCCGCGTGGTTGGAAAGTGTCTCTACGAAGGCATCCTTGTTGACGTTCACTTTGCAGGCTTCTTTCTTCTCAAATGGGCCTTGACTGGCGGCTCGACATCTGCTCGACGGGAATCGGCGTATAGGGCCAATTTAAATGATCTCAGAGATCTAGATGAGGGGTTATATCAGGGATTGGTAAGTTCACGTCGCTCGCGTTGCTTATAATCGTAATACTAACATTGATTACAGCTTCAACTGAAGAATTACCCTGGTGACGTTGAAGACTTCTCTTTGAATTTCACGGTCACCGACACAATTCCTATTCCTGGTTCGAAACCTCGCATCATTACGAAAGACTTGAAGCCTGGAGGTGCCAACATTGCCGTCACTAACCAGAATCGACTTGTCTACATATCCTACATTGCTCGCCATAGGCTTCAGAACCAGCCCGCTCCACAGACAAACGCTTTCCTCAAAGGACTCGGTGAAATAATTCAGCCTTCGTGGCTATCCATGTTCAACCAGTCAGAACTACAGACACTTGTTGGTGGGGATGCTGGTGAGATCGATGTCGCCGACCTCAGACGCAACACGCTGTACGGTGGTGTGTATGTGATTGGCGACGACAACCAAGAACATCCCACCATTCAGCTTTTCTGGCAAGTTATGCAAGAACTGTCTAATGAGGAGCGCCAGAAAGTGCTGAAATTTGTGACTTCGACTCCACGCGCGCCTCTACTAGGATTCAGCCATTTGAATCCTCGGTTCAGCATCCGAGATTCCAGCGACGACCAGGATAGACTTCCAAGCACAAGCACCTGTGTGAATTTGTTGAAGCTCCCCCGTTACTCCAATGCCCATACGCTGCGGCAGAAACTTCTTTATGCCGTCAACTCTGGGGCTGGATTTGACTTGAGTTGAGATTCTTTTCTTTATTTCTGTTCATTGTTAGCTAAGACCGGGATGCTTCAGAGCATTTGTTGCATAGCTTAGGCGCTTGATATATCCCGCTTCTGTGTTTCATATTTCCTTATCAGCATCTGTCATGATTCCTGAGAGGATTCTTATATTTGATGCCTTGAGCCATGCCTGTCTGTCTAAGAGATAGAGTGAATGAAGACGAACGATGCCTCCATATGTTCCATTTTCTTTGTAGATATGGGTTGACCAATCAGAGGGCATGTTCCCGGTGGCGACTCTCCCTCTGGTAAGGCTCCTTCCTCGCTAACCCCCCAAACTCACGTGACCGCAGCCAGGCGCAGAAAAAAAAATTTGTTAGTGAAGAGGTTCCGAGCCTTCCTGATCGGGTTAGCCGCTCACAAATTTCCCTTTCAACCTTTCGACCTTCCTTGGGTCAAAAGAAAAAAAGGCGATTGAATTGATTCCTCCACCACCTGCCACATCCCTCTTTGCTAAGGATTTGGCATCTTTCTTCCCCCTCTTCTCAGTTCTTCTTCTCTTTCATCCCTAAAAAATCAGAAAAAGACAAAAAAAGCGAAAAATCTTTGAAAAATACAGTTTCAACTCCACCTTCAAAGCCGTCACTCTGTGTGTTGTTTGTGTTCAAGAAGCCACTATCGGTTCCTTCCCACAAGCAATCTCTTCGTGATCACCACACCGATTCTCCTCGAGTCCGGTGTGTGTTAACTGTCCTGCTTACGACGCGGTTCTCTTTTTTGCAGGCTCGGCCCTGAGAAAGTTTTACTCTTCGTATCTCGAACAGAGTCAATTTTCTGGATTTCTTCCGCTTTTTTCAAACCTGTACGTCACTACCTCTACGAAAGATACAAAACCCGACGTCGCTAGCACTCCAGCCCCTTAATGCGATTATTCATCGCTAACCTATTTAATTTTATCTTTAATACAGGAACGAATAAAAAATCTTCAATATGTCTGCTGAAGTTGCTACCACCCCCGCCGTTGACAACGCCAACGGCGCTGCCGACTCCAACGGCACCACGGTCAACACCAACGTTGTCCCTGACACCGCTGCCAGCGATGCTGCTACCACTCCCAACCCCAACCAGCCTCACTCTGCTTCTCTTTACGTTGGTGAACTCGACCCCTCCGTGACCGAGGCTATGCTTTTCGAGCTTTTCTCCTCCATCGGACAGGTCGCTTCCATTCGAGTCTGCCGTGACGCTGTTACCCGTCGTTCCCTCGGATATGCCTATGTCAACTACAACAACACGGCCGATGGCGAACGCGCTCTTGAGGATTTGAACTACACCTTGATCAAGGGTCGTCCCTGCCGTATCATGTGGTCTCAGCGTGACCCCGCTTTGCGCAAGACTGGTCAGGGTAACGTATTCATCAAGAACTTGGATACTGCCATCGACAACAAGGCTTTGCACGACACCTTTGCCGCCTTTGGTAACATTCTAAGCTGCAAGGTCGCTCAGGATGAGTTTGGTAACTCCAAAGGCTACGGTTTCGTCCACTACGAGACTGCCGAGGCTGCTAACAACGCCATCAAGCACGTCAACGGTATGTTGCTTAATGACAAGAAGGTGTTTGTCGGTCACCATATCTCCAAGAAGGATCGCCAAAGCAAGTTCGAGGAAATGAAGGCCAACTTCACCAACGTCTACGTCAAGAACATCGACCCTGAGGTCACTGACGAGGAGTTCCGTGAGCTCTTTGGCAAGTTCGGTGACATTACCTCCGCTACCATCAGCCGTGACGACAGTGGAAAGAGCCGTGGATTCGGTTTCGTTAACTATGTTGACCACGAGAATGCCCAGACCGCTGTCGATGACTTGAACGACAAGGACTTCCATGGCCAAAAGCTTTACGTCGGTCGTGCCCAGAAGAAACATGAGCGTGAAGAGGAACTCCGCCGCCAATACGAGGCTGCTCGTCTTGAGAAGGCTTCCAAGTACCAGGGTGTCAACCTTTACGTCAAGAACCTCACAGATGATGTTGACGATGAGAAGTTGCGCGAACTTTTCAGCGCATTCGGTACCATCACTTCTGCCAAGGTCATGCGTGATACTGTCGGTGCTGGTTCCGATTCCGAAAAGGAAGAGACCAAGGAATCTTCCGAGGAGGTTGAGGAGCCCAAGGAGGAAGAAACCAACGCCAAGACTGAAGACGAGGATAAGACTGACGCCAAGAAGTCCGACAAGAAGGTCTTCGGAAAGAGCAAGGGTTTCGGTTTCGTTTGCTTCTCTAGCCCGGATGAAGCCTCCAAGGCCGTCACTGAGATGAACCAGAGAATGGTCAACGGCAAGCCTCTTTACGTTGCTCTCGCTCAGCGCAAGGATGTCCGCAAGAGCCAGGTAAGTTCCTATGTATGTCCATGTATTTCTAAGCTGCTACTAACACCGTAAAGCTCGAAGCAAGCATCCAGGCTCGTAACACCATCAGACAGCAGCAGGCTGCCGCTGCCGCTGGAATGCCTCAACCTGTAAGTCAGATGATCGATCGCGACGATTGGTTTGATACTAATAAATCCCCACAGTACATGCAACCCGCTGTCTTCTATGGACCTGGCCAGCAAGGTTTCCTTCCCGGCAACGCTGGCCAGCGTGGAATGGCTTTCGCTCCTCAACCCGGTATGGTGATGGCTGGTATCCCCGGTGGACGACCAGGACAGTACCCTGGCGGTTTCCCTCAACAAGGTGGTCGCGGTATTGCTGGACCCAACCAAATTCCTCAGAACTTCGGCCAAGGTATCCCTATTGGAGCCATGCAGGCTGGTCCTGGAGGCATTCCTAACGGCATGGCCTACCCTCAGATGGCACAGGTTCAGTTCGGTCGTGGTGCTGGCGGTCGTGGACAAGTTCCTCAAGGCATTCCTCCCAACGTTGGCGGTCCTCGTGGTGGTCCCGGCTTTGGCCAGGGTCGCGGTGGCATGCCTCCCCGACCTGGACCAGGAGGTCGTGGTCAGAACGTCCCAGCTGGAGCTCCTGCAGCCCCAGAGGGAACACCTGGCACTCTTACCCTACAAGCTTTGACCGCAGCCCCTCCTCAACAGCAGAAGCAGATGCTCGGTGAGGCTTTGTACCCTAAGATCCAGGCTCAGCAGCCTGAGCTTGCTGGCAAGATCACTGGTATGCTGCTTGAGATGGACAACGCTGAACTTCTTGGCCTGTAAGTTTTGTTCTCTGTCTTCACCCCCCCCCCCCTCTTTTTCCTTTCTCCTTTTCTTTTTTTTTTCTCTCTAAAAGATTCTTTGATCGAATGTATACTAATATTTCTTCTAGCATCGATGATGAGTCTGCTCTACGCGCCAAGGTTGACGAAGCTCTCCACGTTTATGACGAATACATGAAGAACAAGGGCTCCGATGAGCCCGCTGATGCAAAGCCTAAGGAAGCTGCCAAAGAGGGTTCCGAGGAGAACAAGTCATAATCTTACCCTTCACCAGTAGGTGACTATGCGAGTGGCTCCATTCTTACCTTGAAGGCTCTCAAGATTTGACCTCATGTTATTATTTACGATCATGCTTTTTCCTTTTTTCCTCCTCTTATTTCTTTTAGTATGACTTTTCCCTTTGACCTTTTTTTTTTTTTTTCTTTTTTCTTTTTTCTGATATCCCCGGCTTCTCGGTAAAAGTTTCTCTTTTTGCAGTTAGGTCATCATTCCATCTGAATTTGTGTGTGGTGTGGTGCGTTATGGGTGTGATTAGGGAAATTGTATCCTTATTTATCTCAGACTGTTCTTACCCTTGTTATTTTATTCCAGGATAATTAGGCTCGAATATGAGAAATAGGGGATGTGTTTTATTTGAACAGGAACTGGAAGATATTGTCTTTTGATTATGAGTTAGATGTGGACTGGGGGTATTTTGCTTCACGTTCCTTTGCGTTCCTTTGCAATGGAAATCCATGTTCTGTCCTCTGCTAGACACTTCTTTTCATCAATTTGTTAGTATTTACTGACGGCTCCAAGAGTGTGCGCACTCTTGAAGATGGCACCTGTAGATTGTTCCCAAGCAGGCCGTGGCTCTGCTTAGCTTTAGGGCTGCATTATCTATCTTATCGATAACAAGGATAAGAAATGGATAAGTCTCCGGCAGACTGGAGTGATCTTGACCAAGACCAACAACAACTTATTCTTCACGAGTTCGACAATTGTTGATGATTATATACATTTCCACACTCAAATAAGTCGTTGATCATAATAATCTGAAACATAGACCTTCAACTAGCAGTCTAGCGCCAGCATAACCGATCAATGGCCCTGGCCGCTCCCCGCAAACAACTCCGACATCTCCAACATCTCCAACACAGACGTCAACAATCCCACGCCTTCTCAACCAATCGAAAGCACAATGCAGACTTTACTCATGCGGTTGGTTAACTTTAGTCTCTACATTATTTTCTATTTATCATACTGACACGGAGGCATCAAACAGGTAATTGGCGGCGGAGTCGTCGGTCTCGCGATTGCCCGCCAACTCGCCGCACGAGAAGGCACGAGCACGATCTTACTTGAGAAACATGACGCTGTAGGCACGGAAACGAGTAGTCGAAATTCAGAGGTATGCTTCCATCGCCCACTCCCTTGCACTATATCTAGACTGACAGAATACAGGTCATCCATGCAGGCATATACTACCCCGCCGACTCCCTCAAAACCCGCCTTTGCATCTCCGGCAAAAACAAACTCTACGCCTACTGCGCCGAAAAACAAATCCCACACAGGAACACAAAGAAATGGGTCGTGGCCCAGAACGATGTTGAATGGCAGGCATGTCTGAATGTGCACGAACACGCACAGAAAATCGGCGTCCCGACTCGGTTCGTCAGTCAAGAAGAAGCGGCGCGCATAGAGCCCGATGTGCGGGCTGAGGCCGGGATAGTTGAGTCCCCCACAACGGGAATAGTGGATGTTCATTCATTGATGGCCTCCCTTGAAGGCGATTTTGAGAATTTGGGAGGTGATATTGCTTTCCAGACGGAGGTTACACGTATTGAGCCGATTGATAGTGGGAAGGGTGGATATGAGATTTTTGCCTCATCGCCGGGCGAAAATGGTGAAGAATCATCGATAACGGCAGAAACAATTATCAACTCCGCGGGCCTCTACGCCTGTCATATAAACAACATGATCCTCCCACCTTCTCGGCATCGACAACCCTTCTACGCCAAGGGGACATATTTCTCCTACGGCGCCTCACGCCCCAAACCATCAACACTAATCTACCCGGCCCCCGTACCCGGTCACGGCGGTCTAGGGACACATTTGACGTTAGACATGGGCAACAGAATCCGTTTCGGGCCAGACGTAGAATGGACCTCCGACCCAACAGACTACAAACCGTCACCGGCACGCCTGGAACAAGCCCTTCCCGAAATTCGACGCTACTTACCTGCCATTGACGTTGATGCTATCGAGATTGATTATTGCGGTATTAGACCAAAACTAGGCCAGGGGAGCGCGAACACGGCGGGCAAAGGGTTTCAGGATTTTGTGATTGTCAAAGAAGATGGGTTTGAAGGGTTTGTGAATTTATTGGGGATTGAGTCTCCTGGGTTGACGAGTTCGTTGGCTATTGGGGAGATGGTGGAGGGGTTGCTGTATCGATAGCCTCCCAGTTTTGAATGAGATATATAGTAAACATAGATGTGTAAATAATGTCATTGAATCTTGTCATAAAGTCATATGTACAAAACCACTATATATCCACAAAGTTTGCCTCTTTAGGGCCCCCCACACGCAGAATGGTTATGAACCAACGCGGTCGCTGCGTGAATTTCAGTCCTGACTGTCGGGGCGGAGTTCGCCACACAGAAAGTGGTCAAGGGAGTGAATGCCTTGGGTTTGGCGGTATGGACACTGTATCCATGTGAAGCCTTATGGCGGGGTCCCTCTTCAAAGATGCTTGACTGCCTCTGTAGAAATCGGGGAATCTGTATTCCAGATCTGCGTCTCGAATCATGTGTCGTATAACTCATATTTCATCATCTCATATCGGCCGCTCAATCAACATCCATCAAAACATCACTCATAATATGAAGCACGTAAGAAAACTTGCGCACGCTCCATTTCCCCGTATCCTTGAGCAAGCCGCCATAATCCAACAATATCCGTCGCGCGGACTGATAACCGCCCTGATGCGGGACGCCACGGATATAGATCGTACCACCATGTCGAATGAAATTGATAGCTTGGTCGTCCATTGTTCGCGACGATGGACTACCATGTGGTTCCATGAAACTTGTGAACCCTTCTGTGCCGACTTGTTGCCAGTCAATGTCATCTAGCAGTTCAATTGATGTGGCGCCTGCTTGCGTTTCTGCGGAACGTGGGACCATGTAGATGTACAACCCTAGTATAAGAGCAGCTGAGAACAAGGCGTGGACGGAGTGGAACATCGTATCATCAGATGCCCTGCGGTTTGATATTGCTTTGAAGATTTGTGCTGCATGCAGACACGCGCGACGAGCAGCTGGTGTCTGAGCCCATGCTGCAATGTCGTCGAGAGCTTTTCGAGCGGGAGCTGCCCCATTACGACCAGCGGCCAGTTCGAAGATTTGAATATCTGCTGTCAGATCCATGCACATGTGATGCCACATGACGATGCAATTCGGATTCATCCGTGAAAGTGATTCGCTGTATGTGTTCATAAGTTGCACTTGCAAAGATGTCAAACATCGAGCTCGACCATCCATGGCATACGTGTGGCAGGGAGCGAACGGGTAGCTGGGCCTCTTGAAGAGAATACGATGATATGCCTCTGACAGGCGCAATTGGAGCATCGCAAGCAGTCCGTGCATACAAAACTCGTCGACTGGTATGTCGAGGACCGGTAGGGCGGTTGTTTCGGACGGCGACTTGACAATGGAGGTGATGATTCGTTTGCCGCCACGGATATGTTGCATCCAGCGAGAGGAAGAATTGGCTTGGAAAAGTGATTCATGGCATGGGAGCACAATCTGAACCGAGTCTGGTGCGATTATCGGACTTGTGGAGAGGAACGACGAAAACCACGAGTCAAGCAATAAAAGCCCGACGATAAGACTATTCTAATTAGACAGTGTCATTGACCTTCGAGCCATGGGCGACATACCGTTTGGTTGACTCTACCCTGCTCCATGCTTTCCATCTCATTTCAAGATCTGGGACTGCCTCAAATAGAGACATGTCTACCGATTGACCTTCGCCAGCGGTGAAAAGTCCATGTCGTTGGGCGATCTATCTCTGTCAGTCATGCTAATTTATCAATTCCACTCGCATATAGTATTCCTTACCGACATGAGGTTGATATAAAGCATCTGGGATTGCTGTATATGCGATTTCTCCTATATAGCGAGGTTTAGTATGTATTCAGAGCATCAATTGCGAAAAGACTTACGCCAGTCAGAGCAGCTAGATTAAGCATAAGTAAAGCCGCGGCAAAGGTAGAAACAACTCCTGTCGACGTCTCATTCCCAATGGCACATTTGGCTAGTTCCGAACTTATCCTCTCCAACGAGCAGGTGAACGTCTTCGAAACGAAGCTAGTAGTGCCCTTGGTGCCGAGAATGATCATTCCGATCTGACACATGACGAAGAGGAGAGGGGTTTTGGTCTTTTTCGCGCAAAAAGTCGGTAAATGGACAAACGGTACCAAGGGATGGAAGTGTCGGAAATATAGATCAAGTGCCATATCCAAAATCTCGGCTGGAGGGAAAGTTGGGATTGATCCCGAACCTGTTGTCGACGCCGTTGGAGATAAGGCGTCATTAGGAGTAGCAGATGTGATACTTCCTATGGAAGCAAGTGATAAGCCAAAAGCATGTTGTAGCTGTGATCGGCATTCTTCATCCAGGCCAAACCTGCTACCGGAATAGTTGCCGGTTGATGGGCTCATAGATTGCCATGGCAGGATTGAAAAAAGATTATCAGATTCATAGCATGAAACATCTTGCCAGAGGTTATTGATCAGGCGTCCCACCAAGTTGGCAGGCGCCACCCAACTGCGCTCAACACGTGTAAAACGCTCATTGGGAATATCATCGGCAGCCTTGTTCGGGTCCATTGAGCGACTATCGCGTCTTCCGGGGGAGATGAAATTCTCCCCCATAAAGTTCATATTCCGTATAAAATCAATCGAGGAACTGTGATGCGAAACACTATCTGCTCGTGGTTCCAGCCACAGTTGCAGCATCTCATTCGGCATCGGATCAAAGGCAATTGGGCGTTGGGTTTGCTGTTGTTGCTCCACAGAATCAAGGGCAGAGACATCCCCCCAGGCAAAGTAAGCTGTATTCTGTTCGTCTATCATCATGGCATTAATCTCCGGTTCCGTACGCGGTTGGTGTGCGGAGATATCCGCGAGGAAATCTAGGTTAGACGAGAGTCCGCCTGGAGGCGTAATCTGAACGTCTCGCGGCGTTGGCGGGAAAACGGGGACAGACGCTCGATTGTTGGCCGTCCCAGGGGCGCCAGAAGTATTGATAAAGTGATGCTGTGCGTCATTGTCTTGGTGGTTGTGTGCAGCAGTCGAATGCAAGTTCACTAATGACATGCGCCGTTGCTCTTCTTGTATATGATTAGGATCTGCCGGAATCTGAAGGTTAGTGCCCAGATCGGAGGCATCCGGGATCATTGGCGTGGCAGACGTTATAGGACCGACTGCATCAGCAGCGGTTGTTGGGGGTGTTGTTGTTGTTGTCGTCGTAGTAGTAGTGGTTGCTGTGGTATTCTTTGCAGCGTTGGCGATGTTTGTGGGGCCATTCGCATTTTGTATATGGCCTTTTGCATGGCGACTCAGGACGTCACTGTGCATTTTCGAGATAAGCTTGCTATTAGTAGCCTAGAAAGAGTCCAAGTCTCACCTGCGAGAGAATTTTTTGTGGCAAACGGTGCATTCATACGGACGCTCCTTGGTATCTACTATTGTCAGTTTTTTTCTCCCCCTGTGATATATGCGGGGGACATACGAGACCGCTCATGACGTTTGTAATGTTCAGTCTTTTTGAACTTTCGGTCGCAGATTTCACATTTTCTCAAGACCATGGCGACCTAGAGAGATTCGACTGGCACTGCGAGGTGGTGGTGTTGCGGAGAGAAAAAAATGCAAGCGGGAGGGCATTGGAAAATGCGGAGGAGATGCAATGCGTGTCAGTGTGGAGTCGTGCAACTACCAAATAAAGGATAAAAATGGTGGCGTCTGTATAGTCGTGCTGTTAATTAAAGGAAGCAAGCAGTCAGATCCATTTACAATGGAGGTAATGGATTTCCAGATTTGAAGCAGCAGGCGCAGTTAGAGCGGCACTTGGGCCTGTGAGGGGATTGCCGAGTGTGGTATTTATGGAGCATTGCGTTCTCGAGACGATGCAATTGTGGATCTGGCCAATCGCAGCCAGTACAAAGTGGATTTGGTGTATTACGATGGTATTTTATTACAAGCACTGACACGTTCTCTTGTAGATCTCAGAAACCAATCAATTTTTACTATCAATCTCAGTTCCATTGAAGTCTGGGGTCTGGAGTAAGAGTGCGTTGCATATGCTTGAAGCTCTAAATCCAATGAAGTGCAGCAATAGAACTGCGTATTAAGTATGCAGAGCAAAATCGGGAATTCTACCAACCCCTCAAGTGCCGAATTGAGGCGTGGCGCTCACGGGGTCTTTCTCACAAGTACCCAAAGTTTACAAGTCAGACGAGTCATTCAGTGAAATATTATATGCATTATTAATACATAGGGTTAATGGCCCGGACTCCGAACTACTAACTAGGTGCGTATGCCTCATGGCGATTGGTCTGGACAGGGTGGCGACCCCATGGGGTAAATCTAATAGATACACAAGGTCGACGAATGAACTTGCAGAGATATGGCATCCCTGCAAATACCCAAGCCTGACCCTGGGCCACCGGGTATTATATCCTATTTGTACGGAGCAGTCAATTTCATCTGAAGAGCTAAGCTGGATGAATCCCATGGAATAAAAAAAAGATAATGTTCACGTGGCGAGGCCTTCTCCCCGGAGTTATTGGTTTCTCCCCGGCCTCTTTCACTCCGGAGCAGCACACACCGAGCATCTTGCTCCATACTACGTTCTACGGAGTAGGAAGAAAATAGTATTGAAATGTGTCATCATATCGAACTATCGTTAACTATCCAGATACAAGTAAAGCAATCAATCACTCTCAACACCGTTGGTAGCTGCAGTGGAGACAACCGTCTCAACATGAACAACGCTCTCTTTGGGCTCAACACCGGTGGTAGGAGCAGAAGTATCTGCAGTGGAGACAACCGACTCAACGTGGTCTTTCGCCTCAACATCCTTGGCAGTAGCAGTAGTATCTGTAGTGGAGACAACAGGCTCAATCACGCTGTCTTTCGCCTCTACATCGTTGGTAGTAGCAGCAGTAGTATCTGCAGTGGAGACAACAGGCTCAACCACGCCATCTTTTGTCTCAACACCGATGTCGCTGTTGGCGGTCTGGCTCTGCGCTGGCTTGATCAGCTCAGCCAGTCTGTCGTCATTGTAGTAGATTTCCTGACGCTCTTTCCTGGCCACTTTATCGGCCTTGACCTGGGCTAGAATATCCTGGATTCCGGGATAGGCGGAGAACTTGTCCTATAATCCATATCATATTAGCCAAATCAATAACTTATGCAGTAAGATTGTATGGGATTGGACTAACCGGAAGAACGTCCCAGATTTTAGGGTCTGTTCCTTGGTTGTGGAAAGTGCCACATCCGCCTCGCGCATATTCTGTAAAGAGGAAGCTACGACTGCTTTCAACCATGATAGTCATTTGATCTATAATATTGTTAGTATGTTATGACATCAAGTTAATTGAAAGAAGCAGAGGACTTACTCTCAAGGATCCGTCGAGGCTCATTTTCTTGGACACGCATCTCAAACTGGTAACCCTCGCTGAACCCTCCATGTGGCGTATGACTAACCTCCACACTGCCACCACCAGGCAAGAAATCGTCAGATCGACCCAATCCATTGCCATACAAACTGGCTAGGAACTCTGTGGCCGAGTTGCGATGGAAATATGGTAACCGGAAGGTGTTTGATGCGACATCCCATCGGGGTCCGAACCAGAGGAAGTCAACTAATGATGTGTTTGGGTCGCGGGACTTGGCTGTCAAAACACAGTTGACTGATGGGTCAGTGTGGTCGATGGAGGTTGAGTTTTGAGATGAGAATTTTGTCAGGTCGTACTGCGCCAGTCAGCATTCATATCATTGCATGTGTTCACCTCAGGGAAAGGGGTAATACCTTGTATGGGACGACATTACCATGCCATGCTACCAAGTCATATGGTGTATGATCTTGGCTAAGGGAGTTGTATTTTCCATTCGACTTGTTGACAATAGTCCAGCTCTCATGCAAGTTATCATCGATGCATGCAACCGGGTACAAAAAGTCACGAGGGTTGGCTAGACCATGGCCTCCCAAGGGTCCAAGGTCAGGCAACTCCCATATCGAGCCCCAGATCTCGGTGATATAACCACGGGCCTCCTTGTGTCCTGGACCCAGACGAATGGAAAATCGCACGCCTCGTTGAATCACGCAGATCTCGCCTGGCTGCAAGAAGATCTTGCCGAACTCTGTCTGTATATCCAGATTTCCGTGTTGCGCAACAAGCAAGAAATCTCCATCAAGGTTACAGAACGCGCGATGGTCCATACTAGCATTGATCATAAAGACGTACAATGCAATGCCCTCTCGGAGGTTAGGATCACCGCTGCCTCCCAACGTGTGTAGTCCATCGACAAAGTCAATTGTTTCGGTTTCGGCAGGAAGAGGGAATGGCGCCCATTCAGCTTGTTCAGAGAGCGTCTCGACTTTGGGGTTGATAGAGAGGAAGCAGTTCTCGATATGGGCTTTGGTCTCGATGTTGGTCTTGTAGCCATCTAGAACAGTCAATATGACAGACATTTCTTCGGATGAAGGAAGACTTACTGTGAGCAGCCGCCGGACGGACACGGTACATATAAGTGCTAAAGTTGGCATGTCGAGGAGCAGCAAATGCAGAATACGTGATGCCCTCTGTATACAGGCCAAAGCGAACCTCTTGGGGGTTGTTCTGGCCAGCAGGTAGTGTGCCGGGGATCACCTCGGACTGGAAGCGGTTGCCCCATCCAGCCTGGTATTCGTAGGGGTCATTATCACGAGTCGGTTTTCGTGATTGTGTATCGGTATAATGGAAGACTTTTTGGAGGTCCTTGATAGGTTTCCGTTCTTTGACGGGTGGTAGTGTGGCGGCAACCATTGTGCTAGTGTGAAGCAGATAGGGGTATCAATATAGAATGCAATGCCTCAGAGTGTGGTTCAAGTACTGAGTACTAGTTGGTATAGAGTGATGATATGAGCGGGCGGTTGGTTTTCAAGTCTTTATGACCTCTTCAAGGCTTGACATAGTAAGTCATCTACTGAGTGGTCAGCCCCCGTCCCTCCCTCCCACTTGAACCCCCAGCTCAGAGGAACCATCTCCATCACACTGTAGTAAGGAGCTGAGCACCACAGGCCTGTGCCCAGCAGAATGATGATCGGTTCTGGAGAGTTGTTGGAGCTATAGTGGGGCCATCACCAGTTGATGTTCTCCCCTAGTAGAGACAGGACGTCTGAGTCTGGGGAAGGAGTGCATGTGGGGCCCACACTATTTGCCCTAATTCTTTGTCAATTTTGTCGCTCTACGGGGTAACTACTGCCAGAAAAGCGTCGCTGTTAACTAAGTTAATGCGGGTATGTTGCGGATGGTGCACAAGATTTCTCACGGAGCAGATTTTATCTAGCCAAAATTCATTGTATTTACATCTATTTTGTAGTCAGATAGTTATGTGTAACTAATTACAAATCCTTGACAGCCAACACATCATCCACCATCTTCGGTGCAGCACCCAGATAATTTTCAGGATTGCACAATGACTCAAGCTTTTCACTGCTCATCTTAGACGTAACCTCGTCCTTGAGCAACAGACAATCCAGGAGAGACTTGTCCTGCTCAATACTGTTCCGGCAAGCTTCGTATACAATGTCGTGCGCCGTCTGGCGTCCAACATACGGAGCCATGCCCATCATGACAGCCTCAGCAACAATCAGGCCACGGGTAGAATGTAGATTGTCCAACATCTGCTTAGTGTTGACTGCAAGACCCGAAAGCGCGAAATGAGTCTGGAACAAGGCGCCCACGGCAATCACAAAGCTTTCAGGCACAGCAACCCACTCCAAATGCCAGGGACCCGACGCACGCTCAAAGTCCGATACCATTCCATCAAGAACTAATCCGGCATTAGAACGTAGAATCTTGGACGCAGCCAAGATGACTTCACTAGAGATGGGGTTTCGTTTCTGAGGCATCGTCGAAGAAGCGCCGCGGTGAGGCACAAAGGGTTCCGATACTTCACCCAACTCATTCGAGCTCATGATGATAATATCCAACGCCAGTTTTCCCATTGATCCACCGAGAAGAGCCAAAAAGTTTGTAATTTCCGCAACGCCATCTCGAGCAACATGCCACGTAATTGATGGGTCAGTTAAACCCAACTCCTCCGCCAAAGCCTTCCGGACACGAAGTCCATCATCCCCGTCACCCAGAGACGCCAACGAACCAGCCGCACCACCAAACTGGGCCATCAAAGCCCTATCCTTCAACTGCTGAAGACGCTCCAAATGGCGCTGGAAACCGGACAACCAAACAGCACACTTGTAACCAAACGTAACTGGCAAAGCATGTTGCAAATGTGTCCTTCCCGCCATGGGCGTATCCCTATACTTCTCCGAAAGCTCCCTCAGCGTCTTGATGACATCTCTCAACAAGCGCTCAACAACCACAAGACCATCCTTCATCTGCAACACACTCGCCAAATCCATGATATCCTGCGTCGTGGCTCCCCAATGCACATATTTACCGGCCTCTTCGCCGCAGAGCGCACTCAATTGTCGCACAAGCGGCAAGATTGGGTAGCCGACAATCTCAGTTTCGTGGCGTAGTCGCTCCAAGTCAAGTTTGGATGCGACTGCATTTTGGGTGACTTCTGCACCGATTTGGCTGGGGATTACGTTGCATTTGGATTGGGCGCGGGCCAGGGCTGTTTCAGCGTCAACGCAACGTTTGATGTAGGACTCGTCGTTGAATATCTTTTCTATTTCATTAGATACATTTACAAAAGAAGATTGGGGAGAGTGCGAACCTGTCGAATCTCTTCTGTGCCAAAAAGTGTTCTGAAAATAGCAGAATCGATAGCACTGACTGAACCCATTGTGCGAGTTTGTTGTTGTCGTACGTATTTTTGCAATGCGTTAGAAGCTGGAGTGAATTGAGCATGGCGAGGAATTGACAGGGCAGACGCCTTTGTAGGCGCGTAGTGCCATTTTCCGGCCCTAATTACACGATTTATCAGTGTAGACGACATGTTGATTCGCTGTGCTGGTGTTGTCTAGACGAAAGGAAAGAAGGGACGAATGTTGGAGTCTACGATAGCTTCACTAGAATCGCTACCCACATTAACTACGCTGACTGTATTCTTGGGGTAAATGCGGGCCGTTTCATTCTACTCTAGTAGGACCAGGTACCATACACTTTTGGCTCACAACATTTGACTATCCATCTCTTCATAATACTGACGCTTACACGCTGAGAGACATCTTCTACCTAGAATAGTTTCAGTCTACTAGAATCATCAGATAAATGTTTCATTTTGAGCAATTCCCTGCTACAAACAAAGCTGATTGCATTGTTCATACAATACCGAAATACGAATACCAGCTTCTCCAAATTTCCCTCATTACTACATATATTGCCCCATCTTGTGGGGCTGCAGCGTGCGGGGAGGGAATCTTATCAGCTTCGTTATCCTTCAATATGCATTAGTTTTCGATACAAAAACGGAATTGGTATTTACATTTCTCAAGAAGAAGTAAGTTAGCTGTCCTAGCTGATTATCTAGTAGTTCTCTGACCGTTGTGTTTTATGATAATAAATTATTCAAATCAATTTTCTAGCTATGTACAACAACAGTTGTGGGGTTTGTTTACAGTCCAATTTGCGGGGCTGGGTGCTTCGGCTTCGGCTTCGGCTTCACCGATGGTTGCTTCTCCGCAAGCTGAATTAGATATTCGAGATCAACCGTTTTCACAGAGAATTGATTACTCTCGGATGAAAAGCGATGCCACACCGATACCAGTACTGTACGTAACAAAGGATTAGAGTCAGCGCCACAATTGGTAAGAAAAGAATACAACATACCTTGCACACATAGACACAATTCCCAACTCCTTATCCTGTCTCTCCAACTGAGCAAACAGTGTAGCAGTTTGCCGACCACCTGTCGCGCCAACAGGATGTCCCAGAGCAATAGCACCACCTAGGGGGTTAACCTTTGCAGGGTCTAAGCCGAGTTTCCTCAAAATATATATGGTTTGACTAGCAAATGCCTCGTTGATCTCGAAAACGTCGATATCCTTTTGCTCGATGCCTGTGAATTTGAGGAGTTGAGGAATGGCGTAGACGGGTGAGATGCCCATCTCATCGGGTGCGTTGCCGGCTATTTGGGTACCGACGAATCGTCCGATGGGCTTCAAGCCGCGCTCCTCAGCCCATGAGCGTCGTGCAAGGATGACAGATGATGCGCCATCTGAAATCTGCGAACTATAGACGGAGTCAGACAGCTGAAACAGAGGTTATCAGGAATGAATACTCACGAGTTACCAGCCGTACTTCCACCATTCTCTTTAAATGCAGGCTTGAGCTTAGCAAGCTTTTCATAATTCACTCCATGACGAATACCCTCATCAAGAGAAATAAGTCTCTCCCCCTCCTCTTTAGTCTCTTCATCGATCCACCGAGCATTGATCGGAATAATCTCCTTCTCAAACAGCCCACTCTTCTGGGCTACGCTAGCCCGTCGCTGACTTTCCGCAGCATACTCATCTTGCTCCTGGCGAGAAACACCATAACGCTCAGCAACATTCTCGGACGTGAATCCCATAGGCATAATGCAATCCCTAGCATCCTTGATAGGAGAATTCTTCAATGTAGGCGAAACATCAACGGGGATACCACGAGTCGTATACCACCGCGTCATACTCTCCACACCACCACCCATACCAACATCAATCTGTCCAACCATGATGGCATGAGAAATGTGCGTAATAGCCTGCAAGCCACTAGAGCATTGTCGATTAGTGGTATGAAAAGTAGTCGAGTTCGGAAATCCGGCAGCATTCAGAGCCATGCGACCTGTTTTTGCGAAGCCGAGTTCTGCGAGTACGTTTCCAATGAGGACGTCGTTTACATCGCCGGGTTGGATTTTGGCTCTTTGCACGGCTGCTTGCATGACCTGTTATAGTTTAGCAACGGATATAAATGAGCGTGTAGGATGTGTAAATGAAAACCATACCGGCATCAGAATTTCCTCCGGCCATAGATCTTTGAATCCGCCCTTGAAGGCGCGAGTGATCGGACTTCTCACGGCAGACAGAACCACGACATCGTGGGGGGTCTTGCGTAAGACCTCTCGACCGACTTTGGTGAGCATATATGCGTTGTGCAGATATGTCAAACGCAACTATGCAATCGATGGTGAGGTTCCAAATTCGGAGCTATTTTTGAAAGAATTGTTTAGTCGTGGAAGATGGATGTAAAGCATGAAGACAAAAGAGAGAAGATGGAGGAAACTACTTTATTAAGACGGTATTATATGTAGGTATCATGTATTGTTTCGTATTGTACACGACAACTATACTTCGGCCAATCGTCAGCTGATGCGAGCATACTTCATGTGGAGAACTATATATACCCCCTGGTCAATCTGTGGGGTCAATACCGCGATGTTTCAAGAAGAGCTGTTAGTTATGTATTAGCTACATTGTGTATGGATTGATGTATTATTTTTATTCAACCATTCCTAATCATGAATATGTACATATAAACTAAGTCAAACCAAAAGGTATATAGATTTTAAAAGGTTCCCAAGTTCTCAGCAACCTTGAAAGGAGCAGCAGTCTTGCTCTTGACCTCCTCAACAGTCGAGCCCTCAGCAACTTCCACCAAAGTAAGACCTTCGGTAGGGTGGACGTTGAACACAGCGAGGTCAGTAATGATCTTCCACACGCAGAGAGGTCCAGTAAGAGGGAATGAGCATTCTTCAAGAATCTTGGGGTTTCCTTTCCTGTCAACGTGCTCCATGGTAACGACAACGCGGGTTTTGCTGGGGTTTGCGACGAGATCCATGGCACCGCCGACACCCTTGACCTTTCCGGGAAGCATAAAATTGGCGAGATCTGAAATATAGATTAGCATAGATTCAAGATCTAAGGAGGTAACAACTACATACCACCATACTGGCTGACTTGCAAAGCTCCAAGCATTGTAAGATCAATACGGCCAGAGCGAATCATACCGAAACTCTCGTGGGAACCAAAGACAGAAGCACCAGATGCAAGAGTGACGGTTTCCTTGCCGGGGTTGATCAAATCAGGGTCCTCCTCACCAGGGCGAGGATATCCACCGAGACCCAAGATACCGTTTTCAGACTGGAGAACAACCTCAATGCCCTCGGGCAAGAAAGCAGGAGCGACAAGAGGCATACCGATACCCAAGTTGACGTACATGCCATCCTCGAATTCCTTGGCGGCACGCTTGACAATACGTTCACGTCTGGCAGCGGCATCGCCGTTACCTATTTTTCAATTAGCTCTCAATGCACAACCATCAACAAATTGAGGGAACTGTTCCGCATACCAGCTTGGAGCAGATCGTTGGGATCTTTGGCGAAAGTGAGTTTCTCAATCTTCTTCTCTTCAGTGCTCTTGATGACCTTGCTGACGTAGATACCCTGCAAATGAATTTCTTCAGGTGCGAGCTGGCCAACTTCAACGATTTCATCGGCTTCAACGAAGGTAACCTTGGCGTTCTTTGCCATGGCCTCGTTGAAGTTGTTCTGAGCCTTGCGGAATTGACAGTTACCGAGCTTGTCGGCCTTGGCTACACGGACGAATGCGTAGTCGGCAAAGTAAGATTCTTCCAAAATGTATTGTTTTCCGTTAAATTCGCGGGATTCCTTGGGCTTTGACATCTCGGCGACGGAGCCGTCCTTGTTGTAGCGCACGGGTAGTTCACCGGATTGAACTGGTATTGTCAATTAAGAGGTCTTGGATTAGAGTAGGAATGAATGAATACATACTAATAGTTCCATAAGCAGCAGGGGTGTAGAAAGCAGGGACACCAGCGGCACCTGCAGCGCATTTCTCGGCAATTGTGCCCTGAGGAGTGAGCTCGAGGGCCAAATCGCCTTCCAGGTACATTTTCTCAAAGACCTTGTTTTCGCCGATGAAGGAAGCAACCATTTTGCTAATCTGACGAGTTTCTAGGAGTTGACCTATAGACACACACATCTGTGAGTTTTCTGCGTTTTAGAATTGCGCCGACATTGTATTAATATTACTCACCTAAGCCGACACCAGGCATGCCCGCATTGTTGGAGACGACAGTAAAGTCCTTGAGCTCCGGGCGATCGCGCACAGCATTAATCAAGCTGGAAGGAACACCGGAAAACCCAAAACCACCGACCAAAATCATAGTCGAGCCTTTCAAGTCCTTGATCGCTTCCTGAGCGCTGGGGACGATTTTATTGATTGCTCGACGGGAAGCCGAGGAGGAGAATTCTCGCCGCCATAGCGGACGGAGAACTGAAGGACCTGCAATTCTGGCCTTCATTGTGAATGTTATAATATGCAAAATCTATAAAAAGAGAAAAGAAAAGAAGAAAGTAGGAAGCTGAGAAGAAGATGGGGATTAGTTAAATTTATGGCTTCGGATAAGGAACACACCGGCCGGTGCGGGTTCCGAGTGCTTCGGCTGTTGCTGTCGGGTTTGTGTATTGCCGCTGCTTGCTGCTTCTACTGTTCAATTCAAAGGCTTACAATCAATTGCCTCTTGAATATTTCTAGAAGTGAAACTTCAGAAAAGAATCATGGATTAAATCACTCATATAATAGAAAGAACAAGAGGTTGTGTTCACTCGCGTGCACATAGGTGACTTGATGTCCAATGTCGCACGTACCTCACAATCATCTCCACATCTTAGTCTGCTGCCACTAGGTATGCCATCTCCCACAATCTCAACTTCTCCAGACTCTGCTTGACTAATCATGTTGGCGAGATGTTTTGCTAGTGCTAAGATGTTCAAAAAGGCCGTTCTCAGGCGTGTTGGTCTTCCTTCCAATATATAACGACGATTCCGAATACTTGAGAAGAAGTAAATTTCTGATCTCCACTTTAGCTATTCTTCGGAGATCAGGCCGAGTGACTTTTCCTACCTCGCTAGCCAGGTCTGAGCTATATACTAGCACAAGCCAAGATGCTATTCATGGCCCTAGTGATATAACATAAATCATATGTTTCCCCTCGGCCATTCCATTTCTTCGCGGAGACTCATTATGATCATTAAAACTCGCGGTGTGTACTGGAATACCGAAAATTACCGATAAGATAACGGCTGGCGGAGTCTGGGGTAACCCCGCGCACTGTCTTTACGGAGAAATACATTTTGTTGGCAGCCCTAATCTGCTGTTGTTCATAGCTTTTGTTGTCAAGCTAGTACTCCATACTCAACAGGATCCAGTGCTTAGTGTGTAAAATTACAATGTAGTACGTCGTCGAGCACCACCCTCAGAATGATGAGCTGGCTGAATAAAAGGCTGAGTTGGCCACTGTTATATTATAATTAATTCACTTGAACTTCCTCTGTCACCTGAAGCCAGCTTTATCGAAAAACCCCAAAATATTGTATGAATTAGGAGCTTGAGATAGGCTCCCCAAATACCTCAACCATGTCCTCCAAACAAGTCCCTGCAATCCCAACCCTCGAAGAGAAACATTCCGGTATCCCCTCACGACTCTACGAAAAAGCTCACCTCGCAAAATCCTTGATCCTAGACATTCAAACAAAACAGCAAAATGACAGAAAACGAGGCGTTGCTATACCAGCTGGTGTCGAGAAGAACACCTTCTTTAGAGCCATTGATGAATTGTCTGAGCAATTGGGCAAGGAGAATGTGGAATTGAATGATCAGCCGTTGAAGGATGGGTGGTATATGGAGCGTGAGTACTTCGTTCTTCCTCATTGTTTTGGAACGATGGCTGACTAACCGACAGACCCCAACACTCACGATGCCATGCACGTCTTGGACGAGGAGGAGCTTGTCGCCTCTGCTGTCGTTTATCCAGGCAGCACAGAGGAAGTACAAAAGATTGTGCTGTGGGCCAACAAGTACAAGGTTCCAATCTTTCCTATCTCGATTGGCAGAAACCGTAAGTTCTTAGTCTTACAAATTCCACCTTCACGACCAAAGCTTATTGTATTTGTATGTAGTTGGATACGGCGGCGCCGCACCTCGCGTTCGAGGATCAGTGGTCATCGATCTCGGTCGTCGCATGAACAAGATCCTCGACATCAATCCTGTCGACCATACCTGTTTGGTAGAGCCCGGTGTGACCTTTTATGCTCTTTACGAGGAGATCCAGCGACGCGGCTACAAGCATCTTTGGATCGATTGTCCGGATTTGGGTGGTGGCTCTGTACTTGGAAATACCTTGGATCGTGGT